>NC_053026.1:289401031-289701031 GCF_003073215.2 Triticum urartu
AGGTAAAACCCTACGTCCTGCTTGATTAATATTGATGATATGGATAATACAAGAGTAGATCTACCACGAGATCAAGGAGGCTAAACCCTAGAAGCTAGCCTATGGTATGATTGTTGTATGATGAAGCTGTCCTACGGACTAAAACCCTTCGGTTTATATAGACACCGAAGAGGGTTAGGGTTACACAAAGTCGGTTACAATGAGGAGATCTTGAATATCCGCATCGCCAAGCTTGCCTTCCACGCCAAGGAAAGTCCCATCCGGACACGGGACGAAGTCTTCAATCTTGTATCTTCATAGTCCTGGAGTCCGGCTGAAGGTATAGTCCGGCTACCCGAACACCCCCTAATCCAGGACTCCCTCAGTAGCCCCTGAACCAGGCTTCAATGATGACGAGTCCGGCGCGTAGATTGTCTTCGGCATTGCAAGGCGGGTTCCTCCTCCAAATTCTTCATAAAAGTTTGTAAACACCAAGAGTAGTGTCCGGCTCTGCAAAATAAGTTTCCATGTATTGCCACAGAGAGAATAATATTAACACAAATCTGATTTGCTGACGTATTCCGCAGCGTGACATCACACTACGGCCAAGCCTTTATTTGAATCGTTTTCACTTTTCCACCTCAACGTATTTTGCGAGGCGGTTTCCTTGGCACGTCTTGTTAAAGCAGAGATCGTGTCCCCCATTTATGGGATTCTCATCAATACGGACGTGGGTAACCCAACCGCGCCATTTATCACGGCGCTTGGGAGGCAAGCGAGTTTTACTAGGCTGGTGGGGACGCATAGTCGCATCCGCTCATATAAGGGGATAAGGATCCACCTTTTTACCTACGCCTTCTTCCTCCTTTGCCTATCCATCTTCTACGCACCCGAGCTTCAATGCCCAAGCCCGCACTTCCTACCTCAACCTTCTCCAACTATGTCCGGAGCGGGAGGCAAGTGGATGGTCTCCTTCGTCATGGAGGGCCGTGTCAAAAGGCTAAGGAAGGCCAGATACCTGTCGAAAGACATCGCGCACCGGCTTCCTGAGGAGGGGCAGCTTCTCCCCACCCCAAGGCCCCATGAGAGGGTAGTATTTCTTCCCCACTTTCCTCGCGGACTGGGTTTTCCTCTCCACCCATTTGTCCGCGGGCTCATGTTCTACTATGGCCTAGATTTCCACGATCTGGCCCCGAACTTCATCCTCAATATCTCGGCGTTTATCGTCGTGTGCGAGGCTTTCCTCTGCATCCGCCCCCATTTCGGCCTCTGGCTCAAGACCTTCAACGTCAAGCCAAAGGTGGTGCGCGGCAACCAGGCGGAGTGCGGAGGTGCCATGGCGGGCAAAATAGCCAATGTCCTATGGCTCGAGGGCTCCTTTGTGGAGACCTTGAAGGGGTGGCAGTCAGGGTGGTTTTACATCACCGAGCCACGCGATCCGAAGTGGATCGCAGCCCCTGAATTCCGATCCGGACCCCCTACGCGGCCCACGTCCTGGAAGGAGACGAGCTTGTCGTGGGGCGACGAAGAAGAGGTGACCGGACTGCAAAAATGCATCCAGTCCCTGGTGAACAAGCATCTCAACCTTGTCAACGTAGTCCAGGTCATGCTCGTCCGCCGGATCCTTCCGTGTCAAGAATGGGACTTCAATTTGTGGGAGTTCAACCCGGCGCAACACCGAACTCTGAGCAGGCTCTTCGACACGACGTACGAAGATGTCTAGAAGGGGCTAACCAAAGGCGCCGAGGCTCCCACATCCTCCTCCGAAGACCGCGGATTCAGCTTGCAGCGTCCTGCTGGCGAGGTAAAATATTTTCATCTTTTACAGGATGTTAAGTTTTCTTCATAGTTTGACTCTATGCGGGATCTAAACTCCCTCACCTTTGACAGGATTGGCAGGCGAAGTCCAGACTGATTAACTGTCCGGCTCCCTTGCCCGAAGACCCATCCCCTGCTCTCCTAATGAAGCTGCTGGTTCCGGCACCTTATGTGGTGCCGGAGAAGAAGGCCAAGAAGAAGAAGGCCACGGGGACCCGAAAGAGTTCTCGGCATATGGTGGTGTTGGATTCGTCGTCCGACGAGTCCGAGACGCACTCCTCCCGTGAAGACGAGGAGGAGGAAGAAGAAACCTCTCCCCCTCCAGCGGGGGGAGGAAAGAAGAGGAAGGCCACCCCAGTAGGGGAGGCCGAGGGGTCCAACAAGAGGAAAACCCCTTCGCCGGACTACGCCCCCGACGCCGACGAGGACGAAGAGGAGTGGCCGGACAGGGCCAAGTGTCCGGCGAAATCGTAAGTGTTCGGATACCAGAGTAACTCATGATATTCCTTTTGTTGCACAGCTTTCCCTAATGTCGAATATAATCATGCAGCCCGCCCAAGGACGGGCTCGACGAGTCGTCGAGTGGCTCCCTGGATTCATCGGACGTGAATTCAGTTCCGCCCGCTACCTCCCCCTGTGCCGCGGATGACGCCGAAGTGGCGTCGCGACAAGCTCCGGGGCAAGAGGAGGTGGTCCAGGAGGAGCCGCGAGGCGACCTCCCGGACTCCAGCAGTAAAGGGGAAAAGACCCCCCAGGGCTCCAAGTCCGGCTTTAAGCCAGACACCGCGCCGGAATCATCAACGATTCCGGACCGCGGCAGGCAAACTCCAGCCAAGAGGAGCAAGCCTATTGAGCCGGCATCCTCCGTCCAACCGAAGGCGCCGGACAATCTGCTGGAGGTGCTTAAGGGCGCCTCCATTGACGAGGAGCACCGTACCATCATGAGTACGGTGGTCCAGAAGGTTCGGTCCACCAAAAGCGGACTGACTGAAGCTTGTGCTAGCCTTCTAACAGGCTTCGAGGTAAGTAAAAATATGTAAAAATATTACCGCATAGACAGTAGCCCCTGATGCTCTGTTTGGCATTCGGAAAGAAAAGCCGAATAGAGGATCTATTAAATATCGCAGGAGTCTAACTAAAAAGGAGTCAATATACGTATGCACGCTTCGCTGCAGGCCATCGCCGCACTGACTGCGGAGGTGGGTGCCCTGAAGCAGGGCCTCAAGCAGACCGAGCAAGAGCTCGGCCTTGCCAAATGGCAGCTCGAGGAGAAAGAAGGTAAGAGATACCTTATAGAAAAATGCCTATAAGAAGACGCAATTGCAAAAAATGACAGGAGTATACTGCTTATTGTAGGGGCCACAACTGAGGTGGCAACCCTCAAGCAGGCGCTGTCCGAGGCCGAGAAGAATGCGGCCATGGAGTGCACCGAGCGGGAGACATTTGAGGCGCAGGTCGGCGAGGTGCAGCAAGAGCTTCACGCTCTCATGAAAAAACATGAGAGTTTGGAGCTCGACTCGAAGACGCGAGCGTCCGAGCTTGCTGCGGCCCTTAAAACTGCCAAATCTTCCAAGGCCGAAGCCCAGAAGGCCCTCCAGGAATTGGATGCGGTGAAAAAGATAGCGGCGGGTAAGGCATTCTCTATGCAAAGCAGACATATAAAAGTAAACTACTTGTTACTTACCCGAATCCGGAGCTCTCCAGGGGCATTCGCAGATCTTCCCCGCAGCGTATCCGATGCCGCCGCATTCTACCGAGCCGAGGAAGGCAGCTCGACGGAGAAGGTGTTCTGGTCTCAGTACGCTGAGGCCGGACACCCTGTGCCCTTGAGCGACCAGCTGAAGCAGCTGGTCGAGCTCCACAAGGCGGCCGAACAGGCCCTGAAGGGCTTCATAGTTTGGCTGTGGCCTGGAGAGGCCCTGCCTGGGAGCTACTTCAAACTAGTGCGGCGGCTGGTGGAGGCTTGTCCAAGGCTCGAGGTCATCAAGCACTCCGTCTGCATTGAAGGTGCCCGTAGGGCCCTTGCCCGTGCAAAGGTGCACTGGGGTAAGCTGGACGGTGAGAAGCTTGTGAGGGACGGGCCGCCGCCGGGGAAGGAGCATCGCAAGCCCGAGAACTATTACAAGGATGTTCTGGCTGGTGCCCGCCTTATGGCGGATGAATGGACCAAGGATGTAATTTTTGAATGAACTTGCTCGTGTTATCCTGTGCGTTGAAAACTTGTCCATATGCGCTAAGCAATGCTTGAATTTAAAATATTACTTTCTGTGCGGCCGTTTATCAAAAAATTGAGAGATGGCCAGTCGTCGGCTTCTGCCCCCATGCCACTAGTGCTGGGGTGTTCAGGATAAACCTGAGCGCTCTTTTTCCCATGATTGGGTCCGTCGAGGGAGGCGCTCAGCACAACGAACAAGGCAATCGGACTATAATGCTTGAACACTCTCACTTAGCCATAGAACTCTATAATTTTAAATTTTGGCGAAGCCCCTAGTATTCCGAAGACCGAGTTCGGGGCGCTATCCACGCCTTGGCCGGACAAAGCTAGTTCCTCGCTCGAAGTGGCATAAGTCTTTAAGGACTCGAAAAACCTCTCGAACAGCGACCGGTCTCTCGCCTCATCATGACAGTCAGTTTTAGCTTTCTCTACTGAGGTGCTCAGCCCAGCTCAACTGGGGCACAATTGCAGTAGTTCTCCTAGTGCTACCTTAGCCGATATAGCGGAACATAAGGCACCAAAACATAGGAGCCGGGTAAACCCAACTATTGACCCAAATCATGGTTCGGAGCCGATGCATATAGTGCTATAAGTTCGGGGTGCCGCACTTGTGAAAGTGTACGGACTTCTCACGCCATATTGATGGGTACTGAAGCCCCTGGCGTATTTTGCTGTACCACAGTGTACGGATGCAGCATGTTATTAATAAACATATATATATATATATAAAGAGGATAATGCAAAAAATAGACAAAAAGCTATGCATTGTTTATAGAAAGGATGCTATGAAAGCGGAACGATAAAAATAGTGCGATAAGCAAAAGGAATTGGACTATTTAACATGTCCTGGCCAGGGGCAGGCCGCAGAATTGTATTAAAAAACAGGTATACTGCTCGCAATAAAGACCACCTGGAAGTTCCATAATGCGGCGTGGCTTGTCTGTGCTCCTGGGTCTTGCATCGTTTGTGTGGCAGTTGAATTGCCGAACGGGTCGTCTGAACTATGGAGTCCAGAGAGTAAGAAAAAAAGGAATCCGGCAGCCCCTGGTGCAGTTTAAGCCGTATTTCAGGCATGCCGTGATAGTCCCCTTCCCCTGTGCCCATGGTATTTCAAGAGCGAAGTTATGTACACGAAGCACTGGTTTTGCTATATCGCGAGGGCTATGGTTGGGGCCGCATTGCTATGCTAGCTCAGAACGTGCTAGGCGGTCTTGTTGTAGGGTACTCCGGGCACGCTTGACAGTGCCCGGCTTTTTGAAGGCCGAACTGGAGAACTGCCTAGAGAGGCTGCTTTGTACTTCTGCTGCGAGCGCTGCCGTGTGCTCCTCCGTTTGGAGGGAGCGTTCAGTGTTCCCATTGACCGTGATTACTCCTCTAGGGCCTGGCATCTTGAGCTTGGGGTATGCATAGTGCGGTACCGCGTTGAATTTTGCGAATGCGGTTCGCCCGAGCAGTGCGTGATAGCCACTACGGAACGGGACTATGTCGAAGATTAACTCCTCGCTTCGGAAGTTATCCGGAGATCCGAAGACCACTTCCAGTGTGACTGAGCCTGTACAGTTGGCTTCTACACCTGGTATGACGCCTTTAAAGGTCGTTTTGGTGGGCTTGATCCTCGAGGGATCTATGCCCATTTTTCGCACTGTATCCTGGTAAAGCAGGTTCAGGCTGCTGCCGCCGTCCATGAGGACTCTTGTGAGATGAAATCCGTCAATGATTGGGTCTAGAACCAATGCGGCGAAGCCGCCGTGACGGATGCTAGTGGGGTGGTCCCTTCGATCAAAGGTGATCAGGCAGGAGGACCATGGGTTGAACTTTGGGGCGACTGGCTCCATCGCATATACGTCCCGTAACGCATGCTTCCGCTCCCTCTTGGGGATGTGGGTTGCGTATATCATGTGCACCGTCCGCACTTGCGGGGGAAATCCCTTCTGTCCACCGTTGTTCGGCGGCCTGGGCTCCTCCTCGTTGTCGCTACACAGCCCCTTGTCTTTGTTTTCGGCTCTTAACTTGCCTGCCTGCTTGAACACCCAACAGTCCCTGTTGGTGTGATTGGCTGGCTTTTCGGGGGTGCCATGTATCTGGCACAAGCGATCGAGTATTCCGTCCAAACTAGACGGGCCCTGAGTATTTCTTTTGAATGGCTTTTTCCGTTGACCGGATTTGTAGCCTCGGAATCCGGCATTAACTGCCGTATCCTCGTTGCTGTCACTGTTAACGCGGCGCTTTTGTTTGTTCCGATGCGACCTATCGCTTTTGTCCTTGGTATTCGAATTACCAGGGTTCTTGGTTAAATTGTTGCTACGAGCTAGCCAGCTGTCTTCTCCCGCGCAAAAGCGGGTCATGAGTGTCGTGAGGGCTGCCATAGATTTCGGCTTTTCCTGTCCCAGGTGCCGGGCAAGCCACTCATCACGGATATTATGCTTGAAGGCCGCTAAGGCCTCTGCGTCCGGACAGTCGACTATCTAGTTTTTCTTTGTTAGGAACCGTGTCCAGAATTGCCTGGCCGATTCCTCTGGCTGCTGAATTATGTGGCTTAGGTCATCGGCGTCCGGTGGTCGCACATAAGTGCCCTGGAAGTTGTCAAGGAATGCGGCTTCCAGGTCCTCCCAAGAACCGATTGAGTCTGCTGGCAAGCTGTTAAGCCAATGCCGGGCTGGTCCCTTAAGTTTGAGTGGGAGGTATTTGATGGCGTGTACATCATCACCGCGGGCCATGTGGATATGAAGGAGATAATCCTCGATCCATACCGCAGGATCTGTTGTGCCATCGTACGATTCGATGTTTACGGGTTTGAAGCCCTCAGGGATTTTATGATCCATTACTTCATCTGTGAAGCATAGTGGGTGTGCGGCGCCTCTGTATTGGGCTATATCACGACGCAGCTCGAAGGAGCTTTGTCTGTTGAGTTCGGCCCGGCCGGATTCATTGCGTCTAGAGTGACGATCACCGTCACGTGCCGTGGGGCGCCTGCGTGATCCGTAGATCGATCTTGTTTGCCTTGCCTTGTCCTCTAGTATGTCGTGCAGGTCGAGCGCATTTTCCCGTGCCTTAGTATGCTTGACGCGATGCCGGGGCATGGCTTGAGTGGAGGGCCGAGAGGCCTCTCTGTCGCGGCCATGAGGTGGCCGGTCGGCCATGTCATGCGTTGGTGATGTAGGTGCTTCCTCCTCTAGTCAGGGTAGCAGCCTGCGCTTTGGGTAGCTCTTGGAGGGGCGTTCGAGTTCATACTCTTCGGCTGCAAGGACTTCAGTCCATCTATCAGCTAGCAAATCCTGATCAGCTCTAAGCTGTTGCTGCTTTTTCTTGAGGCTGCTTGCTGTGGCCATAAGGCTGCGTTTAAAACGCTCTTGTTCGGTGGGATCCTCTGGCACGATGAAATTCGTCGTCATCGGGGCTTGCTGTTGGGGAATGTAGCAATAATTCAAAATTTTCCTACGTGTCACCAAGATCAATCTATGGAGTCATCTAGCAACGAGGGAGGAGTGGATCTACATACCCTTGTAGATCGCGCGCGGAAGCATTCAAGAGAACGGGGTTGATGGAGTCGTACTCGTCGTGATCCAAATCACCGATGATCCTAGCGCCGAACGCCGAACGGATGGCACCTCCGCGTTCAACACACGTATTGAGCAGCAACGTCTCCTCCTTCTTGATCCAGCAAGGGGGAAGGAGAGGTTGATGGAGATCCAGCAGCACGACGGCGTGGTGGTGGAAGTAGCGGGATTCCAACAAGGCTTCGCCAAGCGCTGCGGGAGGAGGGAGATGTGTCATGGGAGGGAGAGGGAGGCGCCAGGGCTTAGGTGGCTGCCCTCCCTTCCCCCACTATATATAGGGCCAAGGGAGAGGGGGGGCGCAGCCTTGCCTTCCTCCAAGGAAGGGTGCGGCCAGGAGGAGTCCATCCTCCCCAAGGCACCTCGGAGGTGCCTTCCCCCTTTAGGACTCTCCTTCCCTTTCTCTTGGCGCATGGGCCTCTTGGGGCTGGTGCCCTTGGCCCATATAGGCCAAGGCGCACCCCCTACAGCCCATGTGGCCCCCCGGGGCAGGTGGCCCCACCCGGTGGACCCCCGGGGACCCCTCCGGTGGTCCCGGTACACTACCGGTGATGCCCGGAACACTTCCGGTGGCCAAAACCATACTTCCTATATATCAATCTTTACCTCCGGACCATTCCGGAACTCCTTGTGACATCCGGGATCTCATCCGGGACTCCGAACAACATTCGGTAACTGCGTACATACTTTCCCTATAACCCTAGTGTCATCGAACCTTAAGTGTGTAGACCCTACAGGTTCGGAAGTCATGCAGACATGGCCGAGACAACTCTCCGGTCAATAACCAACAGCGGGATCTGGATACCCATGTTGGCTCCCACATGCTCCACGATGATCTCATCGGATGAACCACGATGTCAAGGACTTAATCAATCCTGTATACAATTCCCTTTGTCTAGCGGTACGATACTTGCCCGGGATTCGATCGTCGGTATCCCGATACCTTGTTCAATATCGTTACCGCAAGTCTCTTTACTCGTTCCGTAACACATCATCCCGTGATCAACTCCTTGATCACATTGTGCACATTATTATGATGTCCTACCGAGTGGGCCCAGAGATACCTCTCCATTTACACGGAGTGACAAATCCCAGTCTCGATTCGTGCCAACCCAACAGACACTTTCGGAGATACCTGTAGTGTACCTTTATAGCCACCCAGTTACGTTGTGACGTTTGGCACACCCAAAGCACTCCTACGGTATCCAGGAGTTGCACAATCTCATGGTCTAAGGAAATGATACTTGACATTAGAAAAACTTTAGCATACGAACTACATGATCTTGTGCTAGGCTTAGGATTGGGTCTTTTCCATCACATCATTCTCCTAATGATGTGATCCCGTTATCAACGACATCCAATGTCCATGGTCAGGAAACCGTAACCATCTATTGATCAACGAGCTAGTCAACTAGAGGCTTACTAGGGACATGGTGTTGTCTATGTATCCACACATGTATCTGAGTTTCCTATCAATACAATTCTAGCATGGATAATAAACGATTATCATGAACAAGGAAATATAATAATAACCAATTTATTATTGCCTCTAGGGCATATTTCCAACAGTCTCCCACTTGCACTAGAGTCAATAATCCAGTTCACATCGATATGTGATTAACACTCAAGGTCACATCCCCATGTGACTAACACCCAAAGAGTTCTGGGTTTGATCATGTTGTGCTTGTGAGAGAGGTTTCAGTCAACAGGTCTGCAACATTCAGATCCATATGTATGTTGCAAATTTCTATGTCATCTTGTAGATGCAACTACTACGCTACATTTGGAGCCATTTCAAATAACTGTTCTACTTGGAGCTATTCTAAATTGTTGCTCCATTATATGTATCCAGTATCTCTACTCAGAGCTATCCGGATGGTGTTAAGCTTGCATCGACGTAACTCTTTACGTCGAACTCTTTATCACCTCCATAACCGAGAAACATATCCTTATTCCTCTAAGGATAATTTAGACCGCTATCTGGTGATCTACTCCTAGATTACCTTTGTACCCTCTTGCCAGATATGTGGCAAGGCACACATCAGGTGCGGTACTCCGCATGGCACACCGTATAGAGCCTATGAAAAAAGCATAGGGGACGACCTTCGTCCTTCCTCTTTCTTCTGCCGTGGTCGTGCTTTAAGTCTAACTGCATACCTTACAACTCATGCAAGAACTCCTTCTTTGACTGATCCATCTTGAACACCTTCAAGATCATGTCAAGGTATGTGCTCATTTGAAAGTACCATTAAGCGTTTTGATCTATACTTATAGATCTTGATGCTCAATGTTCAAGTAGCTTAATCCAGGCTTTCCATTGAAAAACACTTTCCAAATAACCATATATGCTTTCCAGAAATTCTACGTCATTTCTGATCAACAATATGTCAACAACATATATTCATCAGAAATTCTATAGTGCTCCCACTCACTTCTTTGGAAATACAAGTTTCTCATAAACTTTGCATACACCCAAAATCTTTGATCATCTCATCAAAGCATACATTCCAACTCCGAGATGCTTACTCCAGTCCTTAGAAGGATTGCTGGAGCTTTGCATACTTGTTAGCATCTTTCAGGATTGACAAAACCTTCTATTGTATCACATACAACTTTTCTTACGAAAACTTGGTAAGAAAACTTGTTTTGACATCCATCTGTAAGATTTCATAATCGAAAAATACAGCTAATGCTAACATGATTCCGACGGACTTAAGCATCGCTACGGGTGAGAAATTCTCATCACAGTCAACTCCTTGAACTTGTCGGAAAAAACATCTTAACGACAAGTCGAGCTTTCTTAATGGTGATACTTACCATCATTGTCCGTCTTCCTTTTAAAATCCATATGTACCTAACAGCCTTACGACCATCAAGTAGTTCTTCCAAAGTCTACACTTTGTTTTCATATATGGATCCTCTCTCGGATTATATGGCCTCGAGCCATTTTGGAATCCAGGCCCACCATCGCTTCTCCATAGCTTGTAGGTTCATTGTTTTCTAGCAACATGACTTCCAAGACAGGATTACGTACCATTCTGAAGTAGTACACATCCTTGTCATCCCACGAGGTTTGGTAGTGACTTGATCTGAAGTTTCATGATCACTATCATAAGCTTCCACTTCAATTGGTGTAGGTGCCGCAGGAACAACTCCCTGTGCCCTGCCACACACTAGTTGAAGAGATGGTTCAATAACCTCATCAAGTCTCCACCATCCTCCCACTCAATTCTTTCGAGAGAAACTTTTCCTCGGGAAAGGAACTGATTCTAGAAACAATCCCTTATTGCTTTTGGATTTGAGACAGGAGGTACACCCAACTATTTTGGGTGTCCTATGAAGATGCATTTATCCGCTTTGGGTTCGAGCTTATCAGCCTGAAACTTTTTTCACATAAGCGTCGCAGCCCCAAACTTTTAAGAAATGACAGCTTAGGTTTCTCTAAACCATAGTTCATATGGTGTCATCTCATCGGAATTACATGGTGCCCTATTTAAAGTGAATGTGGTTGTCTCTAATGCCTAACCCATAAACTATCGTGGTAGTTCGATAAGAGATATCATGGTATGCATCATATCCAATAGGGTGCAGTTATGATGTTCGGACACACCATCATACTATGGTGTTTCAGGCTGTATTAGTTGTGAAACAATTTCCACAATGTCTCAATTCTGTGTCAAACTCGTAATTCAGATATTCATCTCTATGATCATATCATAGATATTTTATCCTCTTGTCACGACGATCTTTCAACTTCACCCTGAAATTACTTGAACCTTTCAATAATTCAGACTCGTGATTCATCAAGTAAATATACTCAACATCTACTCAAATCATCTATGAAGTAAGAACATAACGATATCCACTACACGCCTTAGCACTCATTGGACTGCACACATCAAAATGTATTACTTCCAACAAGTTGCTTTCTAGTTCCATTTTACTGAAAACGAGGCTTTCAGTCATCTTGCCCATGTGGTATGATTTGCATGTCTTAAGTGATTCAAAATCAAGTGAGTCCAAACGGTCCATTTGCATGGAGTTTCTTCATGCATATACACCAATAGACATGGTTCGCATGTCTCAAACTTTTCAAAACGAGTGAGCCCAAAGATCCATCAACATGGAGCTTCTTCATGCGTTTTATACCGATATGACTTACGTGGCAGTGCCACAAGTAGGTGGTACTATCATTACTATCTTATATCTTTTGGCATGAATATGTGTATCACTACGATCGAGATTCAATAAACCATTCATTTTAGGTGCAAGACCATTGAAGGTATTATTCAAATAAACAGAGTAACCATTATTCTCCTTAAATGAATAACCGTATTGCGATAGACATAATCATGTCTATGCTCAACACAAACACCAATCTCGATGGTAGAGGGAGCGTGCGATGCTTGATCACATCAAGCTTGGAAAAACTTCCAACACATATTGCCAGCTCACCTTTAGCTAGTCTCTGTTTACTCTGTAGCCTTTTATTTCGAGTTTACTAAAATTTAGCAACCGAACCAGTATCTAATACCATGGTGCTACTAGGAGTACTAGTAAAGTACACATTAAAACAATGTATATCCAATATACTTCTATCGACCTTGCCAGCCTTCTCATCTACCAAGTATCTAGGGTAATTCTGCTCCAGTGGCTGTTCCCCTTATTACAGAAGCACTTAGTCTCGGGTTTGGGTTCAACCTTGGGTTTCTTCACTAGAGCAGCAGCTGATTTGCCGTTTCATGAAGTATCCCTTTTTGCCCTTGCCCTTCTTGAAACTAGTGGTTTCACCAACCATCAACAATTGATGCTCCTTCTTGATTTCTACTTTTGTGGTGTCAAACATCGCGAATATCTCAAGGATCATCATATATGTCCCTGATATATTATAGTTCATCACGAAGCTCTAGCAGCTTGGTGGTAATGACTTCGGAGAAACATCACCATCTCATCTGGAAGATCAACTCCCACCCGATTCAAATGATTGTTGTACTCAGACAATCTGAGCACAAGCTCAACAATTGAGCTTTTCTCCCTTAGTTTGCAGGCTAAGAAAATCGTCGGAGGTCTTATACCTCTTGACGTGGGCACGAGCCTGAAATCCCAATTTCAGCCCTCGAAACATCTCATATGTTTCGCGATGTTTCAAAACGTCTTTGGTACCTCAACTCTAAACCGTTTAACTGAACTATCACGTAGTTATCAAAATGTGTATGTCAGATGTTCGCAACATCCACAGACGACATTCGAGGCTCAGCACACTGAGCGGTGCATTAAGGACATAAGCCTTCTATGAAGCAATGAGGACAATCCTCAGTTTACGGACCTAGTCCGCATAATTGCTACTATCATCTTTCAACTAAATTTTCTCTAGGAACATATCTAAACAGTAGAACTGAAGCGCGAACTACGACATAATTTGCGAAGACCTTTTGACTATGTTCAGGATAATTAAGTTCATCTTATGAACTCCCACTCAGATAGACATCCCTCTAGTCATCTAAGTGATTACATGATCCGAGTCAACTAGGCCGTGTCCGATCATCACGTGAGGCGGACTAGTCATCATCGGTGAACATCTTCATGTTGATCGTATCTACCATACAACTCATGCTCGACCTTTCGGTCTTCCGTGTTCCGAGGCCATGTCTGTACATGCTAGGCTCGTCAAGTCAACCTAAGTGTTTCGCATGTGTCCCGAGGCCATGTCTGTACATGCTAGGCTCGTCAACACCCGTTGTATTCGAATGTTAGAATCTATCACACCCGATCATCACGTGGTGCTTCGAAACAACGAACCTTCGCAACGGTGCACAGTTAGGGGGAACACTTTCTTGAAATTTTAAGGAGGGATCATCTTATTTACTACCGTCGTTCTAAGCAAATAAGATGCAAAAACATGATAAACATCACATGCAATCAAAAAGTGACATGATATGGCCAATATCATTTTGCTCCTTTTGATCTCCATCTTCGGGGCTCCATGATCATCGTTGTCACCGGCATGACACCATGATCTCCATCATCGTGTCTTCATGAAGTTGTCTCGCCAACTATTACTTCTACTACTATAGCTAACGGTTAGCAATAAGGTAAAGTAATTACATGACGTTTATATTGACATGCAGGTCATAAATAAATTAAGACAACTCCTATGGCTCCTGCCGGTTGTCATACTCATCGACATGCAAGTCGTGATTCCTATTACAAGAACATGATCAATCTCATACATCACATATATCATTCATCACATCCTTTTGGCCATATCACATCACAAGGCATATGCTGCAAAAACAAGTTAGACGTCCTCTAATTGTTGTTGCAAGTTTTTACGTGGCTGCTATAGGTTGCTAGCAAGAACGTTTCTTACCTACGCCAAAACCACAATGTGAATTGCCAATTTCTATTTACCCTTCATAAGGACCCTGTTCATCGAATCCGATCCGACTAAAGTGGGAGAGACAGACACCCGCCAGCCACCTTATGCAACTAGTGCATGTCAGTCGGTGGAACCGGTCTCACGTAAGCGTACGTGTAAGGTTGGTCCGGGCCGCTTCATCCCACGATGCCGCCGAATCAAGATAAGACTAGTAACGGCAAGATAATTGACAATATCGACGCCCACAACTACTTTGTGTTCTACTCGTGCATAGTAACTATGCATAGAACTAGCTCTGATACCACTGTTAGGTAATGTAGCAGAAATTCAAAATTTTCTACGCATCACCAAGATCAATCTATGGAGTAATCTAGCAACGAGGGAAAGGAGAGTGCATCTACATACCCTTGTAGATCGCTAAGTGGAAGCGTTCAAGTGAACGGGGTTGATGAAGTCGTACTCGTCGTGATCCAAATCACCGATGATCCTAGTGCCGAACGGACGGCACCTCCGTGTTCAACACACGTACAGCCCGGTGACGTCTCCTACACCTTGATCCAGCAAGGGGAGAAGGAGAGGTTGGGGAAGAATCCATCCAGCAGCAGCACGACGGCGTGGTGGTGGTGGAGGAGCGCAGGACTCCAGTAGGGCTTCGCCAAGCACTACGAGAGACGAGGAGGGAGAGGGGTAGGGCTGCGCCAATAGGGAGAGCAAATCACATGTGTTGGGCAGCCCCAAACCTCAAGTATATATAGGGGAGGGGAGCGGCTGCGCCCCCACCTAGGGTTCCCTCCCTAGGGGTGGCGGCCAGCCCTAGATCCCATCTAGGGGGCGGCCAAGGGGGGAGAGAGGGGGGCGCACCACTAGGTGGGCTTAGGCCCATCTGAGCCTAGGGTTTGCCCCCTTCCCCTCTTGGAGGCGCCTTGGGCCTTGGTGGGAGGCACCCCAGCCCACCTAGGGGCTGGTCCCTTCCCACTATTGGCCCATGTAGGCCTCCGGGGCTGGTGGCCCCACCTGGTGGACCCCCGGACCCCTCCGGTGGTCCCGGTACACTATCGGTGATGCCCGAAACACTTCCGGTGGCCAAAACCATACTTCCTATATATCAATCTTTACCTCCGGACCATTCCGGAACTCCTCATGACATCCAGGATCTCATCCGGGACTCCGAACAACATTCGGTAACCGCATACATACTTTCCCTATAACCCTAGCGTCATCGAACCTTAAGTGTGTAGACCCTACGGGTTCGGAAGTCATGCAGACATGGCCGAGACAACTCTCCGGTCAATAACCAACAGCGGGATCTGGATACCCATGTTGGCTCCCACATGCTCCATGATGATCTCATCAGATGAACCATGATGTCAAGGACTTAATCAATCCCGTATACAATTCCCTTTGTCTAGCGGTACGATACTTGCCCAAGATTCGATCATCGGTATCCCGATACCTTGTTCAATCTCGTTATCAGCAAGTCTCTTTACTCGTTCCGTAACACATCATCCCGTGACCAACTCCTTGATAACATTGTGCACATTGTTTTGATGTCCTACCGAGTGGGCCCAGAGATACCTCTCCGTTTACACGGAGTGACAAATCCCAGTCTCGATTCGTGCTAACCCAACAGACACTTTCGGAGATACCTGTAGTGTACCTTTATAGCCACCCAGTTACGTTGTGACGTTTGGCACACCCAAAGCACTCCTACGGTATCCGGGAGTTGCACAATCTCATGGTCTAAGGAAATGATACTTGACATTAGAAAAGCTTTAGCATACGAACTACATGATCTTGTGCTAGGCTTAGGATTGGGTCTTGTCCATCACATCATTCTCCTAATGATGTGATCCCGTTATCAACGACATCCAATGTCCATGGTCAGGAAACCGTAACCATCTATTGATCAACGAGCTAGTCAACTAGAGGCTTACTAGGGACATGGTGTTGTCTATGTATCCACACATGTATCTGAGTTTCCTATCAATACAATTCTAGCATGGATAATAAACGATTATCATGAACAAGGAAATATAATAATAACCAATTTATTATTGCCTCTAGGGCATATTTCCAACATCACCTGCACGGTTCAACGGCACCTGCAAGCTGGTTTTGGAAGTATCTGTGAGTCAGGGGGACTCAGCAATCTCATACCCTCGCGATCAAGACTATTTAAGCTTATAGGAAGGGCAAAGGTATGATGTGGAGCTGCAGCAAGCGACTAGCATATATGGTGGCTAACATACGCAAATGAGAGCGAGAAGAGAAGGCAAAAGCACGGTCGAGAAACTATGATCAAGAAGTGATCCTAGTACAACCTACGTCAAGCATTACACCAACACCATGTTCACTTCCCGGACACCGCCGAAAAGAGACCATCACGGCTACACACACGGTTGATGTATTTTAATTAAGATCAACTTTGGGTTTTCTACAACCGGACATTAACAAATTCCCATCTGCCCATAACCGCGGGCACGGCTTTCGAAAGTTCAAATCCCTGCAGGGGTGTCCCAACTTAGCCCATGATAAGCTCTCACGGTCAACGAAGGATATTCCTTCTAGCGGGAAGACCCGATCAGACTCGGAATCCCGGTTACAAGACATTTCGACAAGGTAAAACAAGACCAGCAAAGCCACCCGATGTGCCGACAAATCCCGATAGGAGCTGCACATATCTCGTTCTCAGGGCACACCGGATAGGTCAAGCTACGAGTAAAACCAACCCTCGATTTGCCCCGAGGTGGCCCCGCAGGCTGCCCGTTTCGAACCAACACTCAGAGGAGCACTGGCCCGGGAGGGGGGGGGGTTAAAATAAAGATGACCCTCGGGCTCGCGAAAACCCAAGGGAAGGTTATAGGTTGTTAGCGCAAATGGTAAAACCAAGGTTGGGCCTTGCTGGAGGAGTTTTATTCAAGGCGAACTATCAAGGGGTTCCCATTATAACTCAACCGCGTAAGGAACGCAAAATCCGGGAACATAACACCGATATGACGGAAACTAGGGCGGCAAGAGTGGAACAAAACACTAGGCATAAGGCCGAGCCTTCCACCCTTACCAAGTATATAGGTGCATTAATTAAATAAGAGATATTGTGATATCCCAACAAAATATCCATGTTCCAACAAGGAACAAACTCCAATCTTCACCTGCAACTAACAACACTATAAGAGGGGCTGAGCAAAGCGGTAACATAGCCAAATAACGGTTTGTTAGGACAAGGTGGGTTAGAGGCTTGACATGGCAATATGGGAGGCATGATAAGCAAGTGGTAGGTATCATAGCATATGCATAACAATAGAGCGAGCGTCTAGCAAGCAAAGATAGAAGTGATTTCAAGGGTATGGTCATCTTGCCTGAGATCCCGCAAGGAAGAAGAACAAGTCCATGAAGAAGACAAACGAACATAGTCAAACAGATCCTCACACACACAACGTTACCGGAACTAAGCCGAAGAAGAAACACCAGAAAGAAGCAAACAACATGGTAAACAACCATCACATAATCATGGCATGATGCACAACCAAGTATGATGCATGTCCGGTTTAATGAGGCATGGAATGGCAAAGTGCACAAGCAAAACTACAAGTTAAGTGGAGCTCAATATGCAACTCGTTGCATATTGACGGAACACCACATTCAAGTTGTTTAGTTCGATCTCGTTTATGTACCCAATAATATTAAATGTTGATTAACATGGCAAGAGGTGAAGCATAAATAAACTAACTATCTAGTCAAGTTTAAATGAGGTCGGAAATAAACAAACAACAATTCCGGAAATCCCCACATGCATATTTATGGATTTGGTAATGTTCTGCCCTAAACCATATTTTAGGGTTGTTAAACATGCAAGAAGAGCGCACCATGTTAAACTATGCATTTTTCTATCCCATTTACATATAAATTTTATTAAATTCGGAGCTATGGTTAATTAGTTATGAAATATTTCATTTTAACATGGCATTTAAGCAACATTAAACAAACAGCAGGTTTAAACATTTTAAACATGGATGAAATTCTCAGCATTTTTCATATATAAAACATAGTCAAATGGATCCTCACACACACAACGTTATCGGAACTAACCCGAAAAGCAACACCAGAAAGACACAAACAACATGGTAAACAACCATCACATAATCATGGCATGATGCACAACCAAGTATGATGAATGTCCGGTTTAATGAGGCATGGCATGGCAAAGTGCACAAGCAAAACTACAAGTTAAATGGAGCTCAATATACAACCCGTTGCATATTGACGGAACACCACATTCAAGTTGTTTAGTTCGATCTCGTTTATGTACCCAATAATATTAAATGTTGATTAACATGGCAAGAGGTGAAGCATAAATAAACTAACTATCTAGTCAAGTTTAAATGAGGTCGGAAATAAACAAACAACAATTCCGTAAATCCCCACATGCATATTTATGGATTTGGTACTGTTCTGCTCTAAACCATATTTTAGGGTTGTTAAACATGCAAGAAGAGCGCACCATGTTAAACTACGCATTTTTCTACCCCATTTACATATAAATTTTATTAAATTCGAAGCTACGGTTAATTAGTTATGAAATATTTCATTTTAACATGGCATTTAAGCAACATTAAACAAACAGCAGGTTTAAACATGGATGAAAATTGCATATTATGAAACCAGATGAAATTCTCAGCATTTTTCATATATAAAACATTTTAATCCAACGCACGGTTATTTAAATATGAACAATGCAAGATGATGGCATTCCCTGTTAATATACAAAGGTGTGTGTGTATGGCAGGTGGGACGCGTCTGTCATCCTCACGCATATTGCGAAAAAAAGGGGATTCAAAACACGCCCGCGGGGGATCGAACCCGGGTCTCCCCGGTGCGGGGATGCGTGGTCAACCACTGCGCTAAGGAGGGCGGGTGTGTATGGAGTGGGCGCCTGGTTCCTTTTGAACCAGAGCCAGAAGGCCGAGCCTTTTGCCATGACAACACAGAAAATCACCGGCGCCGGCAGTGACGAGCTAGACGGCGACGGCTTGCAATGCAGAGCCACGGCGGGCGTGCGGTATGGGGTATAGATGTGTGTGTGTGTGTGTGTGTGTGTGTGTGTGTGCATGCGGACCAACTGCAAGGTGTGCGCGCGTGAGTTCTCTCAAGGACGAGCTCATGCTCGCCTCGGGCGATGGCGAGGTTTCGGGTAGGAGTTGGGCGAGGCCCTGAGCATGTGCGCAAATGGAGGCGAGGGACTGACGTTGTTGCATGCGTGTGGTGAAGAACACTAGGGATTCGGAGCAGAGCGATGCACGGGAAACCACGAACATGAAAGGAAGCACCAACCTTGGCCGGAGCACAGAGTACGCGGCATTGGCAGGGACGTAACGACATCTACGGGGATCGATGCGTGACGGGACAGAGCAGGGAGGGGAAGCTGCTCACCTAGTGCCCCCAGGACATGAAGACGAGGCAGAAGGTGCGGCAGAGACGATGCGAGGGCGCGCGGAACTTGGCGGTCTTCGGGTCCGTGAAGAAGAGGGAGGAGACAGATCGGAGAGGTCGATCCAGAGGCCGTGGAGGTGCGGGCGTGGTGGCAAGGGACGAAGAGGGACTTGGCATTCCTCTCCACGACTGCCGAGGGGGTCGGAGGCGTGGCGATGAGCTACCCTGAGCTCGAGCTCAAGCTCGGCCGGAGCATGGTGGGCAAGGCAATGGCATGGGCGTGGAGGCTCACCTCGCGGCGCAGAGGGAAGAAGGGGAGGGGGATCGGTCTAGGGAGGATAGGGTTAGGTCTAGGACATGATATATAGGGGCTAGGGACGCCGGACGGCCGTCAAATCAACGAGGTTGTCGACATGGGCATGCTGGATGTGCGCCGTACAGTAGGTTGACGACGCCTCTGTACGCGTGGGCTGGATGGGCTGCTGGGCTGTGCCTGGCTATGGTGCCTAGGTGGGATGCTGGCTGCGGGAGGCCCAGGTAAGGCCTTTTCCCTTCCCTTTATTTGTTGTTTAACTAATAAGCAGCTGCAAGGAAAATGAAAAGGCGAGGGGCTATGAGAGGAGTTTTGCAGATATAAAAAATATCCTCAAGCTCCTGGAATTATGGGCCATTTGAATAAATTGCTTTGGGGATTTTTAAAGGAAGAAAATTAAATCAAGTTTGAATTAAATTCAAACTTCAATTTTTAACCTAACCAAAACATATTCAAATGAGTTGAAAATTGGCAGAGAGGATTTACACATGGTGCAAGATTTACAGGGAGAAGATGAACATTAAAAGAGAAGGGAAAGTGGCACTTGTCAAAAGAAGGAAGTAGAGGGGAGGAGGAGGTGGTGATGCATAGAACAATATTATGGGCATCTCAAGGCATATGTTGAGCATGCAAGAATAAGATGCAATAAGACAAGGATGGCATGAGATGAATATGCACTATATGATGATGACATGAGATGAAATGCATGACATGAACAAAAAGCAAAACGAAAAGCAAAACCAAACCACGAAGGAAATATCATATCGTATAGCCAGAAATGGCAAGAGTTGGAGTTACAATTATGGAAAGTTACATCCAGGGCATTACATGGATAAGCCGGAAAAGTTTGATGAGTCGCCTACTCAGCCGCCAGTTGAACCGCCCGCTCAGCCTCTTGTCGGATCCTCTCCTGATCCGCTAAGTTAAGGGCTCCCGCCTGCACCGGCTCATGTCTGCGTGGTTGGTTGCGGCGTTGAGCGTTGCTAGACATATCAGCTAAGTCCATATGCCTGCTATAGCTCGGGCTCCGGCTCGGGCGAGGGGTTGAATGGATTCTGTCTCGACTCTAAGAGTACGCATCCTGCTGTGCCAGAGCCGTCTGAAGAAGCTCTCTCACCCTTCGTGTTTCGACTGCTGTCGGAGAATCGCCTCCCATCGGGAGAGCCGCCAAACGAGCCGACACAGCAATGAGGTTTTCCAAAGGATTGGAGAAGTGACTTGGTGGTGTTGGTGCATAATGAGTTGGAGCGGCATACATGCGAGGTGGTTCCATGGCCCGCGATTGAACCGGTGCTCCGGGTGTCGTGATCCGATTTTCTTCCGGCGGGTTACTTGGACCGGCTCCAGGTGTATGGAAAAGGTTCCTAGGATCGAGCATCAGAGGTAGACGTGATTGAGTTTTCTGATGCCTTCTCCTCATGACCTCATTTGACGCGTTCAGATCCACCGAGAGCCGAAAAGTCTCCGCTTGAAGCTGCTGAGCACGAGCGTCCAAAGCCGCCCACTCCGCAGCCATCCTGACCTCTTCAGCTGCTAAGTTTTCCTTGGCCTATGCCATCTCTTCGCGCACCCATGCCACCTCCACATCATGCTGAACTTTGTATGCCGGTTCCACCACGGCAGTCAATAGGGACGTCAGCTTATCTGTGAGGTCCATTAGTATCTGAGCCGGGGGGCGCGGGGGGTCTCCTGACCCGGCCGCTACCGACCCGGTGGTCGTCGCTGCCGCAGCCGTGGAGTTCTGCCCGGGCTGGGTGCCTACCATGAAGACTCCTGCTCGATTCGGCGGCTCAAAGGGGTCCGAAATACTGCTGCCATCGGAACAGCCCCCAAGCATGACATCCTGCAGTTGATACAATGAGTCCGTCTCGCTTGTTGATGACGTAGCGTCAGAACAGATGGCCGTCTCACCGCCATCCACTGATTCTTCCAAGTATTCACCTCCATGGATGCAACCCAAAAAGACACATTTTATGGCGGGTCGGGCCCGGGCGGGTCTCGCGCGCTGAGCCGTCTCGATGATGTTGGTGCAGATGTCCGGCTCAAGGTCTGATTCGCCGATCCGGCCGATGAAGACATGAATCCCGCCGAAGGGGACCCGGTACCCATACTCAATTGAGCCGGCCTCGGGGCCCCAGCCTTTGTTGTCGATGTAGAGCTTGCCGCGACGACTCTTGGTCATCCGGCCCACAACGTATCCCTTGAGCCCTTCGAAGCTGCCCTTCAAGAACTCAAATCCACCGTGCGCTGGCCCCACGGTGGGCGCCAACTGTCGTGGAACTGTCACGGCAGATATCCTAGAAAAAGGACTTAGTCGTAGGGCCATCGCAACTAGGAAGCTTAAAGGGGTTAATCGGGACAAAGGACATGAGAGGTTTTATACTAGTTCGGCCCCTTACGGCGAAGGTAAAAGCCTACATCTAGTTGTGTTGGAATTGCTGGGGTTTCGATCACCAAGAGGCTAATCCGCCGGCTTGGTTATCGATCTCTTGTTTCTTGCCCTAAGCCGCCACCGGGTTGTCCCCTTATATACATAGGTTGATGCCTGGCGGCCTACAGAGTCCCAGCCGTATCATAAAGCGTGTCCGGCTCGGTGACTTCTTTTACATGCCTTTCCTTACAAATCTTTCCTTACATACGGCGGTTTACAATATTGGGCCTTAAGCCGCCTCTGGGCTTAGGCCTTCTATAAGCCTTAATAAACTATCGCCTTGAATGTTTACTGGGCTTCCTTTGTGACCCGTCATTGGGACTGACCCGGCCCCTCCTGGGCGGGTCATAACTGATAGCTATATCCCCAACAGGCCGGAGACGTGCACTCTGCTGCCAGTCAGGTAATCTCTGTCATGACCTTCTCTATGCGCTTTGTTCCTGTCGACCAGACCTTGACCGAGAATAGATCTCGCATCAAAGCCTGGCTCCCTTGGGTCGACTGGTACTCTTCGCTCGCCGTTGTGGGGGCGCCTGTCATCCTGCCGCCGAGGAACGTATGACCCACTCCTCGGAGGAGGCATGGGCACTCGACGATGGTCATCGTGGTCGATTCGGTGATCATACTGCTCGTGGTTTCTGTATTGATCCTGTCGGTGCCCATGTCCTTCACGCCGCGGAGGCGATCTTGGGTTGTGAGATGACTGGACCGTGTCCACCACCACAGACCTGCTGTGAATCCTATTCCGCGACTGAGATACTAATGTATTCTGTTATCCAGCTGCTCGAAGCAAGGCACGGATCTGCATCAAACCACTACCTGCCTTCGACTGGGAAGGCTGGATTGACTCTGCTATTTGGGTTGCGGCTGTGAGATTTTTGATCGGAGTGCGGTATACCTGAGTTTGAGGCGGAAAAAGCTGTCGTCGACTGGATTCACGGATCCGCTGCCGAGCACGCTCATCGAGTGCATGCTGCAGGTTCTCCAGTCGAGTGCGCTCAGCCAAGTTGGCCAGGCGCGCTTCCTCCAAGGCCTGGGCCTCGGGGGTATCTCCAACGATAGGAGTGTGAAGTGCATCCATGTTGCGGCGGCGAAGCTCTTCCCTCCACTGCGAAGAAAGGGGCTCGGAGAGGTACTCCTCGTGGACGCGCGACGGATCACCGCCACCATCGCCACCATCGTTGCGAGGGAAGCCAGGAGGACTGGGTGGTCCGTCGACCATCAAGACTTCTGCCGCGAGATACCTGTTGTCGCATTCGGATGCGGTCTCGACAGAGCCAGCCGAACAGGCCGTAGAGAGTTTCGTCAGGCTCGATTGCCGCGGCGTGTGAGGTGGCCGATTGGCGGGCCACCGCGTGCCTCACCCACCGCTGGAGTCGTGACTGACCAGAATGCTTGTGTCGGTGAGTGGCGGGGGATGAGGACACCATAGGAACCGACCGATACTGAGTCGACGGTTGCCGGAGAAGGACGCCGCGGACACATGCGTGAAAGTGTGTCACCCCGCGGACGGGGAGCGCATCGACGTCGAGTGGAGCTTCTAGGAGCCAGGCGGAATCATCGGCGACAAACACAAGCGCGTCGAGACGGATCTTGCGGCCCTCAACCAGTCCGCCGGTGGAAACCATGATGATGAGAATCGAAAAAATTGCAACTCCACCAGAAAGTCGCTAAGACACCTGCCCCAAGGTGGGCGCCAACTATCTTGGATCTAAGACTGACAGTAGAATGGGGGTAGGTATGAGGAGGCAAGATCCTAGCTATGGCGAAGTTGTACACACGAGTTTTACGAGTTCAGGCCCTTCGCGGAGCAAGTAACAACCCTACGTCTCGGTGCCCTAAGGCAGTTGACTGGATTATGTATGTGTGTGTTTACAGGGGGTGCGAACCTTCATCCCAGTGGAGGGGGGTGGCTTATATAGAGTGCGCCAGGACCCCAGCCAGCCCACGTTACTAAGGGTTTAAGGTACATTAAGAAAGGGGCGTTACTGGTAATGCTAGTAATTAAGTGACATAAATGTCTATTAAGTCTATGAAGTAAATGTCCGACCGTTGTCGCACAGAGTGACTTTAGGTCTTCTGTCTGTCAAGTGATAATTGTTGCGGTCGAGTGACCTTGAATCTTCTGAGTGGAATAACTTGTAGTCGAGTGGATGATGCTATATCTTGAATGCTTCAGGTTTTAAGATGGCGCCCTAGGGGAGGGTGTCTAGCTCAGGCCTGTGACCCTACCCTAGGTACATAGCTTCATCAGGTGGAGCTCCATGGGTCCCATGAGGGTGGGGGGCGCCTACCCCCCCCCCCCCCCGCCCCCCCCCCCCCCCCCCCGGGCGCGCCCTCCTACCTCGTGGCCGCCTCGCGGAGTTCCAGACTTCAACTCCAAGTCTTCTGGATTGCTTTCATTCCAAGAAAGATCATCGCGAAGGTTTCATTCCGTTTGGATTCTGTTTGGTATTCCTTTTCTGCAAAACACTAAAATAGGCAAGAAAACAGAAACTGGCACTGGGCCTTCGGTTAATAGGTTAGTCCCAAAAATAATATAAAATAGCATATTAAAGCCCATTAAACATCCAAAACAGATAATATAATAGCATGGAACAATCAAAAATTATAGATACCCTGGAGACGTATCAAGCATCCCCAAGCTTAATACCTGCTCGTCCTCGAGTAGGTAAATGATAAAAACAGAATTTTTCATGTGGAATGCTACCTAACATATTTTTCAATGTAATTTTCTTTATTGTGGCATGAATGTTCAGATCCGAAAGATTCAAGACAAAATTTTAATATTTACATAAAAATAATAATACTTCAAGCATACTAACCAAGCAATTGTGTCTTCTCAAAATAACATAGCCAAAGAAAGCTCATCCCTACAAAATCATATAGTTTGGCTATGCTTCATTTTCGTCACACAAAATGCTCCAATCATGCACAACCCCGATGACAAGCCAAGCAATTGTTTCATACTTTAGTATTCTCAAACGTTTTCAACTTTCATGCAATATATGAGCGGGAGCCATGGACATAGCACTATGGGTGGAATAGAATGGTGGTTGTGGAGAAGACAAAAAAGAGGAAGATAGGCTCACATCAACTAGGCGTATCAATGGGCTATGGAGATGCCCATCAATAGATATCAATGTGAGTGAGTAGGGATTGCCATGCAATGGACGCACTAGAGCTATAAGTGTATGAAAGCTCAACAAAAGAAACTAAGTGGGTGTGCATCCAACTTGCTTGCTCACGAAGACCTAGGGCAATTTGAGGAAGCCCATCATTGGAATATACAAGCCAAGTTCTATAATGAAAAATTCCCACTAGTATATGAAAGTGACAACATAAGAGACTCTCTATCATGAAGATCATGGTGCTACTTTGAAGCACAAGTGTGGAAAAAGGATAGTAACATTTCCCCTTCTCTCTTTTTTCTCTCATTTTTTTGTTTGGGCCTTCTCCTTTTTTATGGCCTCTTTTTCTTTTTTTTCTTTTTCATCCGGAGTCTCATCCCGACTTGTGGGGGAATCATAGTCTCCATCATCCTTTCCTCACATGGGACAATGCTCTAATAATGAAGATCATCACACTTTTATTTACTTACAACTCAAGAATTACAACTCGATACTTAGAATAAAATATGACTCTATGTGAATGCCTCCGGCGGTGTAACAGGATGTGCAATGAATCAAGAGTGACATGTATGAAAAATTATGAATGGTGGACATGCCACCAATATGATGTCAACTACATGTGTCAGACGTGGGGTTCCGGCAAACCCTTAAGGTTCGAACACTAGGTGCGCGCGAAGTCCTTCCCTCCTACCGATCTACGCTCAAGCTCGCTAAGATCTCGCGGACGAACTTGACGAACTCGCAACACAGAAAGACACGGGGTTTATACTGGTTCGGGCCACCGTTGTGGTGTAATACCCTACTCCAGTGTGGTGGTGGTGGATTGCCTCTTGGGCTGATGATGAACAATACAAGGGAAGAACAGCCTCCTGAGGTTGAGGTGTTCTTGTGCGTATGAACTTGTGGTGTGAGGATTCGACTTCCTCCAGCTAAGATGAGATGAGATCTAGCCAAGATCCGATCTCCCCTACTATGGTGGTGGCTAGTCCTATTTATAGAGGCCCTGGTCCTCTTCCCAAATATTGAGCGGGAAGGGAGCCAACAATGGCGGGCTAATTTGAAGAGGGACAGCTAGTACTAGCCATCCTGACAAAAGTAGTCTTCGCCTGCACAAAGCTCTGGTGGTGACACCGTCTTGGGCTCCACGATGACCTTCGCCTTGCCGTCCACCTGGTCTTGGTCTTGTTGCACCAAAATGGCAACCTTTGCCTGAGGCCTCGGTACTCCGCAGTTGCGCTTGCCTCCTTTGCACCAAAGGGGAAACAAGGACGCTGCGCACGCTGGCGCCCGCCTGGCGCCCTCCTGGCACCGTTCGTCATGGCTCACGTCACGAGGGTCTCGTGAGGTTTGCCCTGCCTTGATATCTCCGCTCCTCACGAGCCTGCCTAGCTAGGCCACTCCAGAGGAGGTCTTGCATCGTCCGCCTCACGAGGCTTGGCCCCTCACGAGGGTATTGGGTGCCTTGTTGGTGAAGATGGGTCGTACGGCCTGCTGCTTGGCCACGCCGAGGGCCGCAGGCAGGCAAGTTTGGGGACCCCCGTTCCCAGAACGCCAGGGCCCAAGGTGCGCTTGGGCTTGGCTTCGCGACAAAGCCAAGGGTCAAGTTTGGAGCACTGCGGTCCCCAAAAGCCTGCGGCCTCGATTGACGCGTGGCGGTTGATTGGACGTGGGCATCTCTGCTTCCCCACGTTGCCTCGGCAACTGCTTGACCTGACAAAAGGCTGGCGCGGGCGGCACTTGCCTTCATTGCTTCTTCCTTGCCTCGCTCCAGATCCCCTTTCTCGCTCTTCGCCGCCGCCACCTACAGATCTGCTCCGGCCTTTCTCTGCACCTGTCGCCCATGGCGCCGTGCAAGGTCAAGGCTTCCTTGGCTCCGGCTTGGTACGAGCCCGCTCTTGAGGAGCCCACTGTCACAGAGAAGAGCCTTGCCTCCATGCACCTGTTGACGGCGGGAGAGAGCAACGAGTGGGGGAATACGGAGCTCCGGCTTGCCTCCGACGAGCCGGAGCCTGAGGGGAGCACCTTCTTTCCCTTCTTTTCGAGCAGCGTTGCCGTCGGGTTGGTTCCTCCCTTCTCTGATTTCTTTTATGAAGTCCTCGACCACTATGGGCTACAAGCGTTGCATCTGCATCCCAACTCTGTGCTCCTCCTGTCCATCTTTGCCTACTACTATGAGGCGTACCTGGGCATGATGTCGTCTGTGGCGCTCCTGTGCCATTTCTTCTTCCTCCACGTTAGCGAGGGTCACATCTCTGGTTGCGCCAACTTCGTTGCGTCCAGCAAGGCCAACTCCATCTCGAGCACCGGGAAGAGGGCCAGCGTCGTCGCCCACGGGGGAGCACCTTCCGCAGGCGATGGCGACATCCAGGGGTGACCTACTCTTCTCGTTTCATTCCTGCGACATACATCAGGCCTCATGGAGGCGTTTAAACTTTTCATTTGGTATTGTGAGAACAATATGATTGTAATATTTGCTTCAAGATTTTGTGTTTTCCTTCCTATTTGCTTTGTTCTGGGTCGGTAGAGCCCGGCCCCGCACATAACTCAACTGCCATTGGGCCCACCGGAGACCAGGACAGTCCAAGGAGTGAGGGGCTACATGACCAGTTAGGCTCCTGAATCGCGATGCTCAGGAGGCCCCCTTGACGTGCGAACAGCATATAGGGAGAGTTCGTGAGGATAGATTAATGTTCTACGTCGGCAGACCCGGCCCCACGCATACCTCAACCGCCATTGGGCCGACCGGAGACCAGGACGGACCAACGAGTGAGGGGCTACGTGACCAGTTAGGCTCGTGAGTCACGATGCTCATGAGTCCCCCTTGACGTTCAAACAATTTCCATACCTTCCCTCGCCGAGGCCACGGGAGGGGCGCGCGACGCCCAGGTCCAGGGGGCCTGGTTGGGTGGCGTGCGCTTGGGCGTGACCCGAGCGCAGCCCCCGTGCCGAGCCCCCTCGCGTGACTCTCCCAAGGGGAGGCGTCGTGGTGAGGCTGGGCGCTGAGCTATGGGCTCCCTAAGGTTGGTACGACCGTGGGGTCGCCCTCAGTTGTTTATCACCAGCGCAGAGCATAGTGCTTCCGCTGGTGCATGGGCATAGCCACTCCTCAGCAGTGTCGACAGCCAGCGCGGAGCATGGAGCTTCCACTTGGGTGTGGGATGGGGGGCCCCCTCCGAGAGGAGCCCCCGGGGCGTGTACAGCCCCGCCCTGACACGTGGCTTGCACGGCAGGGCTGCAAGGTGCATCTGGGCACTCGTGAGCCAGCGCGGGACTCACGAGGCCCTACCTCAAGGCAGGTTGCGCCTGGTCTTGAGTCTTGGTGACTGTATGTCCCTGCAAGGCGGTTAGATGCAAGCACTCTACGTCCTCAAGTCCTGGCCCTCGAGCGAGCTCAGCCACCGCTGGTATGCCAGGTCGCGATGCCGTGGTCAAGGCCAGGGGGTGAGGGCTGGAGAGCCAGTAAGAGCTCCTGAGTCGCGATGCTCAGGAGCCCCCCTTTTAATGTGCAAGTGGGTTGCATGGGATAAACAAACCCGCAACGGGTGGCAACCGAACAGGCGATAACCATCGGCAGGTTAAGCATGAAGAGCAGATCGACTTGGATAAATGCAGGAAGATACATGCCATTGGGTCTGGCCGGAGTGGCGTGGGGATGATGCAGCCCGAGGGGCGCCCCCACCAAGGTAAGTTAAAGACTTAAGCAAAAGGTATACATGCCACAGGGACGAACCCGTGTAGCCTGGGAATAATGCAGCCCGAGGGGCGCTCCCAGCTTAAATGAACTTGGAAGATGTCACCTGGTTCTGTAGACGAAGTAGAGTTGGTGCAGCTAAAGCCACACGTTGAAGGAATGGCTCCTCATGAGCCACCGGGACCCTGAGCCTCGGGAGGCTCTGGGGGCTCAGGAGGTTCCCTGAAGACCGTCCCCATCTCCTCTAGAACGGTGTGGAACCTGGCCTCCTGAGCCGCCAGGGCTTGCCGCATGTTGCGCTGATAGGCCGATGCCACGCTCGGCAAGCCGAAGGGCATGCGAACGTAGCTGTCTGATGGACCCTCACAGCGGCCCACACGCGATGGCCAGAAGCGTTCCTGAGATGCGGCCCTGTTGAGCCCTGGGATGTTGATGCAGACGCGCAGTCCAGCACCCTCGCCTGGGTGGTGAGCCGCACTCCATGAGCGGCTGTCGCCGGGCATGGCTCTTGCGTCTTGTAGCTCTTGGGTGGTCTCAGTGATGAACTCCTGAGTGGTGGGCGCTCCTTGCCCTGTGCTCTCTTGAGGAAAGTGTGCCGTGAAGCACGCTTCCAAGTGGTGCCCAAGCGCCTCCCTGATGAGGTTGGCAAGGTCTGAGGCTCTCCAGAAGAGAGCCCCCGAGCCCTGCCTAAGGAAGGCACCGGGCGCGCTTTCCTATGCCATGGAGGGAGGCACCCCTGGAGCGGGCGCTGATCCTGACGAGGCTCCTAACGTGACGCCATCTTCTTGGCGTCCTATGCGGCGCGACTTCTTCTTCTTGGGGATGGTCTCCGGAGGGCCTTCACTTCAGTTGTCAGGGTTGTCGATTGCTGCGGCTTGGAAGGCGCTCTCAAGGGAGCACACCGCATCCCTTTCTTCACATGGGACCGTGATGATTCCCCCTCTTCCTGGCATCTTGAGGACGTTGTAGCCATGGTGAGTGACTGCCATGAACTTTGCCAGGGCTGGATACCCGAGGATGGCATTGTACGGCAGGCGGATGTGTGCGACGTCGAAGTCGATGAGCTCGGTGCGGTAGTTCTTGCGCTCCCCGAAGGTGACAGGCAGGCGGACTTGCCCTATCAGTGTGGTGGAACCGTCGGTCACTCCTGAGAAAGGCTTGGTTGGCTGGAGCTGCTTGTAGGGCACTTGGAGGTTGTCGAACGTGTCAACGGATAGGACGTTGAGCCCTGCGCCGCCGTCGATGAGAGTCTTGGTGACTTGCACATTGCTGATGACTGGGGAGCACAGCATTGGGAGTGCGCTAGCGGTGGCTGCGCACTTGAGCTGGTTGGCCGAGTCGAAGGTGATGGCGCATTGGGACCACCTGAGCGGGCGCGTGGCCTCGAGCTTGGGGAGCGCCGCATTCACCTCACGAGTGAACTATTTGAAGATGCGTTGAGAGGCTGGGGCCTGAGCACCACCCAAGATGCAAGCGATCGCATGCGGCTCCTGGAAGCCCCCAGCCCCCTCGTCCTGGTGGTGGTCGTCGTTCCTTCTTGGTGGTGGCAACGGGGGAAGACCGGCGTTGCCCTAGGGGCGATCCTCATGAGGCGGGTCCCTCCAGGCGCCCTCGCGAGGTTGGTCCTGCCAGTGGTCCTCATGAGGCTGGTCGCGCCACTCCTAGCGCGGGCCATGGTCGTCCCAGCGTCCGCCTCCACGTCCTCCTCCACGGCCGTAGCCCCGGTCGTTGTGCTCGGGGCGTCGACCGAAGCGTCCTTCCTGTATGGCTCTGAGCTCTTGGTAGTCGCTGGTGTTGTGGGTGTTCAGGTTGTGGAAGGCGCAGAACGGACGGCCGTTCTTGGATGGCTCGGGCTGATCTCTGCCTCGCTAGGTGTCGGGCTCCGCTGTGAGCACTACTGCCTCTTTGCGCTTCACGTCCTTGGCCTTGGCCTTCTTCTCCTCCACTCCTACAGCTGGCAGCTCAAGGAGAGAGAGGCGCCCCTCCTCAGCTCTTGCGCACTTGGTTGACAGGTTGAACAACTCCTGAGATGTGCAAAGCTCCTCATGGATAGCCAGCTCTTCCTTCATCTTGACGTCATGGACGCCGTCTGAGAACGTGGAGATGATGGCTTCATCCGTGACCTTGGGGATCTTGAGGCGGGTGTTGTTGAAGCGCTGGATGTACTTCTGGAGGGTCTCTCCTGGTTGTCGCTTGATGCGGCGTAGATCGCCCGCGGCCGGTGGGCGGTCGCGAGTGCCCTGGAAGTTGGCGACAAAGCGGTCGCACATCTCATCCCAGGAGGAGATCAAGCCGTGCTGTAGGTTCAGGAGCCAGGAGCGGGCCCCATCCTTGAGAGCCATGGGAAACTAGTTCGCCATGACCTTTTCATCGTCGTTGGCCACTTCGATGCTCAGCTCATAGAGCTGCAGGAACTCCACGGGGGTCGGCGGTGCCGGCGTATCGAGGAGGTAGATCTGGCTTGAACTTGCCTGGCCAGGCAACGCTACGCAGCTCAGGGGTGAAGGCGCGGCAGCCGGCCATGGTTGCTGGGGCCTGCTTCTGAGGCGGAGCTTGGTCTTGACAAGGTCCGCGCTACACCACCGCAGGCGGCACGCGGTCTTGACGAGGTGGCGCGGGGAGCGCCGGTGCAGCTTCTCGCGGCCACGGGATTTCTTGGCAGCTTCTTTCTTCACGTGCGGGCGCCAGGCATGGTGGATCACACCGCGGAGGCGCGCGCCTTGGTGCCAAGGCACCGTCTTAGGGTCGAGGCGGTGGAGGCACGCCATGAGCCCCGTCGCCTTCGGCTGATTGAGGGGGAGGCAGAGTGGGACGACGTCGGAGAGCCCCCTGCGGCACGGACGAGCTCGGCGACACGGTCGAGCCACTTCTCGTAGAGGTCGTTGACGGGGCGGTAACGTAGGAGCTCGTTCGCTGCGATGAGTGCGGCCCGTGCCTCTATGGGAGCACGGTGCGCGTGAGACGAAGAACCAGCAGGGGTTAGTGATGGAGTAGCAGTGCGGCCGTCCTGCCGCACCGAAGGATGCTGCGAGGATGCCTGCTACTCATTCCCCACCGGGCCGGTGGCATCGTTGGCGGCAGGGGACGAAGAACGACGAGGTGGCCCACCGACGGGAGCCGTCTGAGCGACGCGGGCGGCGAGGGCAGCCCGATGCTCAGCTCGAGCACGGCGAGCGTCCGACATGGAGACGACGGATCGACGGAGCGATGGACTGACGGAAAGGAAGCTACGGCGCACCCCTACCTGGCGCGCCAAATGTCAGATGTGGGGTTCCGAAAATCCCTTAAGGTTCGAACACTAGGGTGCGTGCAAAGTCTTTCCCTCCTACCGATCTACGCTCTAGCTCGCTAAGATCTCGCGGACAAACTCGACGAACTCGCAACACAGAAAGACATGGGTTTATACTGGTTCGGGCCACCATTGTGGTGTAATACCCTACTCCGGTGTGGTGGTGGTGGATTGCCTCTTGGGTTGATGATGAACAATACAAGGGAAGAACAGCCTCCTGAGGTTGAGGTGTTCTTGTGCGTATGAACTTGTGGTGTGAGGATTCAACTTCCTCCAGCTAAGATGAGATGCGATCAAGCCAAGATCCGATCTCCCCTACTATGGTGGTGGCTAGTCCTATTTATAGAGGCCCTGATCTTCTTCCCAAATATTGAGCAGGAAGGGAGCCAACAATGGCGAGCTAATTTGAAGGGGGCAGCTAGTACGAGCCATCGTAACAAAAGTAGTCTTCGCCTGCACAAAGCTCTGGTGGTGATGCCATCTTGGGCTCCACGATGACCTCCGCCTTGCCATCCGCCTGGTCCTGGTCTTGTTGCACCGAAATGGCAACCTTTGCCTGAGGCCTTGGTACTCAACGGCTGCGCTTGCCTCCTTTGCACCAAAGGGGAAACAAGGACGCTGTGCGCGCTGGCGTCCACCTGGCACCGTTCGTCATGGCTCACGTCATGAGGGCCTCGTGAGGTTTGCCCTGCCTTGATATCTCCGCTCCTCGCGAGCCTGCCCAGCTAGGCCACTCTAGAGGAGGTCTTGTGTCATCCGCCTCACGAGGCTTGGCCCCTTGCGAGGGTCTTGCGTGCCTTGTTGGTGAAGATGGGCCGTACGGCCTGCTGCTTGGCCACGCCGCGGGCTGCAGGCAGGCAAGTCTGGGGACCCCCGTTCCCAGAACGCCGACAACATGATCATGCAAAGCAATATGACTATGATGAAGAGTGTCATAATAAACGGAACGATGAAAAGTCGCATGAAAATATATCTCGGAATGGCTATGGAAATGCCATAATAGGTAGGTATGGTGGTTGTTTTGAGGAAGGTAAATGATGGGTTTATGGTACGGGCGAAAGTTGCGCAGCACAAGAGAGGCTAGCAATGGTGGAAGGGTGAGAGTGCGTATAATCCATGGACTCAACATTAGTCATAAAGAACTCACATACTTATTGCAAAAATCTACAAGTCATCAAAACCAAGCACTATGCGCATGCTCCTAGGGGGATAGATTGGTAGGAAAAGACCATCACTTGTCCCCGACCGCCACTCATAAGGAAGGCTATCAAAGGAACACCTCATGCTTCAAATTTGTCACACAACGGTTACCATACGTGCATGCTATGGGACTTGCAAACCTCAACACAAGTATTTCTCAATTTCACAATTACTCAACTAGCATGACTCTAATATCACCATCTTCATATCTCAAAACAATCATCAAGTATCAAACTTCTCATAGTATTCAATTCACCCTATATGAAAGTTTTTATTATACCCATCTTGAATGCCCATCATATTAGGACTAATTTTATAACCAAAGCAAATTACCATGTTGTTCTAAAAGACTCTCAAAATAATATAAGTGAAGCATGAGAGATCAATAATTTCTATAAAATAGAACCACCGCCGTGCTCTAAAAAGATATAAGTGAAGCACTAGAGCAAAATTATCTCGCTCAAAAGATATAAGTGAAGCACATAGAGTATTCTAATAAATTACGATTCATGTGTGTCTCTCCCAAAAGGTGTGTATAGCAAGGATGATTGTGGAAAACTAAAAAGCAAAGACTCAAATCATACAAGACGCTCCAAGCAAACACATATCATGTGGTGAATAAAAATACAGCCTCAAGTAAAGTTACCGATAGACGAAGATGAAAGAGAGGATGCCTTCCGGGGCATTGTTGGTGGGAACGACACCTATGGGATCAAAAGAATCCCTATTGTGGTTGGCGGGGCGCGGGGTCGTGAGAAGAGCGGATCAAACAGATAGCACACGGATCGTTTATCCAGGTTCGGGCCGCAAGGATGCGTAAAACCCTACTCCTGCTTTGGTGGATTGTATATTTGTGTTCTTGAGCTAGCTATGGGGCGTGAGGAGCTCCAAAAAGCTGAATCCTTCCTCTGGTCGCTTCGGGCCTCCTTTTATAGAAAAAGGGGTTGCCACAGTGGCACACAGGAGGTGGAAAGGGTACAGTGATGCGAGGTTATCCCTCACATTACATGACAAGGCGCATTTAATGAGTCTTGCTTAGGTGTCCTTGCTTTATCAGGGACGGGGGAGAAACCTGTCTCGTCCGTCGCCGCTCCTTCTTGTGTCGACACGCACCCTGGCCAGTGACGCCTGCGATGCCACGTAGGTAGGCAGGCAGCTGAGGTGGTGCAGTGGTGGGTCTTCACGAAGATCTGCATGCCGCCACGCAGGTGCCTGCCCAGCTGGTTGGGTCGGCAGCTGCATGCATGCGGTGGTGGAGGTTTAGTCGGCGTGGGCCTGATGGTGGCCCTGTGGGTGTCCTCGGTAAGGGCCTTGTCAGGGCCCCGGCAAGGGTCTTGCCAAGGCGCCTGCTACCATCCCCGGCAAGGCGCTTGCCGGGGGCCTTGTAGTCTTCCTCGACTGGGATCCCGCCAAGGGTTGTCGTCTCCTTAGTGCGTATCTGATCTTGAATGTCTTCACAAAGATCTGCATCCGCCATGGGGATGTCTCCCAAATCCTTGCCCTTTGGGGGCAGTGGACTCAAGGGTGGTTTTCTCCATAGGCGCGGTACGAGTCGCCGCGGAAAGAGTCTTGCAGGGGCTGCTAGAACTGTCTCCCGGCAAGGATCTTGCCGGGGGAGTCTTCTTCGTCCCCTTTGCTCTTCGTGGTCTTGGCCTTGGCATCGTTCTAGTTCTCTTGAGCTTCGGTCTTACCCTGGCTCACCTCCCTTGCCTTGCTTGGTGTGGTGGTGCCCGTGGCTCAGACTGCCCATGCACAGTTATAGGGGTACAAAAAGTGTACCCCTCCTTTTGTACACCGACAGGAGCCCCCGGGCCTGGGCCACACATAAGCGCAACGCGTTGTTGGGCTAGGCCCAAACACGGTGCGCGGGCAGGCGGGGCGGTTTTTACCGCGGTAAGGTTCTTCGTGCGCTGCGCTTCCCACGACTCCCGCGCGTGGCGCGGCATGGGGAGGCGCGTGTGACGTGGGCGGCATGCGTGGGGTTGGTTCCCGCAGGCATGCGTCACATCGTAGTAAAGGGGCGGTTCACGTCTTCCCCATAACGAAGGGAGGCATGGAGGCGCGGCCCATTTACTGAATGGGGCTAAGGCGCGATCTTCAAGGCGTCCACTCCCCACGATCACGGGGTGGGGAGTGGTCGTCTCACCCGTCCCCTCGGTTCTGCACGTCCACCACGTGTCTCCCATGCGCCTGGGGTGGCAAACGGTAGAGGCAGGAAACTAGGACGTCGCTGGTTGGGGCGGCGGGTCGGTCCTGGCTCCCTGCGCCTTCCGTATCTTGATTGTCCGAGCAGGGCGGCCGAGCCCCAACCCCGATCCTTTATAAAGAGCGGGAGGGGGGATGGCGTTCCGCATTCTTTCATCTTCTTCTTCCTTCAGCTTCTGCTCCTCCCTTCCATCCGTCATGGAGAGAGGGAATCCCGGTCCTTCAACAGTGGCGGCGAGGGTCGCCGCTCGACAACGCATCCCTCCTTCTCTTGCGCCTGCGGTGGCACAGCCAGCCGTGAGGGGAAGGGGGAGGGGGCGAGGTCATGGGCGAGGCCGGGGCGCTCGGGGAAGAGGAGGACGGGGCGGCGCGCCGGCCTCGCCTCCGCCAGCAGCTCCTCCTCCAATGGAGGGCCATGTTGGGGATGACCCTTGTGAGTTCTTCGTCAGGCTGCACCGGCCACCGCGCCATCGCCTTCGTCTCCCGACTCCATTTGCGCGGGAGATGGAGCTGGAACCGCCGGAATCATTACGGCCGCACATGAGGGGCTGTGGGATCAGTGGCACGCGGGTCCGCGTCGACTTCCCCGCCCCTCACGTGATGTATCTTCGTCGGGGATGGAAGCCGTTTGCTCATATCCACCGCTTGAAGGACGGGCTCACTCTCCATTTTAAGCTGATGGAGGGTGGCCTTCTCTCCGTCATGGTCTTCGGGTGCTTTGGGACCCGTGCAAGGTGCTGCATGGAGAGCTCTTCTGATAGTGAAGACTCCTCCTCGGGCGGGAGTGACGAGGAGGACAGCGGCAGCGACGATGAGGGTAGTAGGCGGCAGGATGACGGGTCCGACTAGGTGTCGGGTGCCGCTCCGTGCGGCACCGGCGACCCCATCATCCGTGTCGCCGGCTCCTTGAACTTCTCGGGGTCGTCTCCTTGGGCGGCTGGCGTTGGGAGGCTGCGGAAGAGGAAGAGGGCGGGCGGCAAGGCCGTCAAGTCGGAGTACGCGGGCACCGACGCCTTTGACGCGTGCTGACGTCTTGCCGCCTCGTCTTCGAGCTCTGCTTCCGGTGCCGCCATCACCATCCAGCCTTTGGACGGCCACCAAGATGTTCTCTTGGTGTCTTCTGCCACCCGTAGCTCGCCTAGGCGCTCCTTTTGTCCCTTTCGCCTCCTTGACCTGCCTCCTGAGGAGAGGGACAAGAAAGGGATTACGGGCACCTTATCTCTTTTTAGTTTGTAAGCCTTCGGGCCTTTGTTGAATTTAAAACTTGTAATCCCATCATTCATGTTTTTCATTCCCTATGGACTGTACCTGAGTGGAATGTTTTTTTTAATGAAAAAGGGATGCTTGCCGGGTCATTTGTTTACGGGTGGAACCCACAACAAGGAGTAAATCCTTGATATCTTCAAGATAAACATTTCCTTGCCCAGCAACAGGCCTTGTTGTCTCCCCACTTCGCTTGACCTTCCTCACGCCTTTGGTGGAGGCAGGGATGAGGCGGGTTCAGGCTCCTTGTTTCATCCTTTCGCTGCCGCGACTATGACCAAACTTGGCCCCAGGAACGAGCCCTAGGGCCTAGAGTTATGGGAGCATGGTAGCTTAGGGGAAAATGAGGTTTCACATACCTCAGTCCATAATGGAATGCTTGATAAGGGATGAAGAACTTATCTGAAGCTCCAGTCCCCAGCAACCCTGGTTCGCCATGGGTGAATCTTTGCTCTTGCAACCCCCGGCAATACTGGCTTGCCGGGGGCTAGATGCTGGTCCGTTCCTCTTTTTTTTTCCTCCCAAGTGGTTCGGCATGGATATCTGTGTGTCCTGTGAACCAAAGAAGACAAAAGAAAGACAAAGAGACGCACACTCGACCTCTAAGCTAGGGGTTAGTCGCCGCTAAGCACTATCAACCCTAACCAAGGACGAGACTCGACCTAGCATGCATGCTATAACTTAGGGCGCCAGCGCTTCATTTATTTATGCTCAGGGTCTGCGCCTGGCTTTGTACAGAGGGTTACATGCGTCATCGGCAAGGCTCGTACAAAAGGTGGCTTGCCGGGGGGGCCGGCAAGCCGCGCCTCACGGGTAAAACCTGCGAAGATGCTCAATGTTCCAGGAGTTACTCACCGGAACGGCATCTTCGGTCTCCAGGCAGACTGCACCGGGCCTGGTGACTCATATTACCCGATAAGGGCCTTCCCACTTTGGCGTCAACTTGTTGGAATTCTTGGCCGATTGAACGCGCCGAAGAACAAGGTCGCCTTCCTCAAAGCTTCGGGCATGAACCTTACGGCTATGGTAGCGGCGCAAGGCTTGCTGGTAGCGCGCTGCTCTCACAGCCGCCCGAAGACGATCTTCCTCAAGGAGCGTTGCGTCATCTTACCGCAATTGCTCTTGCTCAAGCTCGTCATAAGCGAGTACTCGAGGTGACCCGTATATGAGTTCCGTGGGGAGAACTGCTTCTGCCCCGTATACCAGGGCAAAGGGTGTCTGGCCGGTGGCTCGATTTGGTGTCGTTCTGATTGACCAAAGAACCGCCGGCAATTCATCAATCCAGCGCCTTCCACTCTTGTGCAGTCTGTCAAAGGTCTTTGTCCTCAGGCCTCGCAGTACTTCAGCATTTGCCCTCTCAGCTTGACCATTGCTTCGTGGGTGAGCAACGGAAGTGAAACAGACCTTGCTGCCCAGGTCTTGAATATATTGCATGAAGGTGTGGCTTGTGAACTGCGTGCCATTGTCGGTGATAACCCTATTGGGTACACCAAAATGGCACACCGGTCCTTTGAAGAACTTGACGGCTGACTGTGCTGTCACCTTCCTCACTTCTTCCACTTCTGGCTACTTTGTGAACTTGCCGATTGCAACGTACAAGTACTCAAAGCCCCCGACAGCGCGGGGGAAAGGGCCCAGTATGTCCAGCCCCCAGACCGAGAAAGGCCAGGAGAGAGGAATGGTTTGAAGGGCTTGAGCTGGCTGATGAAGCTTCTTTGAATGGAACTAACACGCTTCACACCTGGTGACTAGTGTCGTCGCATCCTGGAGGGCGGTGGGCCAGAAGAAGCCTTGCCGAAACGCTTTGCCGGCAAGGGCCCTTGACCCGATGTGGGATCCACATATGCCTCCATGTATCTCCGCCAATAGCCCCAGTCCTTCCTCTCGAGGGATACAATTCAATTTCACGACGTTCGTCCTCTTACTGTACAGGACGTCATTGACGAACTGGTACATAGTAGAGCGATGGGCTACTTTTTCCGCTTCTTCCTGCTCCTCAGGAAGTTCCCCTGTTTGGAGGAATCGGACGGTATGTTGTGCCCACGCTGGAGCCTGGGGCTCGACGGCGAGGACTAAAGGCATTTCCTCCACTATAGGAGCGGCTGTCTCCATGGCAAGATCTTGATGCTCCGTCGGAGCTAGCCGTCCCGTGGCGGGCTCAGTGTCTCCGACAACATCCTTGCCAGCGGCTTTGGGGAGCTCGGCGGGAAAGTACTTGCCGGGCCCTGATTTTCTCCTCTTGTTCTGCTCTGTTGATGGATCAACGGATGGCTGAGTTAGCCGAAGCACAAAGGTACCTGGTTCCACAGGTAGCTTGAGGGCAGCGCATTTTGACAGGTAATCGGCGATATCATTCTCCGCTCGGGGAACGTATTCTGCTTGTATACCGTCAAAACGCTCTTCCAGCTTTCTCACTTCATCGACGTAGGCCTTCATCAACGGGCTCTGGTAATCCTTGTTGACTTGCTTGACGACAAGTTGCGAGTCGCCTCTGACGACGAGTTTCTTGATTCCGAGGTCCGCCGCGATCCTAAGACCGGCAAGCAGCCCTTCGTACTCAGCCGTATTGTTTGTTGACACCTCCCTGGGGAAGTGCATCTGGATCACGTACTTGAGGTGCTCTCCGGTGGGCGCGACAAGCAGTACCCCAGCCCTAGCGCCCTGTAAGGAGAAAGCTCCATCAAAGTACATGATCCAGTCGCAACTTGCCTCATTGCTGGGGAGAGCAGTCTCTTGGGTTTCTTCGTCAGGCGTCGTGGTCCATTCTGCAACAAACTCCGCCAGGACTCGGCTTTGAATCATCGAGGTACTCTCAAACTTGAGGCCAAAGCTAGAAAGTTCCAGTGCCCACTCTACGATCCTTCCCGTTGCATCTGGATTGTGCAATATCCGTTGCAGAGGGAGGCGAGTGACGACAGTGATTTCGTGCGCCTGGAAGTAATGACGCAGTTTCCTCGAGGCCATTAGAAGGCCGAAGAGCAGTTTCTGCACACCAGAGTACCTCGATCTAGCCCCCTGCAGGAGGGAACTAACAAAGTAGACCAGGTGATGCATCATTTTCTTCTTCGGCGGCACTTCAATTGGCTGCATCGTCTCGGCATCGGTGGCATCGGGCTCCGTCGCTGCTATTACCTCATCATCAATTTCTCTCTACGCCACTAGTGCGGCGTTGACCACCTGGTTCGTTGCCGCCAGGTACAGCAGCAACGGTTCTTGTGGCCTAGGCGCAACTAGTATTGGCGCGGAGGAGAGGTACCTCTTCAAATCTTGCAATGCTGCTTCGACTTCTAGCGTCCACTCCATCGGGCCCGCCTTTTTCAAAATCTTGAAAAAGGGAAGGGCGCGCTCGGCAGGCTTGGAAATGAACCTGCTCATGGCGGCAATGCAACCAGCAAGCCGAGGCACATCCTTGACTCGCTTGGGCGCTTCAATCTGCTCTATAGCTTTGATCTTGTCCGGATTGGCCTCTATCCCATGCTGTGACACAAAGAACCTGAGAAGCTTGCCAGACGGGACGCTGAAGACGCACTTCTCAAGGTTCAGCTTGAGATTTATCTTGCGTAGGTTTGCAAATGTTTCTTGTAAATCTGATATGAGGGTTGCCCGTTCTTGGTTTTGACCACTATATCATCCATATAAGCTTCCATAGTTCTATGGAGCTGGGGTTCAAAACCAATCTGGACCGCCCTTGCAAACGTTGAACCAGCACTCTTCAACCCGAAAGGCATCTGTATAAAGCAATACGTACCACATGGGGTGATGAATGCCGTTTTCTCTTCATCTTCCCTTGTCATGAAGACCTGGTGGTAGCCGGAGTAGGCATCGAGGAATGACAACAGATCACACCCAGTTGTGGAGTCAACAATCTGGTCGCTGCACGGCAACAGGAAGGGGTCTTTGGGACAAGCCTTATTAATATCTTTTTAATCAATACACAACCTCCAATTCCCATTTGCCTTGCGCACTACCACCGGATTGGCCAACCACGTTGGATGGAGCACTCCTCTTACCAAACCCGCCGCTTCTAGTTTCCGGATCTCCTCTGTGATGAACTCTTGTAATTCCAAAGCTTGCTTCCTGACCTTCTGCTTGACCGGCCGCGCATGAGGACAGACAGCAAGGTGGTGCTCAATCACCTCCCTGGGAACGCCGGGGATGTCGGATGCTTGCCATGCAAACACATCGACATTCGCCCGCAGGAAGGTGACGAGCGTGTCTTCCTATTTGTCGTCAAGGGTGGAGCTTATGGTAAAAGCTCCTCCCGTGCCGTCCTCCTTGACAGAAACCTTTTTGGTTCCCGGCGGTGTGGCCCTGGACTTCTTGTTTTTGTCGGCGGAGCTCTCTGGCACGTCCTCGACGGGAGCGCTAAACCCCGAAGAGGTGCGCTTGCCGGAGTGGGTGCCTGAGGTCTCACCGGTCTTCTTCTTTCGCCTTCCCGGGGCTCCAGCGGCAGGAGCAAGCGCCTTAGCAGTGGCGGCTGCTGCAACTTCTTGTTGGTAGAGTTGGTCAGCGCAAATTAGCGCATCCTTCTTGTCTGACGGGACGGTGATGATCGTCACAGGCCCCGGCATCTTCAGGGTGTTGTAGGCGTAATGTGACGCCGCCATGAACTTGGCCAGCGCTGGGCGGCCAAGGATCCCGTTGTAAGGCAAGGGGATCTTGGCAACGTCGAACACAATCCTTTCTGTCCTGTAGTTCAGATCACTCCCAAAAGTCACGGGCAACGTGACCTTTCCCTTTGGTTGACTTCTTCCCGGGTTGACCCCTTGAAACGTGCCCGTCTCTTCGAGGTCTTCATCAGGAATCTGCAATTTCTCGATCACGGCAGGCGAGATTAAGTTCAGACCGGCCCCACCATCGACTAGCATCTTTGTCACCTTGAGGTTGCGTATTGTTGGTGAAACCAACAATGGCAAGCACCCGACTGCAGTAGTGTGCTCAGGGTGATCCTCAGTGTCAAAATGATAGGTGTGCTGGACCACTTCAGCGGCCTTTGGGCATCAAACGACGGTTCCGCCGCTGTAATCTCACGCGCCCACTGTTTAAGCTGGCGGTGAGAGGTATGCAGCGAGGTGCCACCATAGACGCACATGGCCTCTGTAGCTTTCTGAAATTCTTGGTCACCAGATTCATTGTCCTCTTCGTGATCATCGTCTTCTAGCTTTTTGTCACGGCTCGGGAGGGCCTCTCCTGCTGTTTATCTTTGCCGCGACGGCCCGCCTGGCCGTTACGCTTCTTGCTGGACCCCTCAGTACCATCCTGGCCTTTCTCCTTGTCCCGCCTCTCATATTCAGCCCTCTGCTTCTCAGCAAGGAGCTCAACCCGTCGGCAGTTCTGGAGATCATGGCCTTTGGTGCGATGGATCTTGCAGTATTGCTTGTCGAAGTTTCTTGGCTTCTCGGCAGCCGCTAAGGCCCGGCAGGCGACACATCTGGCAATTTCCTTGATGGGGTCATCTGCCTTGGTTTTCTTGGCGGAGCCGGCGTCGTCAGATCCCTCGACGGCAAGCTCAGCCTTACCTTTGCGCTTCTTGTTGCAACACCGGCCTTTCTTTGCCGGGGTGGTAGTATCCTCATCTGAGGAGTCGGTTTCCACGCTGGCATCTTCGCTGGGGTACTTCCTTCCCTCTTCAGCTCGGGCACATCTGTCAGCAAGAACATAGAGTTCTGCCACATCTTTCACCTTGTTCATTGCCAGTTCTTCGCGCATCTTGCGGTTACGCACGTTTTGATGGAACGCGCTGATGATGGCGGTAGGGTGAACATCAGGGATATTGTACTGTACCCGGCCGAACCTCTGTATATACTTGCGCAGACTCTCGCCTCCCTTCTGGGGAATGACATGCAGGTCGCTTGCTTGGCCATGGGCTTGGTGACCTCCAGTAAAGGCGCCCACAAACTCATGGCACAAATCCGACCAGGAGGAAATAGAGTCTACCGGCAAGTGCATCAACCACGACATGGCGTTGGGTTTAAGAGCCAATGGAAAGTAATTCGCAAGCACCTTATCGTCACGGGCTCCGGCGGCTTGCATCGCGATGGTGTAGATGCCGAGGAACTCAGACGGGTGAGTCTTGCCGTTGTACTTTTCGCCAACGTCAGGTTTGAAGGTGCGGTGAGTGGGCCACTAGAACTGCCGCAGCTCACAGGTAAAAGCCGGACAACCTACCTCGTAAGGTAGGCCTCCAGGGCTCTCCGGCGCCGGGTGGTTCACAGCAGGCCCTGCTCGCCTGTCTGACTGGTGGCGCGCTCCGCACCGGCGCTCGATAGTGGTTCGAGCATCTTCATGGGCTCGTTCCCGAAGAACTTGGCGCTGGTCACAGTGGGTCCGCGGGTCAGACGATGCTATGGAGATGTCGTCGCCCGCGACGTCGCGACGAGCCGGCGTCCGCGGTACCGGATGGGGAAGAGGTGAATGCACCGTGGTCGCGGCGCCGCCGGCTTTTCCGCCACTGGTCCGCGGGACTCCATGGAAGCGTCGACCCGGGGGACCCACCGGACTTGGTTCGTCTTTGTTGGCCACCACAACAAGGCTTCGGATAGTGGCTCTCCATTCGTCGAGTTTCCCCGTAGTGGGAGGAAAGTCGAGGAGCAACTGCGCGTGCGCCAGGGCCTCTGCTGGCGTCGGTGGCAGCGAAACCTGCACGGATCGCGATGCGCTTCGACTTCTGACCATGTCAGAAGGAGCTCTATCACGACCCCGTGGTCGCATGCCGTTTTCACCAGCGCCTCGGCGGGTGGGCAGGTCTTCTACGTCCCGGGAGTGGCGCTCGGGGCTCTTCCCGTGGTGATGCCCGGGATCTTCGGCGTGATTACGCCATTCGTCACGCGCTGCCTGGGAGGAGCACGCTATTGGCGCCAGCGTGGGAGTCTTGGAGGCCATTGCGTCGCCTTCGGGCGGGGCGGCGACGACCCTGGAAGGCCCCGCTCCACCTGCGAAGGGCTTGGCTCCGCCTTTGGATTTGGCGACGTGTGGCCCGTTACCAGGCGCACAAACATCGCCGCCTCCCAAACTCCGGCTGCTGGGATGGTGTTGGTGTTCGCGAGCAGCACCCCGGGTCCTTTCTGCGACCGGTCCGCTGCTCGCCCGCGTCGGGACGGGCTGTCCGGCTTCCGACTGGCCAACCGCCACCGTCGTCTTCTTCTTGGGCGCCATGATGATGAAGAAGCACCGAACTAACTGCTAAAGCCGATTCTCACAACTGTGCCCCCTACCTGGCGCGCCAGAGATGTTGGTGGGAACGACACCTATGGGATCACAAGAATCCCTACTGTGGTTGGCGGGGCGCGGGGTTGTGAGAAGAGCGGATCAAACAGATAGCACACGGTTCGTTTATCCAGGTTCGGGCCGCGAGGATGCGTAAAACCCTACTCCTGCTTTGGTGGATTGTATATCTGTGTTCTTGAGCTAGCTATGGGGCGTGAGGAGCTCCAAAAAGCCGAATCCTTCCTCTGGTCGCCTCAGGCCTCCTTTTATAGAAAAAGGGGTGGCCACAGTGGCACACAGGAGGTGGAAAGGGTACAGTGATGCGAGGTTATCCCTCGCATTACATGACAAGGCGCATTTAATGAGTCTTGCTTAGGTGTCCTTGCTTTATCAGGGACGGGGGAGAAACCTGTCTCGTCCGTCGCCGCTCCTTCTTGTGTCGACACGCACCCTGGCCAGTGACGCCTGCGATGCCACATAGGTAGGCAGGCAGCTGAGGTGGTGCAGTGGTGGGTCTTCACGAAGATCTGCATGCCGCCACGCAGGTGCCTGCCCAGCTGGTTGGGTCGGCAGCTGCATGCATGCGGTGGTGGAGGTTTAGTCGGCGTGGGCCTGATGGTGGCCCTGTGGGTGTCCTCGGAAAGGGCCTTGTCGGGGCCCCGGCAAGGGTCTTGCCAAGGCGCCTGCTGTCATCCCCGGCAAGGCGCTTGCCGGGGGCCTTGTAGTCTTCCTCGGCTGGGATCCCGCCAAGGGTTGTCGTCTCCTTAGTGCGTATCTGATCTTGAATGTCTTCACAAAGATCTGCATGCCGCCACGGGGATGTCTCCCGAATCCTTGCCCTTTGGGGGCAGTGGACTCAAGGGTGGTTTGCTCCGTAGGCGCGGGATGAGTCGCCGCGGCAAGGGTCTTGCCGGGGCTGCTAGAACTGTCTCCCGGCAAGGATCTTGTCGGGGGAGTCCGCTTCATCCCCTTTGCTCTTCGTGGTCTTGGCCTTGGCGTCGTTCTAGTTCTCTTGAGCTTCGGTCTTACCCTAGCTCACCTCCCTTGCCTTGCTTGGTTTGGTGGTGCCCGTGGCTCAGACTGCCCGTGCACAGTTATAGGGGTACAAAAAGTGTACCCCTCTTTTTGTACACCGACAGGCATCCCCAAGCTTAGTCTTTTGGTTGTCCTTGAATTTTACCTTGGGGTGCCTTGGGCATCCCCAAGCTTAGGCTCATGCCACTCCTTATTCCAAAATCCATCAAATCTTTACCCAAAAACTTGAAAACTTCACAACACAAAACTTAACAGAAAATCTCATGAGCTCCGTTAGTATAAGAAAACAAACCACCAGTTTAAGGAACTGTAATGAACTCATTCTTTATTTATATTGGTGTTAAACCTACTATATTCCAACTTCTCTATGGTTCATACCCCCCGATACTAGCCATAGATGCATCAAAATAAGCAAACAACACGCGAAAAACAGAATCGGTCAAAAACAGAACAGTCTGTAGCAATCTAGAGGTTTTGAATACTTCTGTAACTCCAAAAATTCTGAAAAATTAGGATGACCAAGACAATTTGTATACTGATCTACTGCAGTTGGAACTGGTATTTAACGCTCTATGGTAAAAAAAATGAAAATTATTTTCGTGAGCGCATACTTTGTGTTTTTATCAGCTAGATCAAACAACAATCATCCAAGAAGATCCTAAAGGCTTTACTTGGCACAAACACTAATTAAAAAATAAAAAACACAATAATAACATAGGCTAGATAAATTATTTATTACTAAACAGGAACAAAAAGTAAAGAACAAAAATTAAATTGGGTTGCCTGCCAACAAGCGCTATTCTTTAAAGCTATTAAGCTAGGCATTGATAATTTTTGTGATGCTCACATGAAACATAGCAATTGAAACACAACGGGAGCATCATATATCATGTGAAAAACACATCTAAGTCTAACATACTTCCTATGCATAGGCATCTTATAGGCAAACAAATTATGATAGCAAGCAAAAACTAGCATATGCAAGGAAGAGGAAAGAAACAATAGCAATCTCAACATAACGAGAGGTAATTTCGCAACATGAAATTTTCTACAACCATATTTTCCTCTCTCATACTAATTACATGTAGGATCAAAATCAAATTCAACAATATAACTATCACATAAAATTTTCTCTTCGTGATCCATATGCATGCAAAGTTGACACTCTTCCAAAATAGTGGGATTATCATAAAATAAAGTCATGACCTCTCCAAACCCACTTTTACAAAAAAAAATCATAAGATTGAACATTCTCCAAATATGTGGGTTCTAAAGTTAACACTCTTCCAAAACCACTTTCAATATTATTGCAAACACTATTATCAATCTCATATTCATCACAATCTCATATTCATCATGGGGCTTAAATAAATTTTCAAGATCACAAGAAGAGTCACCCCAATCATGATTATTGCAACAAGTAGTGGACATAGCAAAACTAGCATCGCCAAGCTTAGCGTATTGACATCAATAGAATTTATAGTAAAATCATTGCAATCATTCTTTTTATTCAAGGAGCTATCGTGGATCACTTCATAATTTTCTTCATCACAATTTTCAGATTCACGAATTTCAAGCAAAACTTCATAAAGATAATCTAGTGCACAAAACTCACTAGCAATTGGTTCATCATAATTGGATCTCTTAACAAGGTTAGCAAGTGGTTGAGGATCCATAAACTTTTAGCAAGCAAATATGCAAGAAAAAGAAGGCACATAGTAACACGTGCAAACGAAAAATCGAACGGAAGAGGGGCGAATAAAAGGCGAAGGTTTTCAAAAATCGTTTTAGAAGTGGGGGAGAGGAAAATGAGAGGCGGATGGAAAATAATGTAATGCGAGGGAGAAGAGTTTATGATGGGTACTTGGTATGTCTTGACTTGGCGTAGATCTCCCCGACAATGGCGCCAGAAATCCTTCTTGCTACCTCTTGAGCATGCGTTGGTTTTCCCTTGAAGAGGAAAGGGTGATGCAGCAAACTAGTGTAAGTATTTCCCTCAGTTTTTGAGAACCAAGGTATCAATCCAGAAGGACATAACACGCAAGTCACCTAGTACCTGCACAAACAATCAAGAACCTTGCAACCAATGCGATAAAGGGGTTGTCAATCCCTTCACGGTCACTCGCAAAAGTGAGACCTGATAGAGATAATAAGATAAATATTTTTGGTATTTTGTTGTATATATTGGAAAGTAAAGATTGCAAAATAGTAAACGAGATGAGATAATAAAAGAGATGCAATGTAATAAGAAAGAGACCCGGGGGCCATAGGTTTCACTAGTGGCTTCTCTCAAGATAGCATCTATTACGGTGGGTGAACAAATTACTGCCGAGCAATTGATAGAAGAGCACATAGTTATGGGAATATCTAGGCAATGATCATGAATATAGGCATCACATCCGTGTCAACTAGACCGAAATGATTCTGCATCTACTACTATTACTCCACACATCGACCGCTATCAAGGTTGGAAAAAGCGGTAGGCGTAAGCGAGGCGGTTGGCCTTCGCCTAGTGCTTATGCGGTGCTTAAGCGCCCTAGGCGCAGCCTAGGCGGTTATATAATTTTTACTATCAGGGCGTATATGTGGTTATTATATATGTATTTTATTAATTCATGGTATATAAGTATGTTAACTACCAACTACTACGATTGGAATATGGCCCATTTTGGCATATGAGTGCAATATGGCATGATTTCTCACCTGGGTAGACAATTTCTTACTTGCTCTACCTAGAGTTCTGCTTATGCCCTAGGCGAGGCGTTTGGCCATTGCCTAGCGCCTAGGCGTGCCTAAGAGCCTCCTAGGCACAGTCTTTTCCAACAGAGACGGCTATCCAGCATGCATCTAGAGTATTAAGTTCAGAAGAATAGAGTAATGCATTAAGCAAGATGACATGATGTAGAGGGATAAACTCAAGCAATATGATATATACCCCATCTCTTTATCCTCGATGGCAACAATACAATACGTGCCTTGCTGCCCCTACTGTCACTGGGAAAGGACACCGCAAGATTGAACCCAAAGCTAAGCACTTATCCCATTGCAAGAAAGATCAATATAGTAGGCCAAACTAAACCGATAATTCAAAAATACTTGCAAAGATATCAAATCATCCATATAAGAATTCAGAGAAGAACCAAATAATATTCATAGATAATCAAGTTCATAAACCCACAATTCATCGGATCTCGGCAAACACACCGCAAAAGAGTATTACATCGAATAGATCTCCAAGAACATCGAGGAGAACTTTGTATTGAGAACCAAAGAGAGAGAAGAAGCCATCTAGCTAATAACTATGGACCCAAAGGTCTGTGGTAAAATACTCACACATCATCGGAGAGGCTATGGTGTTGATGTAGAAGCCCTCCGTGATCGATTCCCCTTCCGGCAGATCGCCAGAAAAAGCCCCAAGATGAGATCTCACGGGTACAGAAGGTTGTGGCGGTGGAAAACTGGTTTCGTGGCTCCCCCTGATGTTTTTAGGGTATAAGAGTATATATAGGCGAAAGAAGTACGTCGGTGGAGCTCCGTGGGGCCCACGAGGGTGGGGGCGCGCCTACCCCCCTGGGCGAACCCTCCTACCTTGTGGACGCCTCGCGGAGTTCCAGGCTTCAACTCCAAGTCTTCTGGATTGCTTTCGTTCCAAGAAAGATCATTGCGAAGGTTTCATTCCGCTTGGATTCCGTTTGGTATTCCTTTTCTACAAAACACTGAAATAGGCAGAAACAACAGAAACCGGCACTAGGCCTTGGGGTAATAGGTTAGTCCCAAAAATAATATAAAAGAGCATATTAAAGCCCATTAAACATCCAAAAAAGATAATATAATAGCATGGAACAATAAAAAATTATAGATACGTTTGATACGTATCACTTTTCCTGGTCCAGATTTCCAGTTGCCGGAATTCTCCTTCTTTGTGTGTACCTTGAAAATTATGGCAGAAAGGGCATTAGAATTACTCCAAAAAGAATTATTATGCATAAAAACATCATAAATAACAATAACAAAACATGATGCAAAATGGATGTATCAGGGGTAAGGTGATGAAGCTACGGCCCGTAGAACTCTAGCAGACCCCGGAGGAAGGGGTGAATGGGAAACCCTAAACCGTGCAGTAAGGAGACGAAGCATGCCCTCTCGCCCTCTCTAAGAGATGGGTGATTATCTGTGTGAACTTGACCGTACATGGATGTTAATCCTATGCGGGTCACCATCAGATCTAAATCTGGCAGATATCCTTGCTTGGCTAGATGCTCCAAGTGAAGGCACGAGACAACACAACTGCCCCAATCGCCTCTGATAGGGCTATGAGGACGCCTCGAAGAGCCGGCGTCGCTCGCCATGAAAAGCTCTCAGGGATGGACTTGAGAGAAGGGGAGCGCTTGCGTGATTTGCTCAAAAAAGAAGGGTCGTGGTTGTGTGGTGATTGGCATGACCAGCCTGTGAATAAAAAGGGGGAGCAGGCCGACACTTCAATGTTTCACCATAAAGCGACTCGCTTCCCCATAAAAGTGCGGTTACCGAGGTCAGAAAACTAGGGGCACGTGTGGCAGAGTCGGGCCCACCTGGCGGAATTGATAATTTCTAAAGACTACTTGTAGAGGAACTCGCCTGTCGAGCCGAAGGCTCCGGAACCGAAGTCCAGTCGTGTCGCCCTCGGCATCGAAGGGCAGTTCAGGGGCTACTAATGGTGTCCTAGACTAGGGGGTGCTGACCTAGCCCATGCTCCTCGAATTGGGCTTGTAAGCCCCTATTCTTTGCAAATATGGACTCTGGAGGTTGCACGACGAAACGTGATCGAAACTACGTGTTCCAAAGACTTGTCGTATACTCCAAGACTTCTCCTACCGCCTCCACGCCAGGATACCGACCTTGTAACCCTAGATATCCTACCTAACGTGTATATAAGCCAACGGGTTTATCCCATAGAGGGACATCAACGCAATATCGTTCACCAAGCCCTAGAATTAGACCACATCTTACGATCTCAAGGTGGATCAACTCTGTACTCGATACATCTATATCAATATAAACAAGAGCGGGACGTAGGGTTTTACCTCCATTAAGAGAGCCCAAAACTGGGTAAAACATCATCTCCCTGTTCCTGTTACCATCTTTCCAAGATCCATAGCTCGGGACCCCCTACCCCGAGGTCTACCGGTTTTCACACCTACACTAGGAGTGGTTCGGTCCAGGGTGCAATGACTACCATGACCTCATGAGCCGAAGTCGTTTTCTGGATAGCCGATCCACCCACTATGTCTTCTTCACTGTCTTCCTCGAGTTGGGCAGATTGCCCTACATTGTTTGACTCCGATGTGTGTTTGTCCTCTTGCCAGACTACAGATGGCTTAAAGAGCCGTTCGAGGGTGTTTTCGGGGACTTTATCCCATTTGGTGCCCATTCAGAGGAGAATGTATATGACCTGGTTACTATCTCGAGGGATAAGATGGAATTCAAGCCCCTCGAACCTGGCCGATATTTTTAGGAAAACATTCCTGTAAGCTGTCATCTTCGGGTCTGTTGCGTCAAACTCGGCATTTACCTAGGAGATGGCGAGGTTGGAATCTTCATATACCTCGAGGCGTTTAACGCCCATTGATACTACTATCCAGAGTCCGTGGAACAGGGCTTCGTATTCAGACGCGTTGTTGGAGTCTGTGTTCATGATTTGTAACACGTATCGAATGCTATCACCAGTTGACGATGTAAGCACCAGTCCAGCCCCTAGCTCGGTAAGCATTTTTGAACCGTCGAAATACATGGTCCAATGTGAGTATGTGTTGTAGTCTCTATGGAGTCCGCCCTCTGTCCATTCGGCTATGGAGTCCGCCAGCACCTGAGATTTAATAGCTCTACATGGCCGGTATGTTATTTCAAAATGTAGGATCTCTATGGCCCATATGGCTATACGCCCCATCGCATCCCGGTTGTTAATTATGTCGCTTAAGGGGACGTCAGATGCCACGATCACTAAGCACTCTTGGAAGTAGTGTCGAAGTTTTTCGTGATGCCATACAGAATGTGCAAGCTATCTTTTGATATTGAGGGTAGCATGTCTTGCATGGGGTTAATACCTCGGAGACGTAATAAACATGTTTTGGACTTAAAACGTGTGGCCCTCCATATCTCCTTCGACCATGAGTACTGCGCTGACTACCTAGTTGGTGGCCGAGATGTACAATATCATTGGCTCACACATGCCTGGTGCTGCCAAGATGGGGTTTGTGGCAAGGAGGGCTTTAATGTCTTCTAAGGCTGCGGCCGCCTCCTCGGTCCATTTAAAAGTCTTGGTATGTTTTAGCAACCTATAAAGAGGTAAGGATTTTTCCCCAAGTCTTCAGATGAAGCGGCTTAATGCCTCCACGCAACTAGTGAGTTTTTGAGCATGCTGGTTGGTACCTCTAATCGGTCCAAGGCTCATATTTTTGCCGGATTGGCCTCGATTCCTCGGCTGGATACTATGAAGCCAAGGAGCTTGCCCGCTGGTACTCCAAAGACACATTTCTTCGGGTTGAGTTTAATTTGGTATTCCCGCAAGTTGGCAAATGTATCATGGAGGTTGTTGACCAGGTGTCCAACGTGTTTGGTTTTGACAACCACATCATCGACGTCGGCCTCAACGGTTTTTCCGATGTGTTTCTCCAGGCATGATTGAGTCATGCGCTAGTATGTAGCATCGGCGTTCTTTAGCCCGAAGGGCATTGTGCTAAAGCAGAATGGCCCATAGGGCGTGATAAACGTTGTTGTGGCCTCATTGGAGTCTTTCATATTTAGTTGATGGTATCCTGAGTAGGCCTCCAGAAAGCACATCAAATCGTCTCCGACTATGGAATTGACGATCTGATCGATCGTGGTAATGGGAAGGGGTCCTTGGGGCAAGCCTTATTGAGGTCTTTGAAATTGACGCATAGGAGCCATGACCTGTCCTTCTTTGGTTCCATGACCAGATTGGCGAGCCAGTCGGGGTGTTGGATGTCTCGTATGAATCCGACCTCGAGGAATTTGGCCAGTTCCTCACCCATTGCTTGACACTTGGCTTCAGAAAAGCGCCGAAGTGCTTGCTTGATAGGTTTATATCCCTTTAAGATGTTCAAGTTGTGTTTGGTGAGCCTGTGGGGTATTCCTGGCATATCGGAAGGATGCTAGGTGAATATATCCCAATTTTTCCTAAGGAAATTGCATAGGGCCTCATCAATCCCTAGCTCGATGTTTGCCCCGATTGATGTCGTTTTTATTTGGGTTTGTGGGGTGTACTTGAAATTTGACTATGTCGTCAGCCGGTTTGAATGAGGTCGACTTCGGCCGTTTGTCGAGGATGACATCGTCCTGATTGACTTCGGCTCACAGTGACATAAGTTCCTCGGTCGCTAGGGCTTCGGATAGAGATTCCTGGGTGAGTGGCACCATTTTGTTCTCGGCCTTGAGTGCTCTGTCGGGGTCGCTGGAGATTGTGATTATACTGTTGGGGCCCAGCATTTTGAGCTTCATGTAGCCATAGTGTGGGACTGCTTGGAACCTTGAAAAGGCGTCCTTCCCAAGAAGGGCGTGATATCCGCTCTTGAAAGGGGCAATATGGAACATTATTTCTTTGGATCGGTAGTTGTCCGGTGTTACGAAGACCACACCGGAGGTAATTTTTCCACTGCAATGCACCTCTCATCCCGGTATTATACCTTTAAAGGTGGCGTGGCTCTGTTCAATGCATGATTTATCGATTTGCATCTTTTCTAGAGTATCTATGTATGTCAGGTTGACGCTGCTACCTCCATCCATGAATACTTTTTGAAGGCGGCAACTACCCAAGATCGGGTCTAGCACTAGCGCGACGGGGCACCTATTCGGTGGACCTTGGCTGATCTTTATGATCAAAGGTGATTGGCGTGTCTATCCACGCACCCCGAGATGGCACTTGCCTAATAGAATGAACTTCCCACGGAGCCCGCTTGTGCTGGTTATTAGATGTGAAGGTCTCATAAATCATCAAGATCTCGTCATAGCCCGAGGACTCCTTGGCATGCCACGGTGTACCGATGAGGAGGGCTAGGCCTCTTTTAGCCACTTGCCTCACCACCTAGCAGCGGAGGCTGTGAGTGGGCCAGAAACTCAGCAAGACGGAGTGTATTGGGCATGGCTTATCCAAGAAGCTATCGAGGGTTATCACATATCGGCTGGTGATTTTGTTCTTTTTCCTAGGTTTATCAACGGATGTATGCTGTGCGCAGGGTTTGTGCCGAGGTGCGAGCTAGTCGCACTTTAATTTGTTGTCGCGGATCAAATCTGTCTTTTTTCATGCCAGCCGGGCATCTTCGATATTTCAGAATCTTGGACACTAGATCGGATATCTCCGCAAGTGTTTGAATGCAGTGACGGGTGAGGGCGTTCGAAATGCTTGTATCCTTGCTATTATGTCGGAGTCCTGGTAGTCTGGTATCGGATTACGGGTTCCGGCAAACCCTTGAGGTTCGAACACTGGGGTGCGCACGAAGATCTCTCCCCCCTAGCTCACACTCCCGCAATGATCTCAAAGCCTAGCTTGCCGAACCCAAGGAACAAGGGACACAAAGGTTTATAGTGGTTCGGGCCACCGTTTTGGTGTAATACCCTACTCTAGTGTGGTGTGGTGGATTGCCTTGTAGGCGGGGGATGAACAAGTACAAGGGAAGAACAACCTCCTAAGGAGAGGTGTTCTTGAGCTCGATGAGCTTGTGTGGTTGGGGATGATCTGAATCCTCTGTCTCCAGATGAGCCAATCCCTGACTATGGTGGTGGCTAGCCCTATTTATAGAGGCCCGGGTCCTCTCCCCAAATATTAGACGGGAAGGGATCCCACAATGGCCAATTTGAAGGGGGACAACGAGTACAAGTTATCCTGACAAAAGGTGGTCTTCGCCTGCCAAAGGCTCTGGTGGTGACGCCGTCGTGGGCTCTGTGGTGACCTCCGTCTTGTCGTCCTGCTGGTCTTGGTCTCATTGCACCGATATGGAAACCTTTGCCTGAAACCTCAGGACTCCTCGCTTGTGCCTGCCTCTTTAGCACCAAAGAGGAAACTGGCCCTCTGCGCCCGCTGGCGCCCGCCTCGACTTGGTCGCATGGCTCACGTCATGGAAACCTCTAGAGGCGCCCCTTGCCTTGATTTCTCCGCTCCTCGTGAGCCATCCTAGTGAGGCTACCCCTGAGGAGGTCTGGTGTCGTCCGCCTCGCGAGGCTTGTCCCCTCGCGAGGGTCTTGAGCGTTGGTTGATGAAGATGGGCCATACCAGGCCGCTGGTGGAGCCACGCACTGGGCCGCAGGCAGGCAAGTCTGGGTACCCCCATTCCCAGGACGCCGACAGTAGACCCCGGGCCCATGGCGCGCTCGCGCTTGGCTTCGCGGCGAAGCCAAGGGTCAAGTGCGGAGCGCCGCGGGCCCTAACAGCCTGCGGCCTTGATTGATGTGTGGCGATTGATGGGTCGTGGGTGTCTCCACTTCCACGCGCTGCCTCGACAACTTCCTGACTTGACGAGTCCCCGATGCATGCAGAAAAAGGTCATTATTACCTTAGATCATGGAGGCCGGCGGTTGGCCTCCTCCTGGCTATAAATGGGAAGGGGGCGGAGCCCCTGTCACCCATCTCTTCCTCCACTCCTCTTGCTTCTCCTTGTTCTTCCTAGCCGCGACACCCATGGCGCCAGTGAAGAGGTTCTCTGCCGCCAAGAAGGGGAAAGCTCGCCGGGAGGGGCCCGGCTCGTCACCGCCCAAGAGGGGGCGCAACCATCCGCACAAGCATGCCGCAACCCCCGCTGTGATCCCTCATGGGTGTGAGCGGACTCCTTCAGGGTTCGGCGCTGTCCTTGGCGGCCGTGACGGCGCTCCTTCACGCGGCGGGAGCCGCCTAGGTCGGGGCAGGCTCGTCGATGAGGGGAGGCGCGCCATGGTCGCCCGGCCTCCCCAGCCGCGCTTTCACTCGACGGAGGTGCTGCCAAAGTTTGTCGTGTGGTCGGTGAACCCGACCGACACTTGGCTTCAACTTCCACGCTCCTTCGTTGGGGAACTGCCGGCTCCAGGTCCTGGCGGCCTTTGGCTGCAGGCCAGTGGCTGATGCAGCAAGGCTTCGTGGGTTGCGGTGGAGGTCTCTGCCGCAGGCAACGTAGCCCTGGCCTGCGGCTGGCAGACGTTCGCCCCCGCGCGTGGCCTGGGCGGGCGGTTGACGCTCCACTTCAAGTATGACGGCGTTGCGACCCTCTTCATGAGGGTGTTTGGGGAAGACGGTTGTTGCGCCGGATGCTGCCCTGAAGACGACGACGATGGTGGCGAGGTGCTTGGCCTTGGCGATGGTCGTGACAAGCGCGAGGGTAACCTTGCCCTCGGCGGTGCCGTGGTTCGCCCAGCTACGGCAGCTCCTCCTCCGGCGAAAGCTCCAGCAGCGGTGGCTACGATCAGCCGCCACGCCGTCAGGCCCGCTTCAAGGATGGTGGCGGGTCATCCCATCGTCGTGCCCCGATGAAGCGCGAGGAGGGCTCTGGCTGAGTCCGGGGGCCGACCCTCGTGAGCAGCCGTGTCGTAGGAGCTGCTTTTGCTTGTCCTCTCTTTCCCTTTCCCCTGCATTGTCAGAAACGAATTCGGGGCCCTGCGAGGGCGTGTAATGAACCGTGGTGCTTATGTTGCTTTTATGGTGTGTTTATTGTTTTCAGGTTGTGTTGTGAAATCTATGCCTTATACGGGTGTAGAGGGGTAACTTAGCTCGATGCATCCGGGGTAGCTTTGACCTCATGAGGGCGCGCGTCTCTGGGCACCTGGTGGGGCTTCCCCACTATTGATTCGAGTAACATCGTGAGGTTGCAAAACCTTGTTAAGAAATCTTTACTCCTTCCAGCGCGAATCCTCGGGTATGGACTGGTTATGGCCAAATGCACTGCGTCGCGGTACCCATGGGGCACCAACTAAACGGGGTGCACCGATCAAAAACTCAGATGAGAACGCCCCGTGGAGACCAGGGGAGTGTGCACGCGCATACCACCTGTCCAGCCCCCCTCGTGGAGCATGCGAGGGAGAGCGTCGGGCAACTACCGCCCTCCCTGTCGAAAAACAGAGAATCGAGGGAAGAAACAGAAAGAAGAAGCAAGCTACCGAGAAACGCTGGAACTCCAAATTTCATTAAAGGAAAAGAGGCAAGCCAACTACAGAAAGCAAATGAATAGCCGCGTCCGGCACCTAGTCTAGTCTTGTCACCAGCGCGGAGCTAAGTGCTGCCACTAGGACGTGGGAGGGAGCCCCCGAGGCCCGAGGGCGGCACTCCGGAGACTCCGGGGCGTGTATAGCCCCACTCATAATTACGTGAGAGTGTCACGAGCGGAGACCTTCGCAGGCACTGGGCCTTGCTTCATGGGTAGAAATTCCGGAGGTGCTGGATGTTCCAGGCGTTCTGGATGGGGACCCCATCCAGCATCTCCAGGTGCGCGGTGCCAGGCCTAGAGACGCGGGCAATCCTAAACAGGCCCTCCCACATGGGTGAGAGCTTATGCCGCCCTTCCCTCGAGAGCACCCGCCTTACGATGAGATCGCCCACCTCAAGCATCCTGGAGCGGATGCTACGACATTGGTACCATCGCAGCACCTGCTGGTATCTTGCCGCTCGGAGCGAAGCTTGATAACCCACAAGTATAGGGGATCGCAATAGTTTTCGAGGGTAGAGTATTCAACCTAAATTTATTGATTCGACACAAGGGGAGCCAAAGAATATTCTCAAGTATTAGCAGCTGAGTTGTCAATTCAACCACACCTGGAAACTAAATATCTACAGCAAAGTGTTTAGTAGCAAAGTAATATGATAGTAGTGGTAACGGTAACAAAAGTAATATTTTTGGGTTTTGTAGTGATTGTAACAATAGCAACGGAAAAGTAAATAAGTGAAGAACAATATATGAAAAGCTCGTAGGCAATGGATTGGTGATGGAGAATTATGTCGGATGCGATTGATCATGCAACAATTATAACATAGGGTGACACAGAACTAGCTCCAGTTCATTAATGTAATGTAGGCATGCATGCCGAATATAGTCATACGTGCTTATGGAAAAGAACTTGCATGACATCTTTTGTCCTACCCTCCCGTGGCAGCGGGGTCCTATTGGAAACTAAGGGATATTGAGGCCTCCTTTTAATAGAGTACCGGACCAAAGCATTAACACATAGTGAATACATGAACTCCTCAAATTACGGTCATCACCGGTAATGGTCCCGTTTATTGTCACTTCGGGGTTAACGGATCATAACACATAATAGGTGACTATAGACTTGCAAGACAGGATCAAGAACTCACATATATTCATGAAAACATAATAGGTTCAGATCTGAAATCATGGCACTCGGTCCCTAGTGACAAGCATTAAGCATAGCAAAGTCATAGCAACATCAAGGTCATAACATAGTGGATACTAGGGATCAAACCCTAACAAAACTAACTCGATTACATGATAAATCTCATCCAACCCATCACCGTCCAGCAAGCCTACGATGGAATTACTCACGCACGGTGGTGAGCATCATGAAATTGGTGATGGAGGAAGGTTGATGATGATGATGATGGCGATGGATTCCCCTCTCCGGAGCCTCAAACGGACTCCAGATCAGCCCTCCCGAGAGAGTTTAGGGCTTGGCGGCGGCTTCATATTGTAAAACATGATGAATCCTTCTCTCTGATTTTTTTCTCCCCGAACACGAACATATGGAGTTGGAGTTGAGGTCAGTGGAGCGTCAGGGGGCCCACGAGGCAAGGGGCATGCCCAGGGGGGTAGGCGCGCCCCCACCCTCCTGGATAGGGTGTGGGCCCCCTGACGTGGATTCTTCTTCCAGTATTTTTTATATATTCCAAAACTAATCTGTGTTGATTTTCAGGTCATTCCGAGAACTTTTATTTCTGCACAAAAATAACACCATGGCAATTCTGCTGAAAATAGCGTCAGTCCGTGTTAGTTCCATTCAAATCATGCAATTTAGAGTCCAAAACAAGGGCAAAAGTGTTTGGAAAAGTAGATACGATGGAGACATATCAACTCCCCCAAGCTTAAACCTTTGCTTGTCCTCAAGCAATTCAGTTGATAAACTGAAAGTGATAAAGAAAAATTTTTACAAACTCTGTTTGCTCTTGTTGTTGTAAATATGTAAAGCCAGCATTCAAGTTTTCAGCAAAGATTATGAACTAACCATATTCACAGTAACATTTAGGTCTCATGTTTACTCATATCAATGGCATAATCAGCTAGCGAGCAATAATAACAAATCTCGGATGACATACCTTCCTCGAACAATCATGATATGATATAACAAGATGGTATCTCGCTAGCCCTTTCTGAGACCGCAAAACATAAATGCAAAGCACCTTTAAAGATCAATGACTGACTAGACATTGTAATTCATGGTAAAAGAGATCTAGTCACAGTCATACTCAATGTAAACTAACAGTAATGGATGCAAATGACAGTTGTGCTCTCCAACTGGTGCTTTTTAATAAGAGTATGATGACTCAACATAAAAGTAAATGGATAGGCCTTTTGCAGAGGGAAGCAGGGATTTGTAGAGGTGCCAGAGCTCGATTTTGAAATAGATATGAATAATATTTTGAGCGGTATACTTTCATTCTCAACATAACAACCGAGAGATCTCAATATCTTCCATGCTACACACATTATAGGCGGTTCCCAAGCAGAATGGTAAAGTTTATACTTCATCACCACCAACAAGCATCAATCCAAGGCTTGCCCTAAACAACGGGTGCCTCCAACTAACAACAATCCTGGTGGAGTTTTGTTTGCAATTACTTTGATTTGATTTGAGCATGGGACTGGGCATCCCGGTGACCAGCCATTTTCTCGTGAATGAGGAGTGGAGTCCACTCCTCTTGAGAATAACCCGCCTAGCATGGAGGATATAGACAACCCTAGTTGATACATGAGCTATTCGAGCATACAAAATAGAATGTTTATTTGAAGGTTTAGAGTTTGGCACATACAAATTTACTTGGAACGGCAGGTAGATACTGTATATAGGAAGGTATGGTTGGATGCACAAGCAGTATTCCCGCTTAGTACAAGTGAAGGCTAGAAAAAGACTGGGAAGCGACCAGCTAGAGAGGGACAACAGTCATGAACATGCATTAAAATTAATGAACACCAAATGCAAGCATGAGTAGGATATAATGCACCATGAACATAAATATCGTAGAGGCTATGTTGATTTTGTTTCAACTACATGCGTGAACATGTGCCAAGTCAAGCCACTCGAATCGTTCAAAGGAGGATACCACCCCATCATACCACATCACAACCATTTTAATAGCATGTTGGCACGCAAGGTAAACCATTATAAACTCCTAGCAAATTAAGCATGGCATAAGCAACTACAATCTCTAATTTTCATTGCAAATATGTTTCTTTCATATTAGGCTAAATCAGGAACGATGAACTAATCATATTTACAAAAACAAGAGAGGTCGAGTTCATACCAGCTTTTCTCATCTCAATAAGTTCATCATATATCATCATTATTGCCTTCCACTTGCACGACCGAACAGTGTGGATAATAATAATAGTGCCCGTGCATTGGACTAAGTTGGAATATGCAAGCATTCAATTCAAGAGAGAAGACAAGGTAATATGGGCTCTTTGTTAGATCAACAATAATGCATATACGAGCCACTCAACATTTTCATTATGTTCTTCTCCTCTCGACCCCCAAAGGAAAGAAAAGAAACAAAACTATTTACACGGGAAAGCTCCCAACAAGCAAAATAAGAACGAGAAATCTTTTTGGGTTTTCCTTTTTAATTACTACTACATGCATGGAAAGTAAACTAGTTAAAAGCTACAACTAATTTTTTTTGTTTTTTTCTTAAGGTTTTTCAAACACACAAGAAGAAAGCGAGAAAATGAAAATAAACTAGCATGGATGATACAATGAAAAAGTATGAGCACCGATAACTGGCATGAGTGTGTGAACATGAATGTAATGTCGGTGAGAGATACGTACTCCCCAAGCTTAGGCTTTTGGCCTAAGTTGGTCTATGCCCATGGATCAAAGTTGTAGCTGGGGTCGTACTGAGATGCAGCGGCAATTGCCTGATGAGCTGCAGCTTGGAGGCGAGCTGCCTCCGCCCTCCTCTCATACTCGGTCACCTCCTCCCTGGTTATAACATATCTCCCTTTTTTCCTGAAAGTCAAAGAAAGTAGGAGCAGGGAGAGCGACGTGATAGGTGCGTCATCTATCGAAGATTAGTCGGTACTGGAGGAACTGATTGTTCCTCTCAACAAACTGATGACGAACCATGGCATTATAATCTAAATAAGCAGGAGGCAACTCAATATCATCTCCGCGTATGGGTATCTCAAGAAAATCAGCTAAACTGGTTGCATAAATTCCACCAAAGAAATCTCCATCAATACTATTATTATGCAACCTACGTGCAACAATGGCCCCCAAGTTATATTGTCTATCTCCTAACATAGCACTCTTGAGAACACTAAGATCAGGAACACACATGTGACATCCCTCATCCTTACCATTAATGCATCTTCCTATGAAGAGAGCAAAATAATGTATGGCAGGAAAATGAATGCTCCCTATGGTAGCTAGCATGATTTCCCTAGACTCCCCCATAGTTATGCTAGCAAGAAAGTCTTTATATTCACATTTGCGAGGTTCACTAACATTACCCCACTGTGGGAGTTTACAAGCAGTATTAAAATCTTCTAAGTCCATGGTATAAGATTTATCATAGAGATCAAATAGGACAATTTGAGAATTGCGTGATGATGTAAATTTAAACCTTCTCACAAATGAATCAGTCAAATAGAGGTACTGACGGTACTTATCTACCACGAAGCTCTCAAGATCGGTGTTACGCGCATATGCTTCAAATTCCTCCTTGATTCCTGCTCGAACCATGAAGTCCTCTGACGGCCATTCACAAGGCCGCACTTGAGCATCCGTTGGTAGTTCATTGTCTGGCTCACATATTGCAGGCCTGGGTCCTTGTTTCCTTGAGGAACCACCTTGGTACATTTTCCTAAACATATTTTTTCCTCTCCAATAGTAATTGTTGAAAATTTTCCAATAGAATTGATATTGTGGACTTGAGGTTGTTTCCTCGGAAAGTGTACCGTATGCTCATTACCATTAACATGAAAAGTGACATTGCCTTCGGTGCAATCAATAACAGCCCCTGTAGTATTCAAAAAGGGTCTTCCAAGAATAATAGACATACAGTCGTCCTCGGGAATATCAAGAATAACAAAGTCCGTTAAAATAGTAACATTTGCAACCACAACAGGTAGATCCTCACAAATACCGACAGGTATAGCAGTTGATTTGTTAGCCATTTGCAAAGATATTTCAGTAGGTGTCAACTTATTCAAATCAAGTCTATGATATAAGGAGAGAGGCATAACACTAACACCGGCTCCAAGATCACATAAAGCAGTTTTAACATAGTTTCTTTTAATAGAGCATGGTATAGTTGGTACTCCTGGATCTCCAAGTTTCTTTGGTATTCCACCGTTAAAAGTATAATTAGCAAGCATGGTGGAAATTTTAGCTTCCAGTATCTTTCTTTTATAAGTAACAATTTCCTTCATATATTTAGCATAAGGGTTCATTTTAAGCATATCACTCAAACGCATACGCAAAAAGATAGGTCTAATCATTTTAGCAAAGCGCTCAAAATCCTCATCATCCTTTTTCTTGGATGGTTTAGGAGGAAAAGGCATGGGTTTCTGAACCCATGGTTCTCTTTATTTACCGTGCTTCCTAGCAACAAAGTCTCTCTTACCATAACGTTGATTCTTTGATTGTGGGTTATCAAGATCAACAGCAGGTTCAATCTCTACATCATTATCATTGCTAGGTTGAGCATCAACATGAACATCATCATTAACATTATCACTAGGTTCATGTTCATTACCAGATTGTGTTTCAGCATCAGAAATAGAAATATCATTGGGATTCTCAGGTGTGTCAATAACAGGTTCACTAGAAGCATGCAAAGTCCTATCATTTTTCTTTTTCTTCCTTTTAGAAGGACTAGGTGCATCAATATTAATTCTCTGAGAATCTTGCTCAATTCTCTTAGGATGGCCCTCAGGATACAAAGGTTCCTGAGTCATTTTACCACCTCTAGTCATAAATCTAATAGCCTTTTCATTCTTATTATTATTTAATTCATTGAGAAAATCATTCTGAGCTTTAAGTATGTGTTCTACTTGAGTGGTAACCATAGAAGCATGTTTACTAATAAGTTTAAGTTCACCTTTAACATTAGCCATATAATCACCCAAGTGTTCAAGCATATCAGCATTGTGTTTCAATTATCTACAAACATAGGCATTGAAGTTTTCTTATTTAACCATAAAGTCATTAAACTCATCCAAGCATGGGCTAGCAAACTTAGTAAATGGGATTTCACATTTATCGAATCTATAGAGAGAATTTACCTTTACTACCTGTGTCGGGTTATCAAGACCATGTATTTCTTCAATGGGTGGCAAATTAAGACCATGTATTTCTTCAATAGGTGGTCAATTCTTAACATCTTCAGTTTTGATACCTTATTCTTTCATAGATTTCTTTGCCTCTTGCATATCTTCAGGACTGAGAAATAGAATACCCCTTTTCTTTGGAGTTGGCTTAGGAGTTGGTTCAGGAAGTGTCCAATTATTTTCATTAATCAACATATTATTCAATAACAATTCAGCTTCATCAACAGCTCTTTCCCTGAAAACACAACCAACACAACTATCCAGGTGGTCTCTAGAAGCATCGGTTAGTCCATTATAAAAGATATCAAGTATTTCATTTTTCTTGAGAGGATGATCAGGCAAAGCATTAAGTAATCGGAGAAGCCTCCCCCAAGCTTGTGGGAGACTCTCTTATTCAATTTGTACAAAATTATATGTTTCCCTTAAAGCAGCTTGTTTCTTATGAGCAGGGAAATGTTTAGCAGAGAAGTAATAAATCATATCCTGGGGACTGCGCACACAACCAGGATCAAGAGAATTAAACCATGTCTTAGCATCACCATTTAATGAGAATGGAAACAACTTAAGGATAAAGTAATAGCGAGTTTTATCATCATGTGTAAAGAGGGTGGCTATATCATTTAATTTAGTAAGATGTGCCACAAAAATTTTAGATTCATAGCCATAGAAAGGATCAGATTCAACCAAAATAATTAACTCAGGATCGACAGGGAAATCATAATCCTTATCAGTAATAAAGATAGGTGAAGTAGCAAAAGCAGGGTCATATTTCATTCTAGCATTCAAATACTTTTCTTTAAGCTTAGCTAATAATTTCTTAAGATCAGATCTATCATTGCAAGCTAAGAAGTCTCTAGCAGTTTCTTCATCCATAACATAACCCTCAAGAACAACAGGCAATTCATATCTAGGGGGAGACTCTTCATCATCACTTTCATCAATATTATCAGTTTCAATAATTTCATTCCCTCTATCCCTAGCAAGTTGTTCATCAAGAAATTCACCTAGTGGCACAGTATTATCAAGCATAGAAGTAGTTTCATCATAAGTATCATGCAAAGCAGAAGTGGCATCATCAATAACATGCGACCTATCGGAATCAATAGCATGTGCATGTGTCTCAAGTTTATTCAAAACAGAAGGTGAATCAAGTGCAGAGCTAGATGGTAGTTCCTTACCTCCCCTCGTAGTTGAGGGAAAAATCTTGTGTCGGTGTTCTAGGAACGGGGGTCCCCAGACTTGCCTGCCTGCGGCCCACGACATGGCTGAGCTAGCAGGCCCGTAAGGCCCATCTTCATCGACAAGGCATTCAAGACCCTCGCGAGGGGCCAAGCCTCGCGAGGCGGACGATGCAAGACCTCCTCAGGAGCGGCCCCGCCAGGCAGGCTCGCGAGGGGGGAGAGATCAAGGCAAGGAAAACCTCGCGAGGTTCTCGTGACGTGAGCCATGACGATCGAGACCAGGCGGGCGCCAGCGCGCGCAGCATCCTTGTTTCCTCTTTGGTGCCAAGGGGGCAAGCGCAGGCGTGGAGTACCAAGGCATCAAGCAAAGGTTTCCATATCGGTGCAACGACACCAAGACCAGCAGGACGGCAAGGTGGAGGTCACCATGGAGCCCAAGACGGCGTCATCACTAGAGCCTTTTGCAGGCGAAGACCACTTTTGTCAGGATAAGCTGTACTAGTTGTCCCCTTTCAAATTGGCCATTGTTGACTCCCTTCCCGCTCAATATTTGGGGAGAGGACCAAGGCCTATATATGTAGAACTAGCCACCACAGAAGGAAGGGAATTTATTGAGAGGCATCTCATCCACACAAGTTGGCCAAGCACAAGAACACCTCATCCTCAGGAGGTTGTTCTTCCCCTTGTACTGTTCATCATCAGCCCAAGAGGCAATCCACCACCACCACACTGGAGTAGGGTATTACACCACAATAGTGGACCGAACCAGTATAAATCTTATGTCTTTGTGTTGCAAGTTTATTGAGTTCGTCCGCGAGATCTTAGAGAGTTAGGACGCAGATCGGTAGGGAGGAAACCTTCGCGTGCACCCCAGTGTTTGAACCTTGAGGGTTTTGCCGGAACCCATGATCTGACATTTGGCGTGCCAGGTAGGGGTGCGTCGTAGCTTCTCTTCCGTCGATCCGCACTCTGTCGCCACCGCACTTCGCCCACATGGCAGGCGCCTTGCCGCCAACTCCGATGGCCAGCGTCGATGACGGGGCCAGGGGGATCCGAGCCCTGGCCCCCACCCTGCGACGGGTGCACTGGCCGCCCAAGTTCAAGCCGGAGATGCCGCCGTGCTACGACGGCGCAGCGGACCCGTCAGCTTTCCTGCTGGCGTACGAGGAGGCCATCCTCGAGGTCGGGGGTGATGACAAGGTCATGGCCAACTGGCTTCCCATGGCCCTCGCCGGCAAGCCGCGCTCCTGGCTGCTCAACCTTCTCGGATCCACGGTGGCGTCTTGGAAGGAGTTGCGCGACCTCTTCACTGCGTGCTATGCGACACCGGCGGACCGCGCGGTCGCGGCCCTGCTAGGCGGCTCACAGGCGCCGCCTTCAGAGCGCCACATCAAGCCGATCCTCCGCCAGATTGGTGCCGCTTCCAAGTGCTCGGGGGCTGCGCCGGGCTGGGCTGCGCCTGAGGCCGACCTCACCTTCATCTCAGAAGACCACCCCGTCACCACCACCGGCTTGGGCATGCTTCGATGCTCTGCACGCCCACTGTCGGTGTCAAAACTGGCGGATCTCGGGTAGAGGGTCCCGAACTGTGCGTCTAGGCGGATGGTAACAGGAGGCAGGGGACACAATGTTTTACCCAGGTTCGGGCCCTCTTGATGGAGGTAAAACCCTACGTCCTGCTTGATTAATATTGATGATATGGGTAGTACAACAGTAGATCAAGGCTAAACCCTAGAAGCTAGCCTATGGTATGATTGTTGTTCGTCCTGCGGACTAAAACCCTCCGGTTTATATAGACACCGGAGAGGGCTAGGGTTACGCAGAGTTGGTTACAATGGTAGGAGATCTACATATCCGTATCGCCAAGCTTGCCTTCCACGCCAAGGAAAGTCCCTTCCGGACACGGGACGAAGTCTTCAATCTTGTGTCTTCATAGTCCAGGAGTCCGGACAAAGTTATAGTCTGGCTATCCGGACACCCCCTAATCCAGGACTCCCTCAGTAGCCCCTGAACTAGGCTTCAATGACGACGAGTCCGGCGCGCAGATTGTGTTCGACATTGCAAGGCGGGTTCCTCCTCCAAGTACTTCATAGAAGATTTTGAACACAAAGGTAGTGTCCGACTCTGCAAAATAAGTTTCCACATATTGCCATAGAGAGATTAATATTTACACAAATCTAATCTGCTGACATATTCCGTAGCGTGACATCACACTACGGCCAATTCTTTATTCGAATCGTTTTACTATCCCACCTCAGCGCGTTTAGCGAGGCGGTTTCCTTGGCACGTCTTGTCAAAGCAGAGATCGTGTCCCCTTATTTCGGGATTCTCATCAATATGGGTGTGGGTAACCCAACCGTTCCCGTTGGTATGTTTTCTCGATCAAAGGCGAGTCCCAAACGGTCACGGGGAGGGCCCTTGGTATTCAACCTCTTATAAAGAGACCAAGGCCTTACTCCTTTCTTTCAATCTCAAACAAGTTCGCCCTTCGCCTCGAGTTCCAACACCCAAGGCTCCAGATATCAGGCGCTTTGGACCTTCGACAATGTTCGGTTCCGACCTTCGAGGCCGATGGATGCCCTCCTCGGTCAGGAGGAGGACGTGCTGAAGTTGAGAGAGGCCAGGTTCTTGACCGGCAAAATCTCACATAGGCTACCTGCTCGAGGGCAGGTCATTCCCACTCCCAAGCCTGGTGTGAGTGTGGTGTTCATGTCTCACTTCCTTCGGGGGTTAGGCTTCCCGACGGATCCCTTCGTGAGGGGGCTCATGTTTTATTATGGGCTGGAATTTCACGACTTAGCTCCAGAGTCCATCCTCCATATTTCCTCATTCATCGTCGTGTGTGAAGCCTTCCTCCGTATTACTCCTCACTTCGGACTATGGCTCAAGACTTTCAAAGTGGAGCCGAAGATGACCGAGGGACGGCACGCGGAGTGCAGAGGTGCTTTTATAAGCAAGAATGCTGGTGCTCCATGGCCTGAGGGCTCTTTTCAAGGGGAGTCTAGCTTATGGCAACGAGAGTGGTTTTATATCACAGCTCCCAGGAGCACCAAGTGGGTGGCGCTGCCTGCTTTGCGCTCGGGTCCCCCGCCACAGCTGGCGTCATGGGTCAATAAGGGGCTGGACTGGAGGTCAGCAAAGGACGTGCCCCTGTTGCAGGGCCACATCCGAGATCTCCTAGAAAGAGACATCAGTCTGGTCATGGTGACGCAGGTTATGTTAATTCGCCGAGTTCTGCCCTGCAAACGTCGCCCCCTTCGCCTGTGGGAGTTCAACCCGGAGGGACCATGAGTTCTCCAACATTTTCTTGGCATGATGCCCGTGGAGATGTACAAATTGTTCTTCGAACCACAAGTAGTGTGTCTGGATTCTACGGAGGACGCAGGTCTGAGCTGCAATCGTCTGGATACTCAAGTAAGTAGCCTTGTGCCCGGACTCGCTATCCGTATATTTATCATAAAATTTCCCCTAAAAGAGATGTCCCTTAAACAGGAGTGGATAGCGAAAGCAAAGCTAATCAGGTGTCCGGCCCCCCTCCCCGAGACCACGCCGGGTCTCGTGCTAGTCAGGATGTTGGAGGTCGTGTCTTCAAAGGAAAGCGAGGGAGGGCACAAGGAAGCTACAGCCTCCTCGAAGGAGGTTGTTCGGAAGGGAGGAATCGAAAATTCCTCTCCTCAGGGGAAGAAGAGGACCGCCTCTGAAGACCCGGAGACCATGGCCTCAAAGTGGGGGAAGAAATCTTCGCCAGAGGGTCCTGTGCTGGGGGATACTTCGGCCAAATTATGCCCTCAATGGGATCAGCCCTCCACCAAGCCGTAAGTAGAGAGGAGTTTTTGAGAGAAATCCTTGCTTTATATCTGAGAAAAGTAATCGAAAATTTACCTTGTAGCTCGGACCTTAGCCCTTCTCAGCAGAGCTCGTCTTCGGGGGATCTTCTTCCGAAGATGATGGAGAGCGGAATGCCTCCCCCTGCCGTACCGCCTTGCGAGGTGGGCGACCCTGAGGTATCGTCGTGGAGGGTTTCTCCGAATCTGGCAGGGCCGGAAGGTAGTCATATGGCCCCCCAAAGCCCTCCGCATCCGGCCTTCGAAAAGGGCCATCAGACGAGTCCGGCGCCGTCTGGTACGCGGTCGGAGGAGCTGAAGGATCTGCTAGGGTGAGCATCTATCTCAAAGGAGCACCATGCATTGATGGGTACGGTGATTGAGAGGATTTTGTCCGCGGAGAGCGGATTGCACGAGGCCGTCAAGAGTTTACTGACAGGTTTTGAGGTACGCGAAATAATGTACCCTTTTTGGTCAGTTGCGCATAAATAAGATGCGCCCTGTGTAGATAGTAGCCCCTGAGACTCTGTGCGTTGTCAAAAATGACGGCGCGCAGAGGATCATAATCCCAGGTCTAATATGCCGCCTTCATACGTAGGTGGCGAAGTGTCCGGTGTCAAGCCAGACTGATGAATTTGCCGAGCTAAAGTGGCAACTTGACGTGGCAGGTGCCGACATCGCGCTTGTCAACAAGCGGCTTGACGAGGCCCAAGGTAATTCCTCCGGCGGCACTTGGTAAGAGGAGCTTTATGCCAGTATCTTACAATGTGTGCGCTTGATGCAGATGGTGCTGCTGCCATGGAGAATCTTCAAGCGGAACTTGCCCGAGCCAAGGAGCAAGCCAAGAAAAGTGATGCGGCTGCCGGCAAGGCAATTGAAGAGCTGAAAGCCGAACAGGCTGCTCACTGCCGAAGCAAGAAGGAAATGGCCGAGATGGCCGTGAAGCTGAAGAATGCTGCTGACCGTTGCAAGCTTCTTGAAAAAGAAGATCGGGCGGAACAGACGGACCTAGAGAAGGCCGTTTCCGATGCCAAGGATGCTCGCTCTGCAATGAGAGCTATGAAGGAGGAGCTGCGTCAGGCTGGAGAGATCGCGGCTGGAAAGCCCTTTATGCTGCGGAGGAAGTTCTGTGATCCTAAATATGCTTCGTTAGACCGGATGTGGAGTACAGTGGACACCTATCTGGATTTGGCAGCGAGTGCCGCGGATGCGGCCAAACACTTCCGAGATCAAGAAGATCACAAAGTGGAAAAGCTCTTTTGGTCACAGTTCCACAATCCGGAGCGTCCACTGTCATTAGCAGATCGTTTGGCTGAATGGGCCGAGCTAAATAGGTTGTCCGGACTCGCCATGAAGTATGTCATGAGTCATCTGTGGCCAGAGAGGCCAGAGCCGAAAAGTTATTTCAACTTGGTGCAACAGTTCCTTGGTGCGGCGCCGCATATCAATGCGATGAAGAGGTCAGCATGCATAGAGGGTGCGCTGATGGCTCTTGCCCGTGTGAAAACATACTGGGCGGAAATGGAGGCCCCCGTTGTTGCATCCCCAGACTCGGATGGAAGCCGAGTGCCTGCCGAGCACTATTTTCAGGAAGTTCTACAAGGCGCTCGTTTAATAGAGACGCAGTGCTCGAAGGATACTATATTCGAATAGCATATATTATTGTAAAACAATATTTTGATAAATTGTAGAAGCTTTTTATAGTTGTGCCTGCAAGTATTATAATACCTCATGTGCGGCCGTTTAACATATATGTATGTATAATCTGAAAGATGGCAGTCGTCGGCTTCAGCCCCCACACACATAATGCGGGGGTGTTCGCAGAAGGCGCATTTTCACACTTGATCCAACGTCTTGGTCCTACAAAGGAGGTGATAGCGCAGCGAACTAGGCAATCGGACTATGATGCTTTATCACTTTCACTTAGCCATAGGAGTTTGACAGTGAGGCTACTTATATAGCCCCTGGTGGCGCCTGCGCTCGCCCGAACTCGGGGCGCGTATGTGCCTGGCCGGGAAGCAGCCCTTCGTTAATGCGGAGGAATCCTAAAGATTCCAGTAAGTCATCGAGTGGTTGACCAGTCTCACGCTATATCATGACAGTCAGTTTTTGGCTTTCTCTACTGAGGTGCTCGCCTGGCCAAACCGGGGCACAATCGCAGTAGTTCTCCTGGTGCCGCCTTAGCCGATAGAGCGGAACGTAAGGTGGCAAAACACAGGAGCCGGGCAAACCCAACATTTGACCAAAGACATGATTCGGAGCTGATGCATATAGGGCCAAACTCGCGACGCCGAACACTCCCTAAGGTATTCGGTCTTTATGAGGGCGGGCGGGATAACGCCCTTAGTAATAAGCCCCTAGTGTCCAGGTATGCGCAAAACTCTGACGTGGCCACATGCCAAAACGCCAGCCTCCTCCTTGGTTATACCAAGAAACTAGGGGATATGTATCAACAAGAGACAGTAAAAAAGGTTTGCACAGGGTCTTAATCTGAAAAGAATCCTTGGAACGGGTCCCTGCTGCATGTCTGCGCCTGTGTCTCTGTTGTGCCGTATCCTGGACGGGCGTAGCACGGTGTTCATCTGTAAAGGAGAGGAACTTAGTTTAGGAAAGATCATGCTGAACATGAGTTATACTAAATAAACAAAGTATGCATTGAAATGGGTAAAATTGAGCTTTATTGTCTCTTGTTTTATATGCGCGGAGCCCCTAGTATAGGGGTATACGGCTATTAAGCCTTTATCAATTGTATGTTTATGCCGGACTCGTCTAGCCGTGTCCGTGGTCTTGACGACCTGTTTAGGTGCTTTGGCTGGTGAAGCCGCTTTATTGTGGGGCTGTCAAGGCAGCCGCACTGTCTTCCGCGTGGGAGGAACACTCAATGTTTTCCCTTTAATGAGATGATGCCTCGTGGACCGGGCATCTTAAGCGTAAGAGATGCATAATGCGATATTGTGTTAAAGCGGGCGAAAGCTTCGCATCCCAGCAGTACTTGATAGCTACTTGAGAATGGGGCGATGTGGAAAGTTAGCTGTTCGCGACGGAAGTTATCGGGGGAGCCGAACATAACTTCTAGCCGGAGAGAACCCATGCAACGGGCGTCCGGGCCTGGCGTTACCCCTTGAAAGGAGGTTTTTCTATGGCGAATTTTGTTGGGTCTATCTCCATGTTGCGGATTGTGTCCTGGTATAACAGGTTTAGACCATTGCCGCCGTCCATCGAGACATTTGTAAAGTGGAGTCCGCCTATTATTGGATCTAATACCAAGGCAGTCCAGCCCGCATTCTGGATACTTCTAGAGTAATCCTGATGGTCAAAGGTGATTGGTTTTAACAACCATTGGCGAGACTCCTTTGGGATAGGCCATGTGGCGCGTATCTCTGTTGGTGCCATTCTGTTCGTCACGTGAAGTAAGTTTACTATTTTGACTTCTTGTGGGAAATCCTTTTGTTTCCTGGTGCTCTGCTTGTGGGGTTCGTCGTCGTCCTCACTTGGTGTGTCGAGCCCCTTGTGTTCGGCGTTGAGTTTGCCAGATTGCTTGAAAACCCAACAATCTCTGTGGGTATGGTTCGCAGGCTTCCCGGGAGTACTGTGTATTTGACATATCTTGTCCAGGATTTTGTTTAAGTTGGATAGATCATCCCTATTATCCTTAAGGGGCAGCTTTCTCTGATTTTGCCGCGAGCTTTTGAATCTGGCGTTGACCGCCGTGCTCTTTGGGCTGTTTCTCTTATTCCGGCGCTGGTCCTTGTTGCGTCGGGGTTTTCCGTTTCCATCCCTAACTTCGGATGTACTTGGGTCGCTGGTGCTACATCTTGCCAACCAGCTGTCCTCTCCTGCGCAAAATCGGGTCATGAGGCTTGTTAATGCAGCCATTGTTCTTGGCTTTTCTTGGCCGAGGTGTCTGGCGAGCCATTCGTCTCAAACGTTATGCTTAAAAGCTGCTAGGGCTTCGGCGTCCGGACAGTCGACTATCTGATTCTTTTTAGTAAGAAATTTGTTCCAGAATTTCCGGGCTGACTCTCCGGGCTGTTGAGTTATGTGACTGAGATCGTCTGCATCCGGAGGGCGGACATAGGTCCCTTGAAAATTTGCCCGGAAAGCATCCTCAAGCTCTTCCCAACTTCCAATGGTGTTTTCGGGAAGGCTTTTGAGCCAATGCCGGGCTGGCCCTTTAAGCTTGAGGGGTAAGTATTTTATGGCGTGGAGGTCATCTCCTCTGGCCATGTGTATGTGGAGGATATAATCCTCGATCCAGACCCCAGGGTCTGTTCTTCCGCCGTACGCCTCTATGTTTACGGGCTTGAATCCCGCTGGAAATTCATGGTCCAACACCTCATCGGTGAAACATAGGGGGTGTGCGGCACCCCTGTATTTGGGTGTGCCGTGATGTTCGGATATTTGTTGTGTTGCATTGCTTACTAGAGCTTGCTTTCTTGGCCCGTAGATAGATCTGGCTGGGCCATCTTTTTGATGCGGATCCTTTGGTGGATCACGTGCCGGCTTGTGTGCGTCACCGCTTGCCGCTCCATGCTGGCCATGCGGTCGTCTATCCGACCGGGTGGCTTTCCTATTTTTTGACTGCGGGGGCTCTAAGGCCTCCTCGTCAAATTTAGGCAGTAGCTTTCGCTTTGGATAGCTTTTTGTGCGGCGACTGCCGCCATATTTGTCTGCGGTGTTGCGTACTTTGCTCCATCTGAATCTGAGTGCATCTTCCGCAGTTTTGAGCTTCCGCTTCTGCTTTTTCAGGCTACGCGCAGTAGCGACGAGCCCTTCGTGGATGTTCTTCTGCCCCATGAGCCTATCCGGCGTAAGGTCGTCCAGACTGTTGTTTTCGCCGGGGACGGGGTGTTCGGTTTGTTTATCCAAGTTGCCCTGTTCGGACGGTTGCTCGAAGGCATGTTCGTCGTCCGCCGACTCGTCCTGCTCTATGGCTGGGTCTGTATGGCTGCTGTCTCTGTCGAGGCGGGGCTTGGAGCGGCGCTTACGTCGCTGCTTTGATTGCTTTTCGAGTGAACTATCCCTCGTTGCATCCCTGTGTTCCTCGCCGTCTCTTCCTTTGGGTGTGTCCACCATGTATACATCATGAGATAAGGTGGCTATCCAGTGCCTTATAGGCGTTGGTTCATGTTCATCTCCTACATCGTCGTCCATACCGTCGATGTCTTCGGAGTCGAAGTCGAGCACGTCATTTAAATTATCGACAGTGGCTACGAAGTGGGTGGTGGGTGGGCTTTGAATTTCTTCATCATCCGCATCCCGACCTTGTTGACCATAGTCTGGCCAGGGCTCTCCTAATAAAGAGAGAGACTTCAGTGAATTTAGAATATCGCCGAAGGGCGAGTGCTGAAAGATGTCCGCGGCGGTGAACTCCATGATTGGCGCCCAATCGGGTTCGATCGGTAGGGGTGCGGAGGGCTCGGAGTCTGGAGAGGAGTCCGGCTCCTTGGAGTCACGGGCTTCACAGAGAATAGGGCTGGTGTTCGGCTCGATCGCCGTAGAGATTGCAGCCCCCGAGGCAGTGTCCAACCACCCATCCTCGATTGGCGCAGTTGGCTCCGAATTAAGGGTCGGAGCTGATGCGGGTGCGGCCTCCAGGGCACTGTTCGGCGGCAGAGCTAGATCATGCCCATCGTGACAGTGCGGCGCACTCGGCTGCAGCTCGAATCCGTCGAAGATCTAGTCTTCGCGGAGGTCCGCTGTGTAGTTTAAACTTCCAAATCTGACCCGACGACCAAGGGCGTAGCTTTCGATCTGCTCCGGATGGCCAAGCGAATTGGCCCGCAGTGCAAAGCTGCCAAATACGAAGATCTGTATGGGGAGAAAAGTCTCACCCTGGATCGCATCGTCGTTGATGATCGGAGGAGCCATCGGGCCTAAAAGTGACGACATAGAGGAACTCTCAATGAAAGCACCAATGTCGGTGTCAAAACCGGCGGATCTCGGGTAGGGGGTCCCGAACTGTGCGTCTAGGCGGATGGTAATAGGAGGCAGGGGACACAATGTTTTACCCAGGTTCGGGCCCTCTTGATGGAGGTAAAACCCTACGTCCTGCTTGATTAATATTGATGGTATGGGTAGTACAAGAGTAGATCTACCACGAGATAAAGGAGGCTAAACCCTAGAAGCTAGCCTATGGTATGATTGTTGTTCGTCCTACGGACTAAAACCCTCTGGTTTATATAGACACCGGAGAGGGCTAGGGTTACACAGAGTCGGTTACAATGGTAGGAGATCTACATATCCGTATCGCCAAGCTTGCCTTCCACGCCAAGGAAAGTCCCTTCCGGACACGGGATGAAGTCTTCAATCTTGTGTCTTCATAGTCCAGGAGTCCGGCCGAAGGTATAGTCCGGCTATCCAGACACCCCCTAATCCAGGACTCCCTGACCCACCATCTACAACGTGGCCGTCACCAAGACCCTCATCGATGGCGGCACCGGCCCCAACTTGCTCTCCGTGGAGGCCTTCAATCTTCTTCACGTGCCACTCAAGCGGCTCAGCCTCAGCAAGCCTTTCTCAGGAGTTGGTGGCAGCGCTGTCCGCTCCCTAGGGTAGATCCGCCTTCCCGTCACCTTCGACACGTGCGACAACTACCGCACCGAGCTGGACGACTTCGACATCGCCCGCATTGGCCTCCCGTACAATGCCATCCTCGGGTATCCAGCTCTGGCCCAGTTAATGGCGGCGACTCATCCGGCCTACAACCTCATGAAGATGCCCGGAAGCAAAGGTGTCCTCGTCGTCAAGGGAGACACCAAGGAGGCCATGATGGCACTCAAACTTGCCTTCAAGACCGCTGCGGCGGCGCAACCCATCAGCGCCGGTGCCCACGAGGCCAAGGAGGCCGTTCCAACCAAGAAGAAGCAGTTGTTCACCCAAGACAAGGCAGAAACCAAGCAGGTGCCGGTCGACGAGGACGGCTCCTTAGGAGCCACCTTCAACATAGGTGCCGGCCTCAACCCCAGCCAAGAGGAAGCATTGGTGAAGTTCTTGCGCGCAAACAAGGACATATTCGCATGGGAGCCCAATCAGCTGGTGGGGGTCCCGAGAGAGGTGATTTAGCACCACTTAAGGGTGTGCCCCAATGTGCGCCCTGTGAAGCAGCGAGCAAGGCGGCACTCCACAGAGAAGCAGGCCTTCATCGTCCAAGAGACCCGCAAGTTGGCGGCGGAAGGTGCCATTCGTGAGGTTAGGTACCCCGAATGGCTGGTGAACCTAGTCGTGGTGCCGAAGAAAGGCGGGAAGGAGCGAATGTGTGTCGACTTCACCAACCTCAACAAGGCGTGCCCTCAAGATTCATTCCCTCTACCGCGCATCGACCGGATCGTCGACTCCACCGCCGAGTGCGACCTACTGTGCTTCCTGGATGCATCCTCAGGGTATCACCAAATCAAGATGGCGGTGGAAGATGTAGAGAAGACAGCCTTCCTGGCCCCGTGTGGGGTGTACTGCTACACCTGTATGCCCTTCGGACTGCGCAACGTGGGTGCGACCTTTCAGCGGCCGATGCACATCGCTTTAGGGAGGCAGCTCGGGAGAAACACGGAGGCCTACATCGACGACATTGTGGTAAAGTCTCAGGAGGAGAGAACCTTGATCCAAGACCTGGAGGAGACCTTTGAGAGCCTGCGCCAGGTGAACTTGCGGGTTAACCCGGAAAAGTGTGTGTTCGGTGTCCCTTCCGGCAAGCTGCTAAAATTCCTCGTGTCACACAGAGGGATCGAGGCGAACCCGGAGAAGATCAAGGTCATTGAGAACATGAGCCCGCCGCAGACCCTCAAGGAAATGCAGAAGTTGGCTGGTCGGGTGAGCGTGCCTTATCCTTCTTCAAGCTGATGAAGAAAAAGGGCCCATTCGAGCGGACTCCAGAGGCCGACCGAGCCTTCCAAGACCTCAAGAGATACCTGACCAGCCCTCCGGTGATGGTGGCACCACGGCCTCTCGGGCCTCTAGTACTTTATCTTGCCGCCACCCCATACTCCACCAGTGCTGCGCTAGTGGCGGTTCGGGAGGAGCACCAGGCCAAGAGTGCGCAGCGCCAAGCTACGTCGCCAGCTGAGATGATGCAAGATCAAGAAGGCGCAGCAAGAGCCATAGCGGCAGCAACAGAAGACCAAGCTCGGCAGGATGACACCGTAGAGATTCCCGCAAGCGATCAGGAGCCAGGGGTCCCACCACCTCAGGAGGCACCCCAGCTTGCACAAGGCGCGAGCCTCACCAACATGCCAGTCCTCGTCGAGCACCCGGTGTATTTCGTTAGTACAGTGTTGAGGGACGCAAGGGCACGATATACCATGCCTCAGAAGCTCCTGCTTGCGCTCCTGGTGGCCTCGCGCAAGTTGCGGCACTACTTCCAGGGCCACCCTATCAAGGTCGTCTCGGCCTACCCATGGAGAGGGTGCTCAGGAGCCCCAACTCCGCTGGAAGGGTCGCTAAGTGGAACATCGAGCTGCAGGCATTCCAGTTGGAGTTCAGCATCATCGGGGTCATCAAGGGAGCCGCGCTCGCTGATTTTGTGGCGGAATGGACAAATGCCCCGGCACTTGAAGTGGGCAAGGACCGGCCTACCTCGCCAGGAAGTGAGGCACACGACGGATGGGTCATGTATTTTGATGGTGCCTTCGCGCACCAGGGCGCGGGGGCTGGAGCAGTACTCATCTTGCACATGCAGGACAAGCTCTACTATGTTGTGCAGCTCTATTTTCAGCAGGGCGAGAAGGTCTCCAACAACATCGCAGAATACGAAGGCTTCATAGCTGGCTTGAAGGCCGCGGCAGCTCTAGGGGTAAAGCGCCTCACCGTTAGGGGTGACTCACAGCTCCTAGTCAACTTCTCCAACAAAGTATATGAGCCAAAGGACGAGCACATGGAGGCGTACCTGTGACGCCCCGAGACCGACGCTTTAGACGCCTTCCATGTTTTTCGTTGTCGTTGTGTGTTTGAACTGTTTGTTGCCATGATCGCGATGAGGGCCATTGTCATATTTTGCTTCTTGCATCATGTTCATCATTTGATTATATTGCATTGCCATGCCCATCTTTGTCATGTTGCATTTGTGCCTCTTGTCATTTTGCATTCTCATAATCATCATGAGCACTGTCATATTCATGCATGTTACATTGTTGCATGCTCCATGTATAATCAGGCATCATCACCTCCTCTTTCCTTCTTCTTTCCTTCATTTTGGCAAGTGACCTTTCCCCCTCCTCCATAAATGTTCATTCCTTTCCTGATGCTAGTTCACCATGCCTAAACCCTCTCTACCAATTTTGAGCTCTTGTGGACTTGTTTTGGTTGGAATCAAAATTGCCTCAAGTTTGAGTTTAGTTCAAACTTGCGATAATTTTCTTTCTCTAAAAATGCCCAAACCATTTATTTCAATTAGTGCTTAATTCCAGCGTCGTGGGGATATTATTATATCTCTCCTGCACCCCTCTTTTATCCCTGTGCTTTTCTGTTTATTTTCTGCCTGAGGAAAATGAAAAAGAAAAGAGACGGCAGCAAGAGCGGCCTACCTGGGCCTCCTTCTACCAGGCCGGTCCAGCAGCAGACCCAGCAGCAGCCTCAACGCAGTCCCCTCGCTCTCTCCCGTGGTGAATCCACGCTGGACACCCATCCGGACCCACCTGCAGCGACCGTTCCCTTCGCCTTTTCTTCCTCCTCTCGCCACCTCCCCCTCACAGTAGAAGCAGAGGAGGAGCACACATGGCCACAGTGGACGCCCGAGCTCCACGTCCTCCCTTCGCCCCTTCCTATTTAACCCTCGCTGCGATCCCTAGGGTTCCCTCTCTCCTCCTCTTTCCCTCTTCCGCTCCGCCGCTCCAGGGAGGCTCTCCCTCACGTCTCCTTGCTCCTGCCTCGAGTAGCACCCGAACGCCATGGCGGGCCAGGCAAGGAGCTCGCTGCCGGCCTGACGCCTCCCTTCGGCCCCCACGACGCCCGCGAGAACCGCAGTGAGCCGCTGGTTCTGTTCCGCTGCAAGGCGAGCCCAAGACCGCCTCCACGACGTCCTCTTCTTCCCCTTCGTCTTCTTCTTCCCGGACCAAAGCATTCGCCAAGTACCTCTTCTTCACCTGCGTCCTCTACTTCACACCGGGAGCCAACGCACGTGCCACGAGGATCTTCTTCCCCGACGTCGTCTTCTTCGACTACAAGCAGGCCAGGAGCCAGACAGGCCCAAGGTCGACGCGATTGTCTTCCTCTACAACCTCTTCTTCCATGTGTTCTCTGCTTCACGAACACAGGCGATCTGCGGGTCCCCAAGCCGTCTTCACTGCTTCTCCGACCGGATCTGCTCTTCTCTGCCTCGATCTGACGCTTCCTTGCCGGAGTTCGCGCCAAGTCCGGCCGTCGTCCTGCCTCTGCATCGTGCGCTGCCTCCCCTGCTTATGCACGCGAACGAGGCCGAAGACACGCCCCTCTTGCCGCTTTGACCTCGCCCGCTCGATTCCCTTCCTCGCCTTGGTTCTCGCCGTCCTCACCGGATCCGCGCAACCGCCGCCCGGACCAAGTCCCCTGCCGTCGTCATGCCCTGCTTCTACTCCTCCCGCTTGTCTCTGTGCGCGAGGAGGACGAGCGAGGCAACCGCTGACCGCATCTTCCTCTTCGCTAGGCCCAGCGCGCCCGCGTGAGGCCAGCGCCTCCCTAAGGCCCAGCGTCCCGGCCTGCCTCCTCCTCTCCACAGTTCCGGGCCAAGGCCCATGGTTAGCACCCAGCCGCCCCCTGTTTCGGCCCAGTTCCTGTTTTTTTCAGATCTGCGTTTTAGTATTTTTCCAGAGAAAAACCAGTTTTACAGGAAGCCCCCTAGACTTCATGCATTTCATTACTCACAAATGGTGCATCATTTTAAAACAAACTTAATATGAAAGTTGTTTAGAATTTTGTCTAGTTTAATAATATGCAACTTTCATCCATGTTTTAAAACGTTTTAAATGTTGTTTGTTTAAATTTTTTTAAATAACTTGCTAAAATGCTTTATTTCATAACTAAATAACCGTAGCTCCGAATTAAATAATCTTTATATGTAAATGGGGTAGAAAAATGCCTAGATTTACTTGGTGCACTCATCTTGCATGTTTAACAACTCTAAAATAATGTTTAGGGCAGAACAATACCAAATCTATAATATGCTCACGAGGAGTTTCCGGAATTGTTGTTCGTTGCTTCCGGCCTCATTTAAACTTGACTAGATAGGTAGTTTACTTTGTTTCACCCTTGCCATGTTAAGAACATTTAATATTGTTGGGGTACATAAACGAGAGAGAACTAAATAATTGATGTGGTGTTCTGTCAATATGCAACCCGTTGCATATTGAGCTCCACTTAACTTGTAGTGTTGTTTGTGCACTTTGCCATGCCATGCATATTTAAACCGGACATGCATCATACTTGGTTGTGCATCATGCCATGTTCATGTCGTGGTTGTTTACTATGTTGTTTGCTTCTTTCCGGTGTTGCTTCTTCGGGTTGGTTCCGATAACGTCGTGTGTGTGAGGATCCGTTCGACTACGTCCGTGTATCTTCTTCATGGACTCGTTCTTCTTCCTTGCGGGATTTCAGGCAAGATGACCATACCCTCGAAATCACTTATATCTTTGCTTGCTTAGTTGCTTGCTCTTTTGCTATGCCTATGCTGTGATACCTACCACTTGCTTATCACGCCTCCTATATTGTTGAACCAAGCCTCTAACCCACCTTGTCCTAGCAACCCGTTGTTTGGCTACGTTACCGCTTTGCTCAGCCCCTCTTATAGCGTTGTTAGTTGCAGGTGAAGTTTGAAGTTTGTTCCTTGTTGGAACATGGAGATGTTGTTCCTTGTTGGAACATGTTTACTTGTTGGGATATCACAATATATCTTGTTTAATTAATGCATTTATATACTTGGTAAAGGGTGGAAGGCTCGGCCTTATGCCTGGTGTTTTGTTCCACTCTTGCCGCCCTAGTTTCCGTCATATCGGTGTTATGTTCCCGGATTTTGCGTTCCTTATGCGGTTGGGTAATAATGGGAACCCCTTGACAGTTCGCCTTGAATAAAACTCCTCCAGCAATGCCCAACATTGGTTTTACCATTTGCACTAACAACCTACCACCTTCCCTTGGGTTCTGCAGACTCAAGGGTCATCTTTATTCTAACCCCCCCCCCCCGGGCCAGTGCTTCTCTGAGTGTTGGTCCGACTAAGCAGACTGCGGGGCCACCTTGGGGCAAACTTGAGGTTTGGTTTTACTCGTAGGATGTCTCATCTGAGTGTGCCCTGAGAACGAGATATGTGCAGCTCCTATCGGGATTTGTCGACACATTCGGGCGGTGTTGCTGGACTTGTTTTACCATTGTCGAGGATGTCTTGTAGAACCGGGATACCGAGTCTAATCGGAATGTCTCGGGGGAGGTCTATTCCTTCGTTGACCGTGAGAGCTTGTGATGGACTAAGTTGGGACACCCCTGCAGGGTTTTGAACTTTCGAAAGCCGTGCCCGCGGTTATGGGCAGATGGGAATTTGTTAATGTCCGGTTGCAGATAACTTGAACCTTAACTTAATTAAAATGAATCAACCGAGTGTGTAACCGTGATGGTCTCTTTCCGGTGGGGTCCAGGAAGTGAACACGGTGTTGGAGTTATGCTTGACGTAGGTTGTTCTAGGATCACTTCTTGATCATAGTTGTTCGACCGTGCTTTGCCTTCTCTTCTCGCTCTCATTTGCGTATGTTAGCCACCATATATGCTAGTCGCTTGCTGCAGCTCCACCTCATACCTTTACCTTACCCATAAGCTTAAATAGTCTTGATCGCGAGGGTGCGAGATTGCTGAGTCCCCGTGACTCACAGATACTTCCAAAACCAGCTTGCAGGTGCCGATGATGCCATTCCAGGTGACGCAACCAAGCTCAGGAGGAGCTCGATGGGGATCTTGTCCTTTGTGTTGTTTTCGTTCTAGTTGATCAGTAGTGGAGCCCAGTTGGGGTCGATCGGGGACCGTGTCACATTTGGGGTCTTCTTTTATTTTGGTTCCATAGTCGGACCTTGATTGTATCCGGATGATGTAATGCTTTATTCATGTAATTGTGTGAAGTGGCGATTGTAAGCCAACTATGTATTCTTTTCCCTTATTGTATTACATGGGTTGTTTCTGAAGATTACCTCACTTGCGACATTGCTTTCAATGCGGTTATGCCTCTAAGTCGTGCTTCGACACGTGGGAGATATAGCCGCATCGAGGGCGTTACAGTACCTCATAGAGGTATGTAAGATGGAAAAGCAGTTCCTAGGCCTGGACGTGCAACATGTGCCCCGTGGCACCAACAAGGAAGCCGACGATGTCGCCAGGAGGGCATCCAAGCGGCAGCCCTAAGAGCCTGGCATCTTCGAGGAGCGGCTCTTCAAGCCGTTAGAAACGCCACCACTTTCAAGCACGGCATGGCCTCGGGAGGAGCTCCCACAACCGCCTGCCACGGGAGCCCCAGCCTGTGGCCCAACCTCAGGAGCTCGCTTGCTCTTGGCACTCGAGCCCCAAGAGGGATGTTGGACGAGGGAATTCAAGGAATATCTGATGCAAGGGGCGCTACCGGAGAAGGAAGAGGACGTAGAGCGCGTGACCCGGCAAGCCACGACATACTGCATCCAGGATGGTGAGTTGTACAGGAAGCGACCAAATGATGTTTCGTTGTGTTGCATTTCCAGGGACCAGGGGAAGGAGTTGCTGATCGACATACACAGCAGGGACTGCGGACACCACTCGTCGTCACGAACTCTCGTCGGCAAGGTGTTCCGCAGTGGATTCTACTGGCCCACGGCGCTCAACGACGCAGCTGAGCTGGTGAAGTCCTGTGAAGCTTGCCGGTTCCACGCCAAGCAGATCCATCAGCCAGCTCAGGGCCTCCAGACTATACCGCTCACATGGCCATTTGCGGTCTGGGGGCTGGATATCTTGGGCCCATTCCCTCGAGCTAGGGGGCTACCACTACCTCTACGTCGCCATCGACAAGTTCACCAAGTGGGCGGAAGTGGAAGTCGTCTGCACCATCCCAGCTGGTTCTGCGGTTAAGTTCATCAAGGGCCTCGTGAGCCGTTTTGGGGTCCCCAACCACATCATCATCGACAACGGCTCGCAGTTCACCAGAAACCTCTTCAAAACATAATGTGCTAACCTTGGAATGCAGATCTGCTATGCTTCGGTGGCACACCCCACGAGCAATGGCCAGGCTGAACGCGCCAACGCGGAGGTCCTGAGAGGCCTCAAGACCAGGACCTTCAAGAAGAAGCTCGAGGCCTGTGGCAGGGGCTGGCACGACGAGCTCCAGTCCGTGTTCTAGTCCATTCGCACCACCGCCACTAAGCCGACGGGCGGGACCCCGTTCTTCCTCGTCTACGGAGCCGAAGCGGTCCTCCCTCATGAGGTCAAGCATCGCTCCGCATGGGTCCTGGCGTTTGATGAAACGCAGCAGGACGCCACGCGGGGGATGGGCCTCGTACCGGGGGAGGAACATCGCCGCGAAGTTGCACTGAGGGAGGCAAGGTACCAGCAGGCACTACAGCGATACCACTGTCGCAACATCCGCTCCAGGACGCTTGAGGCAGGCGACCTTGTCCTGAGGCGGGTCCTCTCCGGGGAAGGGTTGCACAAGCTCTCACCGCCATGGGAGGGCCCGTTCAGGGTCGTCCATATCCCCAGGCCTGGCGCCGCGCGCCTGGAGACACAGGACCGGGTTTCCATCCAGAACGCCTGGAACATCCAGCACCTCAGGAAGTTCTACCCATGAAGCAAGGCTCAGTGCCTGTGAAGAAAGGCCCAGTGCCTGTGAAGAAGGCCCGGTGCCTGTGAAGAATCACCGCCAGTGACACTCTCACGTAATAATGAGTGGGGTTGTACACGCCTCGGAGTCTCAGGAGTGCCACCGTCGGGCCTCGAGGGCTCCCTCCCACGCCTAGTGGAAGCACTTAGCTCCACGCTGGTGAGAAGACTTGAAGACTAGACTAGGTGCCGAACGCGGCTTTTCATTTGCTTTCCATAGTTGGCTCTCCTTCTCTTAATCGAAGTTTGCTTCTGGTGTTCCTTGCTGATTTGGTTCCGTCGCCTTTTGCCGCCTTTTCTGAATCTAGTTTTCTTATGTTCTCTCTCTCGCATACCTTGCGAGGGGGCTAGGCAGGTGCCTTCGCAAGGGTTTCTTCCTCCTGTGTTGGTCCTTCTCTCTGCCTTAGGTCTACTTTCTCGCGAGGCACCCTCGTTCGAGCCCACAAGCCGGCACATCTCTCCTATTCCGTGCCCCTCGGGTACCACGATATGAAGCACTGGGTCAAGGCTCGGGTGAGCGATAAGTCTCCTACTGAGGGAGTCCTGGATTAGGGGGTGTTCGGGTAGCCGGACTATACCTTCAGCCGGACTCCAGGACTATGAAGATACAAGATTGAAGACTTCGTCCCGTGTCCGGATGGGACTTTCCTTGGCGTGGAAGGCAAGCTTGGCGATGCGGATATTCAAGATCTCCTCATTGTAACCGACTTTGTGTAACCCTAACCCTCTTCGGTGTCTATATAAACCGAAGGGTTTTAGTCCGTAGGACAGCTTCATCATACAACAATCATACCATAGGCTAGCTTCTAGGGTTTAGCCTCCTTGATCTCGTGGTAGATCTACTCTTGTATTATCCATATCATCAATATTAATCAAGCAGGACGTAGGGTTTTACCTCCATCAAGAGGGCCCGAACCTGGGTAAAACATCGTGTTCCTTGCCTCCTGTTACCATCCGGCCTAGACGCATAGTTCGGGACCCCCTACCCGAGATCCGCCGGTTTTGACACCGACACCTAGCGAGCCTCCTAACGAATTTTTTGCAGTTATTGAGCAACCACTAAGCCAAGACGTGCACGAGGAAACAAGTGCCTCGTGAAGAAGAGGCTGCCCCGAACACGCCAGGCTAAGTTATCCCCGCACAAAATAACGACACAACACGGAAATAACAAGCATAGCGTAATGATTGAGGAATCATAGTTCGATACACGCCCCTCCGGGCCCATACTGGTTTCATTTTGATGCATGAAAGGAAAGAGGAAGAAAACAAAAGCGGCGTTGCAGTGAACCATGGGGGCATCCAGCGATGTCCCGAGCTCAGCTGGATCCCTCCTCACGCTTCACAAAGCGCGGTGACGAGAGGACCCGCTAACACCTTCGCAGTGAGCGCGACGGCTGGTCGTAGCGCCGTTGCTGGAGCTTTCGCCAAGAGAAGAGGCACCGTAGCGGGACGAGGCACGGCCGGCGGGCTCGCCGTCGTTCGTCTCGGGGCAGAACCCGGCGCGGCAACCATCTTCCCCCAAACACTCTCACGTAGAGGGTCGCATCACCGTCATAGTTGAAATGTAGGGTACACCACCTACCCAGGCCGTGCGCGTGGGCGAACGTCTGCCAACCACGGGCCAGAGCTATGTTGCCCATGACGGAGACTTCAACCGCGACCTAGGAGGCCCTGCTGCAGCAGCCGTCCGCCTGCAGCCAGAGCCCGCCTGGACCAGAGGCCGACATCTCATCGATGAAGAAGTGCGGAAGCTGAAGCCAGTTGCCGGCCGGATCCTCCGACCAGACAACGAACTCCGGCACCACCTCTGCCGAGTGGAAGCGTGGCCAGGGAGGCCGCGCAACCACGGCACGTCTCACCTCATCGACGGGGCTGCCGCGATCGGAGTTGTCGGATTTCAGGTTCCGGCAGACCCTTGAGGTTCGAACACTAGGGTGCGCGCGGAGATCTCTCCCCTACCAATCTACGTCCAATCTCCTCGCGTGATCTAAACTGGAAACAACAAACAACACAAGGGACACAAGGTTTATACTGGTTCGGGCCACCGTTGTGGTGTAATACCCTACTCCAGTGTGTGGTGTGGTGGATTGCCTCAGGGGCTGATGATGAACAGTACAAGGGAAGAACAGCCTCGCGAGAGGTGTTCTTGAACTGGCGCGATGAACTGCTTGGGTGAGTTCAATCGCCTCTCTCTCTCTCTATCTCTCTTTTTCGGTCCCTTCCTGTCTGTCCTTTACTCTGTGGTGGCTAGCTCTATTTATAGAGGCCCTGGGCCTCTCCCAAAATAATGAGCGGGAAGGGCGCCAACAATTGGCCCTTTTGAAGGAGAATATCCAGTACAAGTTATCCTGACCAAAGGTGGTCTTCGGCTGCCGAAAGTACTGGTGATGACGCCGTCTTGGGCTCCACGGTGACCTCCGTCCTGCCGCTCTGCTGGTCTTGGTCTCGTTGCACCAGAATGGTAACCTTTGCCCGATGCCTTGACCTTCTCTGGGTTGGCCTCGATGCCCCTGTGGGATACGAGGAAACCGAGGAGCTTGCCCGAGGGGACTCCAAATACGCACTTCTTCGGGTTGAGCCGTAGGTCCACTTCGTTGAGGCTTGCAAAGGTTTCTTCCAGGTCCTGTATCAGGGTTCTTGCCTCATGAGACTTCACCACAATGTCATCGACGTAAGCTTCAGCGTTCCTCCCGAGCTGCCAGCCTAAGGCGATGTGCATCAGCCGCTGAAAGGTCGCGCCTGCGTTGTGCAACCCAAACGGCATGCACGTATAGCAGTACACTCCACACGGGGTCAGGAAAGCCGTCTTCTCCACGTCTTCTACCACCATCTTGATCTGGTGATAGCCCGAGAAGGCATCTAGGAAGCACAATAGGTCACACTCTGCGGTGGAGTCGACTATCTGGTCAATGCGGGGGAGCGGAAATGGATCCTGCGGGCAGGCCTTGTTGAGGTTGGTGAAGTCGACGCACATGCGCTCCTTTCCTCCCTTTTTTGGCACAACGACCGGATTAGCCAGCCAATCAGGGTAGCGGACCTCGCGGATAACTCCTGCCACCTCTAGCTTCCGGGTCTCTTGAACGATGAAAGCCTGTTTCTCAGTAGACTGCCGCCTTGCCTTCTGCTTCACGGGGCGCACATTGGGGCACATGTTGAGGTGATGCTCAATCACTTCCCTTGGGACCCCTGCTAACTGATCAGGTTCCCACGCGAACACCTTCTTGTTCACACGCAGGAACCTGATCAAGGCCTTCTCCTGCTCGGGCTCGAGGTTGGCCCCTATGGTGAAGGTGGCGCTAGTGGACCCGTCCTCGTCGATTGGTACCTGCTTGGTTTCCGCCTTGTCTTGGGTGAACAACTGCTTCTTTTTAGCCGGCGCAACCCCCTTGGGCTCAAGGTGAAAGTGCGTTATATCGACTAGAGGGGGGTGAATAGGCAATTTTTATGAAAGTCTTCAAAACATGAGAGTTATGAAGATAAACAGTGAAGATTATGCCTATTACTATGCAGCGGAAGTTAGATTACACTAGGCCAGCCATGGTCATGTATTCAATAGAGTGAAAGCACAATGACTAACAGCTTCAGTGTAATAAGGATCAGGTAGGAAGAAGTTATGAAGCCGAACAGATCATACATTCACATTGTGAAGACAAAAGATAAAGCAAGCATGCAATGGCTTCACAATGAGTAACAGTAAGAAAAGGAAGTGAAGATGAAACCAGTGACTCGTTGAAGACAATTATATGTTGGACCAGTTCCAGTTGCTGTGACAACTGTACGTCTGGTTGGAGCGGCTAGGTATTTAAACCTTAGGACACACAGTCCCGGACACCCAGCACTGAACACATAGTTCAGGACACCAAGTCCTCACCGTATTCTCCTTGAGCTAAGGTCACTTAGTCCTCGCCCAATCACTCTGGTAAGTCTTCAAGGTAGACTCCCAAACCTTCACAAATTTCGTTCACTGGCAATCCACAATGTCTCTTGGATGCTCTGAACGTGATGCCTAACCGTCTGGAGGATTCACAGTCCTCAAGTGTAATAAGTCTTCAGATCACACAGACACGAAGACTTAAGTGATGCCCAATTTACTCTGGCTCTGGGTGGTTAGGGCTTTTCTCCTCACTAGAATTTTTCTCTCAAAGGCTTCGAGGTGGGTTGCTCTCAAACGACAAAAGCCGTGCACTGAAATCTGAGCAGCCAACCGTTTATGGTTGTGGGGGTGGGCTATTTATAGCCACTTGGCAACCCGACCTGATTTGTCCGAAATGACCCTGGGTCACTAAGGAACTGACACGTGTCGCAATGGTCAGATTTCAAACTCTCATGGCAACTTTACTTGGGCTACAAGCAAAGCTGACTTGTCCGGCTTTGGACAAGATTCGCTCTCATTGTCTTCACTCGAAGACATAGGTTTTTTGATTTAGGCATCACTTCAGTCATTCTGACTGGTTCTCCTGGACCCCACTTAACAGTACGGTGGTTCCTATGACTCAACACAAAAGAAAAAGAACTACGAAAGATCTAAGTCTTCGAGCTCCATAAGCTTCATAACGTGTCTTCTTTTGTCATAGTCTTCAATGTGAATATCTTCATATACCACCTTTGTCTTCAATGTCTTCATACATTTTTAGGGGTCATCTCTGGTAGTAAAACCGAATCAATGAGGGACTTCTACCTGTGTTTTCCTGCAATTCTCACAAACACATTAGTCCCTCAACTAGATTTGTCATCAATACTCCAAAACCAACTAGGGGTGGCACTAGATGCACTTACAATCTCCCCCTTTTTGGTGATTGATGACAAACTAGTTGAAGTTTTCAACGGGTAATATAATGTGTGAAGTTTGTAAAGGATAGGGAATTGTCTTCATAGGTTGCAAGGGCTCCCCCTGAAGATGTGCATATAAGTTAATTTGCTTTTGGAATGCAAATGCACATGGCAGGTTGTACTTGTGGAGATCCACTTCAGCTTATGATGACAATCCACTATGCATGTGAAAGTATATGAAGATAATGACATGCATAATGGAAAATGGACGTCTGCAGAATGAGATAAGTGCGGAATTTATCGTCGCACATGCGGAATTTATCTTCGCAAACAAAGTGGCAAACAAGTAGCAGACGACCATCGAGTTTTAGTGTTACAACTCAAAGAACCAAATGAAGCAAAAACAAGAGTTGTAAGCACGAAGCAAAATGTAGCAAAAAAAATATAGCACCCACCCATATGGACCCGCTTGAAGACTATCAACTCATATGCTTCTCCCCCTTTTGTCAGCAAGGACTAAAAAGGTTCGAAGACATAGAGTGTCTACTCGTTTCCAGGAGCAGCAGGGTCGTTGGAGGTGTTTGGCGGTGCAGACGAGCTCGGAGGTGCTGAAGCAGGTGGCGGTGATGTAGCATCGTCGTCTTCATCAATGATCCTTGCAGTAACTGTGGCAGCAGATGAAGAAAACTCAGAGTCTTCAAGTGATGGTGTGTTGCGCATCACAGCCCTTCTGGGAGGTGTGGTGTCAAACTCGAAACGCTCTGTGAAGCCATCCTCTTCAAGTTCAGCTTCAGTACATATCATTGAGAGCCCTTTCCATGTACGACGGCACATTTCATGTGTAACGAAAGCATTCTTGGTGGCTAGGTTTCGAAGACGATTGACATCCACCAAGAGGCTCTTCATCTGACGCTTTAGCCAGTCGTGATGCCTATCTTGCTTTTGGTGAAGGGCCACAAGAAGCTCTCGGTCATTGAGGACACGAGCACGCTTCTTGGGTCTTGGAGCATTTGTGCTGTCTGTGGCTTCAGTAGATGCTGGTGCACGTGTAGTGCCAGCCAACGGATATACCCTGGATATGGCTTCAACACCTTCAACATTCTGCGTGAAGCTCTGGTGTTCTGCATTCTGAAGACTTATCGGTTGCTTGGCAGGCTCAGGATATATTGCTTCAGCAGAAGTATCCAAATCTGGCAAGAAGATCCGATGGTTTCGGGCAGAGGGCTGATACGAGATCGCAGAGTGCAGTTTGATCAGCCTCATCACCCAAGGAGCATAGAACTTCAAACCAAATAATTCTGAGCCTGACGCAGCAAGTTGGCGTATGAAGAGATCCTGTGCGTTGAAGCATTTACCATGCAGGATATAGAATATGAGAGTCTTCATTGCACCCTCAATCTTGGCATGTGGTGAGTGTCCCTTAATGGGCCAGAGAGTCCGCCTGATGATGTGATATATGGTCCTGGGCAGATACTCAAAGTCTTCAACGAAAAACTCAGTTGGATAGGGTGCATCATGAGGCAATGGCTTCATCATTGAGAGCATCTAACTCATATTTGGTTTAGGCCTCTGGAATATGCTCTCAATAGCTTCAGAATGTAGTTGACAGCCTTCCTCGAAGAATTCGCCAGGAGTGGGTAGGCCGGTGAGTTCAATGATATTCAATGCATTGGCTTCATGATGGACATTGCCAGTCATCCACTCCAGGACCCATGTGTTCGGATCTCTGTTGTATCCTTTTATATGGAGAGTGGCATAGAACTGAAGCAGAAGCTCTTCATTCCAGTGCTCTTCATCAATCAAAAACGGCAGCAGACCCACTTGCTTGAAGCAATCCAAAGCTTCCTCAAGACATGGCAGACCAGCAATGGCTTCAACCTCAAGGCGCTTGTGCGGGAAGATGCGACCTTGGTTGTATAAGATGCTTGAGTAGTAGCTGCGCTAAGGATAGCTCCAGAACCTGTCTGATACAATCCTTTCCCTTGAATAGGGGTTCTTGGAGCTATTGAAAAATGTATTGTCTGCCTTGAAGCTGTTAATATCAAAGGAGCCAAGTGCTGATGCAGGACCTGGGAACCTTGGAAGCCTTGGGACTGGCTTCTGGACATGAGGCTTGTGCTCAATATGATAATCAAACTGTGGACCTGCAGCAGACTCAGGAACAGAAGTGTCTGGCTCAGTAGCTTCGCTGTCTGCTGAAGCATTTGGTGGGGCGGGCTCCACATTGGCTTCAGTGTTTGTGGTGGCAGCCGCAACATTTTCTTCCTCCGCTTGTGTAGTTGGAGGAGCAAACTCAGGCACGTTCTCCTGGAGAACTGCATCTTGATGGAGCGGGGGAGTGGGTTCTGGTGGTGCTTCTTCATTGTCTTCGGCTGATGCAGCCGGAATTTCTGCAGTATGGACTTGAGGCCTTGGACCTTTGCGAAGCCTACGGAACGCAGACGACGCTTGTGGGGTTGGAGTGGGCTGGGCCTCAAAGTCTTCTTCCTCCTGAGGGTGATCCGCCCATGACTCATCTTTTGCCATTGGCGTCAGAGGACGACCAATACTGATGAGTTCGCTTGTTTCAAGCTGAGGAAGGGCTGCATCATCTTGTACATTGTCTTGGTGACCAATGTCTTCAGCAGCTATGGGGTCGGCTGCTGGAATATCTTCAGCTTCAGGGGCCTCTGTGGGAGCAGGCTCATGAACTGTCAGTCGTCTCTCTGCATTGGGGTGAATGACAGAGAGGGGTTCAACCATCAAGGGCTCTGTGGGAGCAGCCCGAGCTTTCTTGATCTTGCGCTTCTTCTTGGTTGGGTCAGAAGGAGAGGTTGCAGAGTGTTTCCTCTTTCTAGCTTCAGCCTCTGCATTCCGTGTCTTCTTGAGCTCAGAAGCAGTTGACCGGCTCTTTGGCTTCGAGCCAGTCGTGGCGGTGGGGAAGACAATCGGAACAGCTTCTTGCCTTGGTGCCTCTGGTTCATTCACAGCAGGCTGCTTCTTCTTCTTCGCGGCCATCTTGGGGTCGATGCCAGGACGCCCAAGTGCCTTGCGCTTTTCGGCCTCATTGTAGGCTTGCACGCAGCGTTCAGCCAAAGACTTCATCCGCTCACGTGAACCTTGAGCTTCTGCACGCTTCTTCAGAAAATTTTCCTTTAGCTCATGCAGCATGGTTTTGAAGCTCTTCACGTCCTGCACGCTAAGCCTGGCCATGTGCTTCTTGAACTGAGCCTTTTCATGATCAATTTTCTGCTTCAGCTCAACAATGCGCTGAGCAATGGCCAGTTCTGAAGCAATTGCGCCATGGAAGGCGACGCTGAGGCCAACGGGCAGCTGCAGATCTTCGAAGCTTATGTCCGGTGAGGCAAACCATTCATCGATGAAGTTGTGGATGATGGCAACATCAAAGAGAGGTAGGTTGTTGAAGATTTATGCTTCTTCCTTGCTTTTGATGAGCTGCTCAAGAGCGTCATCTCCAAGATCTTCATCGCTTGATAGATCAATGGCTTCGCTGCGCAGAATGGCAGCAGCAGTGAGCTCTTTGCCGGTGTGTTGCTGGGGCTCCTTTTCCTTCTGGGGCTTGGAGACGCGGGATACGTCTTCAGACTGCACACTGACTTCAGGAGGTGCAGTTTTCAATGGCTTCGCCCTTGAGATTTTTGAGGCAGGGGGCGGCTTCGAAGCTTTTGGTTTCTTTGTCTGCTTTGGCTTCGGCACAGCAGGAGCTTCATCAGACTCAGAGTCAGCTGGAGGGTCATTTACAGCAGTCCCTTGGACTAAGATGTGGGTGATCAGGCCCTCAAGATTGGCCAACGGACCGATGACATTGGGTTCAGCGTCGCGTGTGCCATCTGCCCTTGGTGCAGAGGGGCCAGGGTTGAAGTCTAACCCAAATTTCTTCTTGTTCAGCTTCGCAGATTGTTGAGCAAACTGGTAGTTGCGCTTGAACAGATTGTCATCACGACACCAGAGGAGTGACGACGGATGTGCATCATCAGGCTGTGGTCCTCGGACCATGCATGGGTAGAAGCCTTGAGCAATGGCTTCATCTCTGGTCCTGGGTAAGAGATTTTTCAAACGGATGTCCCCCCATGGTCTCCTGATGGCACTTTTCTCAGCATACTCCTTGGTGACGAAGCGGTATTTGAACCACTGTTCTGCCCAATAGCGTCGAATCCATTGTATTCGGGTCTTGCGCTGCCCATAGCTCTCTTCTGGATCTGTTTTGTACATTTCTGCCAACTCTTAAGGCAGATCTTTGGAAGTTCCTTCATGTCTCTGTCTGCCCCCCTTCCTTGCTGCTGCTTCTGAAGCCATAAACTTTAACTTGAAAGGCTTCAAAGTTTTCAAATGCTTCAAAGGCTTTCCTTTTCTGGACCAACAGGAACTGGCTTCAGGAGAGTTTATGTGATGTTGTAGGAATTCTGCAAATGAATGCAGACTATGAGAACCGAAGGATTCTCCCACGGACATGTACCTGTGACAGCATTAAGGTGCGAGGGAAGGGGAAGAGGTCATATGCATTCTCAGAAGGTTTTGAAGATTAATCAGTTTAGAAGACATTGACCTCATCGTGCGAAGACATTCACTCATAGATAAGCAGTTGGTTCCAGATTTGTACGAACCCACAGATCAGTACAAGTGAGGAATCTAACTACTTTATGAAGCACAAGTGAATATACTAGGCATGTTATGAGATGCAGATTGAGAGATCTAACTTGTGTGAAGATAAACTTCTTATGGTAGAAAGTGACAGAACCATGAGATCAAAAGGGGCTGTAAAAAGAAGTTTTATTTACCACACTTAGAACTGCTAGACGGAAGTGGGAGTTGATGCCGAGCCCTAACTTGGCAACGAAAGACACCTACGGCGACGGCGGAGAGGACGATGTCCGCGGTCGGCGTGAGGACGGCGTTGGAGAGGTTGCGGCAGCGAAGCGCTTCGTCTCTGGCGTCGTCTAGTGCTAGCGGTGGCGCTAGGGTTCTTGCGAGGGTGGAAGAAGGAGATAATGACTGTGGTAAGTGTGAATTTATAGGCTCACGGGCGGCGCTGTGCTATTACACAGGTGCCCCTGGCGATTCGCATCTGAGGAACGCGTGGCCAGTTTGCGGAAGTTTTGGGGTTTGTTCCACGTCCCACGGACGCCTAAATTGTCGGGCGGTCGTTCCTGCTTCTCCGGATTTTATGTGGAGGAATGAGCATTAAAAACGGACTTTATGGTTGTCTCTATATCTTCAGCTGACAAGGACACAGTGAAGACATTTGACAGTTTCAATAGAATGCATATGACTTGGAGAGATAGATTTTGAGATAGAAAGCATAGAGAGATTAGGGTCCGATCACATTCACTTAGTTCAAAAGATTCAACCAAGAAGACATAGCTATAAGTGAATGCTGTAGAGGATAGAACACTAGTATATATATCTATATAATCAACGTAGTGAAGATAATCATGAAGACATGTTGAGTTCGAAGCCAAACCAAATGTGAAGATATTTCAAGGTAACGCCATGAGTGAAACATTTCAAAATTGAACGTTTGGTGGTGGCGTTACCCACCGTATAGGAAGTATTAGACCCAGACACGGCGCACAATTATCGTGGCGCTCCAAAGTCAAATTCCACATTAATGTATTCACACTAAGAATGTATGTCTTCATTGATTGAAGATATACTTTACTTTGTGTGTTGCACATCTAAGTCATCATATGCATAAGTGTTAGGATGTGTGCCTGATCACAGGACATTTGAGGATTCCAGGATATTTAGCTCACACCGTAACTTGCAAAACCTCTTCTCATCCAAGGGCTTGGTGAAGATATCTGCCAATTGTTCTTCAGTGTTGACGTGTATGATGTCAATGTCTTCCTTCACAACATGATCTCTGAGAAAGTGATGACGAATTTCAATGTGCTTTGTCTTCGAGTGCTGAACTGGGTTGTTGGCAATCTTGATGGCGCTTTCGTTATCGCAGTAAAGTGGCACTTGCTTCAGATGAATGCCATAGTCCATGAGTGTTTCCTTCATCCACAGAAGCTGAGCGTAGCAAGATCCAGCAGCAATGTATTCAAATTCAGCAGTGGAGAGAGATACATAGTTCTGCTTCTTTGAAGACCAACATACAAGTGATCGTCCCAGAAAGTGACATGTGCCTGATGTAGACTTGCGATCAACCTTGTCACCAGCATAATCAGCATCCGAAAATCCAACCAAATCAAACTCTGAGCCCTTTGGATACCATAATCCTAGAGCTGGGGTGTGAGCCAAATATCGAAGAATTCGCTTCACAGCTAAGTGATGCGACTCCTTTGGTGCCGCTTGAAATCGAGCACACATGCAAACACTAAGCATAATATCTGGCCTAGATGCACATAAATAAAGCAAAGACCCAATCATGGAGCGGTATACCTTTTGATCGAACTCTTTACCATTGTCGTCAGGACCTAAATGATGTTTGGCTGGCATTGGTGTTGTGAAGCCTTTGCAGTCTTGCATACCGAACTTCTTCAGGCAATCTTTGAGATACTTCTCTTGAGATATGGAGATGCCATTGCGTTGTTGTCGTATTTGAAGACCAAGGAAGAACTTCAGCTCCCCCATCATGGACATCTGATATTGCTCTTGCATCATATATCCAAACTCTTCACTGTACTTCTGATTGGTGCAGCCGAAGATAATGTCATCCACATATATTTGGCACACAAACAGTTCACCATCATATGTCTTCGTGAAAAGAGTGGGATCCAGGGAACCAGGTATGAAGCCTTTGCTCTTCAGGAAGTATTTGAGTGTGTCATACCAGGCCCTAGGGGCTTGTTTGAGGCCATACAATGCCTTGTTGAGCTTGTATACCATGTCAGGATGTTTTGGATTTTCAAAGCCAGGCGGTTGTGCAACATACACTTCTTCTTCAATCTTGCCATTGAGAAAGGCACTTTTCACATCCATTTGATATAGAAGTATGTTATGATGATTTGCATAGGCCAGCAGAATGCGTATGGCTTCAAGCCTAGCCACAGGAGCAAATGTTTCATCGAAGTCAATTCCCTCCACTTGAGTATATCCTTGAGCAACGAGACGAGCTTTGTTTCTGACAACTTGACCATGCTCATCTTGTTTGTTGCGGTATATCCATTTAGTGCCTATAATGTTGTGCTTCCGTGGATCAGGACGCTTAACCAGTTCCCATACATTATTCAGCTCAAACTGTTGAAGCTCTTCTTGCATAGCTTGAATCCATTCAGGTTCCATGAAGGCTCCTTCAACTTTCTTGGGTTCTGGTATTGATACGAATGCGAAGTGCCCACAGAAATTTGCTAGCTGAGTTGCCCTTGAACGAGTGAGTGGACCAGGTGCATTGATGCTGTCAATTATTCTGTCAATCTGCACTTCATTGGCAACACGAGGATGTACGGGGCGAAGACTTTGCTCTTGCTGATCTGTGTTGTTGTTGGGAGGAATGTCTTCAGGCTGAGCATTGTCTTCATGTTGATCAGGTGCTGAGATGATAAGTTCTTCTTCAGGATGAGCTTCAGAAGGTATAATCTCTCCAGTTCCCATTAGCTTGATTGATTCACCAGCTGGAATCTCATCTAGCACATTTGGCAGTTGCACTCTTTGTGAACCATTTGTCTCATCGAACCGCACATCCACTATTTCAACCACTTTGTAATGGAAGAGATTGAAGACTCTGTAGGAGTGCGAATCCTTTCCATATCCAAGCATAAATCTCTCATGTGCTTTTGGTGCAAACTTTGAGGTGTGGTGTGGGTCCTTGATCCAGCACCTTGCTCCAAATACTCTGAAGTAACTGACATTTGGCTTCTTGCCAGTTAGGAGTTCATAAGATGTCTTGTTTAGAAGCTTGTGAAGATAAACACGATTGATTGTATGACATGCAGTGTCAATGGCTTCAGTCCAGAATTTTCTTGGAGTCCTGTATTCATCTAGCATTGTTCTGGCCATCTCAATGAGTGTTCTGTTCTTGCGTTCGACGACGCCATTCTGCTGTGGCGTGTACGGAGCTGAGAATTCATGTGTGATGCCCAAGGTATCAAGATATGTATCAAGGCCAGTGTTCTCGAATTCAGTGCCATTGTCACTTCTGATGTGCTTTATCTTGGCGCCAAAATTGTTCATAGCTCGATTGGCAAAGCGTCTGAAGACATCCTGCACTTCAGTCTTGTAAAGGATTATGTGCACCCAAGTATATCTAGAGTAATCATCAACAATGACAAAGCCATAGAGGCAAGCAGGAGTAGTAAAAGTTGAGTAGTGAGTGGGACCGAAAAGATCCATGTGGAGCAGTTCGAAGGGTTGTGTAGTAGTCATGATTGTCTTCGAAGGATGTTTTGCCCTTGTCATCTTCCCTGCTTCACAGGCACCGCATAAGTGATCTTTCTTGAACTTGACGCCCTCGATGCCTATGACATGCTTCTTCTTCGCAAGGGTGTGGAGGTTCCTCATGCCAGCATGCCCAAGCCTCCGATGCCAAAGCCAGCATTCTGAAGCTTTTGCAAGAAGACATACTGCAAGTTGTGGCCCTGCTGAGAAATCTACCACGTACAAATCACCTTTCCGATACCCTTCAAACACTAGAGACTTGTCAGATTCCATTAGTACCAGGCAACGATATTTTCCAAACATTACGATCATATTCAAATCGCAAAGCATTGAGACAGACATTAAGTTGAAGCCAAGGGATTCAACAAGCATGACTTTATCCACGTGTTGATCCTTTGAGATTGCAACTCTACCTAGACCCAATACCTTACTTTTACCAGTGTCAGCAAAAGTGATGTGGCTCTTGTCGGATGCACGTAAGGTTGAGTCCATAAGAAGGCTTCTTTTGCCAGTCATGTGATTTGTACACCCACTGTCAATAATCCATTCTGAAGACTTTGAAGTCGCTGGTGTTGTACCCTACAGTGCAGTTAGGGGGATAGGCTTCACGAAGGGAATTGTGAAGCAAAAACATTTGACGGACCAGTGGGTTATGAAAACTTAGATCCAGATTAGGACTAATAGGGAGAGTAGCATGCGATTCAGGAACGAGGTACATAATGATGCCATTCGGGCATTTTATCTTGCGCCCTACAAGATTTTTAAGGTCCCCAGCAATAGCGTCAGAAGATTTTGTTTTTCTGCTGGAGACCTTTCCCTGCAAGAGAGAGTTAAGCTTTCTTAACCACCCACATCTTCAAGGGTGGCTTAGAAGCAATAAGTCTAAGTGCAGCATCTGAGAATTTTGGCTTTGAAGCCTTAGCAAACAGTCTAGTAGGTGGACAATAATACTCATAGGAATAAGCAGAATAATTTTTGGTCATATGAACATGACGATTCGAAGAACCGCTCTCATATTCATATGCCTGAGTATGGTTTCCCTGCAAAACATTTGCATTAGTGTGACTCAGGTGAGTCCTCTGTTTGTATGAAGCCTTTGGACCATATGAAGCCTTTGGCCTGAGGTTTGTCTTCTTCAAGTGAGGTGTCATGAAGACATTCACAGGAAGATTTTCCAGACACTTTTTCGGAACCCAGATCTTCTTCATAGGCGGTCCATTCCTGCAGTTAGTACCAATGTACCTGGCAAACACTTCACCATTCTGATTCTTAAATAGTTTATAGTTTGCATCAAAGGATTCATCAATGATAATGGGGTTAGCACAAGTGAAGCCAGATAAATTGGATGGATCTGCTGAAAGTTCCTTTGCAGCAACCCATGTGGTTTTGGGGTACTGCTCAGGTTTCTAGTAAGAGCCATCTGTATTTATTTTCCTCACGAACCCAACACCCTCTTTCCTAGGGTTTCGGTTCAGAATCTGCTTCTTGAGGACATCACATAATGTCTGATGTCCTTTAAGACTTTTGTACATCCCTGTTTCAAGCAATGTCTTCAACCTAGCATTCTCATCAGCAATAGCAATGGTATCCTCAGCAGAGATGTTAGTTACCACATCAACAGTTGAAGATATTGCAACAGTAGTAGCAGTGGAACATTCGGCAACAGAAGTAGCATTATCACGCTCAATGCATTTAAGACATGGTGGTTCAAATCCTTCCTGAGCTGGAGTGATCTGTTCGGCGCGAAGTGACTCATTTTCCTTTTGAAGATCTTCATGAGCCGCTCTCAATTTCTCAAGTTCTTGCTTCCTTTGAAGATAATCATAGGAAAGCTTTTCATGAGTTGTTGAGAGAGTATCAAGTCGATCTTCAAGTTCCTCATACTTAACGTGAAGGTTTTTTATGTCTTCAATTAAGGATTCAGATCGAGTCATTTCGGCACCCAACAGATCACCGCTTCTGTCTAACAGTTTTTGAATATGTTCCATAGCTTTCTGTTGTTCAGTTGCAATTTTAGCAAGTGTTTTGTAGCTGGGTTTTGAATCACAGTCAGAGTCATCGTCACTAGATGTTTGATAGCGAGTAGTGCATGTGTTTACCTTGGCACCGCGTGCCATGAAGCAGTAGGTAGGAGCGGAGTCGTTCTTGTCATTTGCGTCGGTGTTGGTGATGCAGTCATTGTCTTCAGTGTTGAAGATGGACTTGGCGACGTATGCTGTAGCCAGACTCGCAATGCCAGAATCAGACTCCTCCTCAGACTCCACCTCTGCCTCCTCAGATGCGGACTCCTCCTCTGAATCCATCTCCTTGCCAACAAACGCACGTGCCTTGCCAGATGAGCTCTTCTTGTGTGATGAAGACTTTGAAGAAGACTTGGAAGAAGACTTTGAGTATTTCTTCTTCTTCTTGTCGTCAGAATCATATTCCTTGCTCTTCTTCTTTCTTCTGTTCTCATTGTCCCACTGTGGACACTCAGAGATGAAGTGTCCAGTTTTCTTGCACTTGTGACATGTTTTCTTCTTGTAGTCATGAGCAGAAGCTTCATCATTCCTTGAGCTTGATCGTGAAGATTTTCTGAAGCCTTTCTTCTTGGTGAATTTTTGGAACTTCTTCACTAGCATTGCAAGTTCTCTTCCAATGTCTTCAGGATCATCAGAACTGCAGTCAGATTCTTCCTCAGATGACGAAACAGCTTTTGCCTTCAAGGCACGAGTTCGCCCATAGTTTGGACCGTAGATATCTCTTTTCTCAGAAAGCTGAAACTCATGTGTGTTGAGCCTCTCAAGTATGTCAGACGGATCGAGTGACTTGAAATCAGGACGTTCTTGAATCATCAGGGCCAGGATGTCAAATGAACTATCAAGTGATCTCATCAGCGTCTTGACGATTTCATGTTTGGTGATCTCAGTGGCGCCGAGGGCTTGAAGCTCATTTGTGATGTCAGTGAGCCGGTCAAATGTGTGCTGGACATTCTCACTGTCATTTCGCTTGAAGCGGTTGAAGAGGTTGCGAAGAACACTGATTCTTTGATCTCTCTGGGTTGAGACGCCTTCATTGACCTTGGAGAGCCAGTCCCAGACCAGCTTGGATGTCTTCAAAGCACTCACACGGCCATACTGTCCTTTTGTCAGATGACCACAGATGATATTTTTGGCAGTAGAGTCCAGTTGAGTGAACTTCTTGACATCAGCAGCAGTGACACCTTCTCCAGCCTTGGGAATGCCGTTCTCGACGACATACCATAGGTCGACGTCAATGGCTTCAAGATGCATGCGCATCTTATTCTTCCAGTAGGGATATTCAGTTCCATCAAAGACGGGGCACGCAGCGGAGACTTTGATTATCCCTGCAGTCGACATAGCTAAAACTCCAGGTGGTTAAACCGAATCACACAGAACAAGGGAGCACCTTGCTCTGATACCAATTGAAAGTGCGTTATATCGACTAGAGGGGGGGTGAATAGGCGATTTTTATGAAAGTCTTCAAAACATGAGAGTTATGAAGATAAACAGCGAAGATTATGCCTATTACTATGCAGCGGAAGTTAGATTACACTAGGCCAGCCATGGTCATGTATTCAATAGAGTGAAAGCACAATGACAAACAGCTTCAGTGTAATAAGGATCAGGTAGGAAGAAGTTATGAAGCCAAACAGACCATACATTCACGTTGTGAAGACAAAAGATAAAGCAAGCATGCAATGGCTTCACAATGAGTAACAGTAAGAAAAGGAAGTGAAGATGAAATCAGTGACTCATTGAAGACAATTATATGTTGGACCAGTTCCAGTTGCTGTGACAACTGTACGTCTGGTTGGAGTGGCTAGGTATTTAAACCTTAGGACACACAGTCCCGGACACCCAGTCCTGAACACACAGTTCAGGACACCAAGTCCTCACCGTATTCTCCTTGAGCTAAGGTCACTTAGTCCTCGCCCAATCACTCTGGTAAGTCTTCAAGGTAGACTCCCAAACCTTCACAAACTTCGTTCACTGGCAATCCACAATGTCTCTTGGATGCTCTGGACGCGACGCCTAACCGTCTGGAGGATTCACAGTCCTCAAGTGTAATAAGTCTTCAGATCACACAGACACGAAGACTTAAGTGATGCCCAATTTACTCTGGCTCTGGGTGGTTAGGGCTTTTCTCCTCACTAGAATTTTTCTCTCAAAGGCTTCGAGGTGGGTTGCTCTCAAACGACAAAAGCCGTGCACTGAAATCTGAGCAGCCAACCGTTTATGGTTGTGGGGGTGGGCTATTTATAGCCACTTGGCAACCCGACCTGATTTGTCCGAAATGACCCTGGGTCACTAAGGAACTGACACGTGTCGCAATGGTCAGATTTCAAACTCTCATGGCAACTTTACTTGGGCTACAAGCAAAGCTGACTTGTCCGGCTCTGGACAAGATTCGCTCTCATTGTCTTCACTCGAAGACATAGGTTTTTGATTTAGGCATCACTTCAGTCATTCTGACTGGTTCTCCTGGACCCCACTTAACAGTACGGTGGTTCCTATGACTCAACACAAAAGAAAAAGAACTACGAAAGATCTAAGTCTTCGAGCTCCATAAGCTTCATAACGTGTCTTCTTTTGTCATAGTCTTCAATGTGAATATCTTCATATACCACCTTTATCTTCAATGTCTTCATACATTTTTAGGGGTCATCTCTGGTAGTAAAACCGAATCAATGAGGGACTTCTACCTGTGTTTTCCTGCAATTCTCACAAACACATTAGTCCCTCAACTAGATTTGTCGTCAATACTCCAAAACCAACTAGGGGTGGCACTAGATGCACTTACAATAGGGCGTCGGTGCTAGTGGGCTACGCCACCGCGGCCGCCCTGAAAACAAGCTGGAGTACCTACAGCGCATCCCTTGTGTCTCCTGACACGGTGAGGACGCCACTACTCCCAGGCATCTTCATGAGGTTGTATGCCGGGTGAGTTGCTGCCATGAACCGAGCCAAGGCCAGATAGCCGAGGATGGCGTTGTAGGGGAGGCCAATGGGGGCGATGTCGAAGTCGATCAGCTCCATGCGGAAGTTGCCGCAGATGCCGAAGGTCACTGGGAGGCGGATCTGTCCCGAGGAGGCGGTGGAACCGGCTCCGACGCCCGAGAAGGGCCTGCTGGGTTGGAGTCGCTCCAGCGGCACGTGGAGGAGGCTGAAGGCCTCCACCGAGAGCACGTTGATGCCGGCACCACCGTCGATGAGGGTCCTGATGAAGGCCACTTGGCAGATGGTGGGGGTGCACAGCATCGGGAGCGCGCCCGAACCAATGGGGTTGAAGGTGTGGTCCTCCGAGTCGAAGGTTAGATCGGCCTCGGGCGCCACCCAGCCCGGGGGGGCCTCTCGGCGCTTGGAGGCGATGCTGATCCGGTAGCTGAATGGCTTGACGTGATGGCTCGAGGGTGGTGCCTGGGAGCCACCCAGGGGAGCTGCGACGACAGGCGGCGCTGGTGCGGCGAAACGGGCGAGGAAGAGATCGCGCAGCTCCTCCCAGGAGGTGACAGTGGCCGTCGGTAGGTGGAGGAGCCACGCGCGCGGGACGCCGGTGAGGGCCATGGGTAACCAGTTGGCCATCACCCGGTCGTCGCCCCCAGCTCTGAGGATAGCCTCCTCGTACGCCAGCAGGAAAATCATTGCGTCTGTCACGCCGTCGTAGCGCGGCGGTGTCTCGGGCCTGAACTTGCGTGATCTAAACTGGAAACAACAAACAACACAAGGGACACAAGGTTTATACTGGTTCGGGCCACCGTTGTGGTGTAATACCCTACTCCAGTGTGTGGTTTGGTGGATTGCCTCAGGGGCTGATGATGAACAGTACAAGGGAAGAACAGCCTCGCGAGAGGTGTTCTTGAGCTGGCGCGATGAACTGCTTGGGTGAGTTCAATCGCCTCTATCTCTCTCTATCTCTCTTTTTCGGTCCCTTCCTGTCTGTCCTTTACTCTGTGGTGGCTAGCTCTATTTATAGTGGCCCTGAGCCTCTCCCCAAATAATGAGCGGGAAGGGCGCCAACAATTGGCCCTTTTGAAGGGGAATATCCAGTACAAGTTATCCTGACCAAAGGTGGTCTTCGGCTACCAAAAGTACTGGTGATGACGCCGTCCTGGGCTCCACGATGACCTCCGTCCTGCCGCTCTGCTGGTCTTGGTCTCGTTGCACCGGAATGGTAACCTTTGCCCGATGCCTTGACCTTCTCCGGGTTGGCCTCGATGCCCCTGTGGGATACGAGGAAACCGAGGAGCTTGCCCGAGGGGACTCCAAATACGCACTTCTCCGGGTTGAGCCATAGGTCCACTTCGTTGAGGCTTGCAAAGGTTTCTTCCAGGTCCTGTATCAGGGTTCTTGCCTCACGAGACTTCACCACAATGTCATCGACGTAAGCTTCAGCGTTCCTCCCGAGCTGCCGGCCTAAGGCGATGTGCATCAGCCGCTGAAAGGTCGCGCCTGCGTTGCGCAACCCAAATGGCATGCACGTATAGCAGTACACTCCACACGGGGTCGGGAAAGCTGTCTTCTCCACGTCTTCTACCACCATCTTGATCTGGTGATAGCCCGAGAAGGCATCTAGGAAGCACAATAGGTCACACTCTGCGGTGGAGTCGACTATCTGGTCAATGCGGGGGAGCGGAAATGGATCCTGCGGGGAGGCCTTGTTGAGGTTGGTGAAGTCGACGCACATGCGCTCCTTTCCTCCCTTTTTTGGCACAACGACCAGATTAGCCAGCCAATCAGGGTAGCGGACCTCGCGGATAACTCCTGTCACCTCTAGCTTCCGGGCCTCTTGAACGATGAAAGCCTGTTTCTCAGTAGACTGTCGCCTTGCCTTCTGCTTCACGGGGCGCACATTGGGGCACACGTTGAGGTGACGCTCAATCACTTCCCTTGGGACCCCTGCTAACTGATCAGGTTCCCATGCGAACACCTTCTTGTTCGCACGCAGGAACCTGATCAGGGCCTTCTCCTGCTCGGGCTCGAGGTTGGCCCCTATGGTGAAGGTGGCGCTAGTGGACCCGTCCTCGTCGATTGGTACCTGCTTGGTTTCCGCCTTGTCTTGGGTGAACAACTACTTCTTTTTAGCCGGCGCAGCCCCCTTGGGCTCAAGGGCGTCGGTGCTAGTGGGCTGCGCCACCGCGGCCGCCCTGAAAACAAGCTGGAGTACCTACAGCGCATCCCTTGTGTCTCCTGACACGGTGAGGACACCGCTGCTCCCAGGCATCTTCATGAGGTTATACGCTGGGTGAGTTGCTGCCATGAACCGAGCCAAGGCCGGATAGCCGAGGATGGCATTGTAGGGGAGGCCAATGGGGGCGATGTCGAAGTCGATCAGCTCCGTGCAGAAGTTGCCACAGGTGCCGAAGGTCACAGGGAGGCGGATCTGTCCCAAGGAGGCGGTGGAACCGGCTCCGACGCCCGAGAAGGGCCTGCTGGGTTGGAGCCGCTCCAGCGGCACGTGGAGGAGGCTGAAGGCCTCCACCGAGAGCATGTTGAGGCCGGCACCACCGTCGATGAGGGTCCTGGTGACGGCCACTTGGTAGATGGTGGGGGTGCACAGCATCGGGAGCACGCCTGAACCAATGGGGTTAAAGGTGTGGTCCTCCGAGTCGAAGGTTAGATCAGTCTCGGGCGCCACCCAGCCCGGGGGGGCCTCTCGGCACTTGGAGGCGGTGCTGATCTGGCGGGTGAATGGCTTGACGTGATGGCTCGAGGGTGGTGCCTGGGAGCCACCCAGGAGAGCTGCGACGACGGGCGGCACTGGTGCGGCGAAACGGGCGAGGAAGAGATCGCGCAGCTCCTCCCAGGAGGTGACAGTGGCCGTCGGCAGGTGGAGGAGCCACGCGCGCGGGACGTCGGTGAGGGCCATGGGTAACCAGTTGGCCATCACCCGGTCGTCACCCCCGGCTCTGAGGACAGCCTCCTCGTACGCCAGCAGGAAAATCATTGGGTCCGTCACGCCGTCGTAGTGCGACGGTGTCTCGGGCCTGAACTTGCGTGGCCACTACACCTGTCGCAAGGCGGGGGCCAAGGCCCGGAGCCCCTTGGCCCCAGTGTCGGCATCCGCTGCTGGAGCGGGCGGCGCGTTGTCCGCCATGAGGGCGGGATGCAATGTCGGGGAGAGCGGGTCGTCAGGAGGGAGGATTCCGGCACACCCCTACCTGACGCGCCAAATGTCGGATTTCGGGTTCCGGCAGACCCTTGAGGTTCGAACACTGGGGTGCGCGCGGAGATTTCTCCCCTACCGATCTACGTCCAATCTCCTCGCGTGATCTAAACTGGAAACAACAAACAACACAAGGGACACAAGGTTTATACTAGTCCGGGCCACCGTTGTGGTGTAATACCCTAATCCAGTGTGTGGTGTGGTGGATTGCCTCAGGGGCTGATGATGAACAGTACAAGGGAAGAACAGCCTCGCGAGATGTGTTCTTGAGCTGGCGCGATGAACTGCTTGGGTGAGTTCAATCGCCTCTCTCTCTCTCTCTCTATCTCTCTTTTTCGGTCCCTTCCTATCTGTCCTTTACTCTGTGGTGGCTAGCTCTATTTATAGAGGCCCTGGGCCTCTCCCCAAATAATGAGCGGGAAGGGCGCCAACAATTGGCCCTTTTGAAGGGGAACATCTAGTACAAGTTATCCTGACCAAAGGTGGTCTTCGGCTGCCAAAAGTACTGGTGATGACGCCGTCTTGGGTTCCACGGTGACCTCCGTCGTGCCGCTCTACTGGTCTTGGTCTCGTTGCACCGGAATGATAACCTTTGCCCGATGCCTTGGCCTGTGCTTGCCCCCTTTGCACCAAAGGGGAAACATGGACATTGCGCAGGCCGGTGCCCGCCTAGCGCCCGCCCGGTCTCGATCGTCATGGCTTGCGTCAAGGGCTCCTCGCAAGGTACCCCTGCCTTGATCTCTCCGCCTCCTCGCGAGCCTGCCTGATGAGGCTGCCTCTGAGGAAGCTTCCTGTCGTCCGCCCCGCGAGGCTTGGCCCCTCGCGAGGGTCTTGAGCTTGAGCTGATGAAGATGGGCCGCGCTGGGCCCCCACTTGAGCCACGCCGCGGGCCGCAGGCAGGCAAGTCTGGGGACCCCCGTTCCCAGAACGCCGACAGGAGCGACCCCCCCCCCACGCGCAGCGGCACCACCCCGGGAGCGGGGGGCCATGCCGGGAGTCATGGTGTTCTTGCGGGGATGGCCGCGTCCCCGCTTGGGCGCCGGCGAGCCGGGCCCCTCACGAGGGGCCTTTCCTTTCTCCATGGTGGAGAACCTCTTCGATGGCGCCATTGGAGTCGGTGGTGGAGCAGAGGAGGAAGAAGCAGACGGAATGGGAAGAAGTGGGGGACGGGGGCTCCGCCCCCTTCCTCATTTATAGCAAGAGAAGGCCAACCAGCGCCCCCCACGATCACAGGTAATAATGGTTTTCCTTGCATGTCGCAGGGACTTGTCAAGTCGGGCGGTTGCCGAGGCAGCGTGGGGAAGCGGAGACGCCCACGTCCAATCAACCACCACGCATCAACCGAGGCCGCAGGCTTTTGGGGCCTGCGGTGCTCCGCGCTTGACCTTTGGCTTCGCCTCGAAGCCAAGCCCGAGCGCACCTTGGGCCCGGGGGCTACTGTCGGTGTTCTGGGAACGGGGGTCCCCAGACTTGCCTGCCTGCGGCACACGGCGTGGCTGAGCTGGTAGGCCCATACAGCCCATCTTCATCGACAAGGCATTCAAGACCCTCGCGAGGGGCCAAGCCTTGCGAGGTGGACGACCCAAGACCTCCTCAGGAGCGGCGTCACAAGCTGATCAAGGCAGGGCAAACCTCGTGAGGTTCTCGTTACGTGAGCCACGATGATCGAGACCAGGCAGGCGCCAGCACGCGCAGCGTCCTTGTTTCCTCTGGTGCCAAGGGGGAAAGCGTAGGCGCGGAGTACCGAGACATCAAGCAAAGGTTTCCATATCGGTGCAACGAGACCAAGACCAGCAGGACGGCAAGACGAAGGTCACCGTGGAGCCCAAGACGGCATCATCACCAGAGCCTTTTGCAGGCGAAGACCACTTTTGTTAGGATAAGCTGTACTAGCTGTCCCCTTTCAAATTGGTCGTTGTTGGTTCCCTTCCTGCTCAATATTTGGGGAGAGGACCAGGGCCTATATAAGTAGATCTAGCCACCACAGAAGGAAGGGAATTGATTGAGAGGCATCTCATCCACACAAGTTGGCCAAGCACAAGAACACCTCATCATCAGGAGGCTGTTCTTCCCCTTGTACTGTTCATCGTCAGCCGAAGAGGCAATCCACCACCACCACACTGGAGTAGGGTATTACACCACAACGGTGGCCCGATCCAGTATAAATCTTGTGTCTTTGTGTTGCAAGTTCGTCGAGTTCGTCTGCGGGATCTTAGAGAGTTAGGGCGCGGATCGGTAAGGAGGAAACCTTCGCGCGCACCCCAGTGTTCGAACCTTGAGGGTTTTGCCGGAACCCGTGATCCGACATCTTGGTTCTTTGATCTTTCGAGTTCTTCATAGTGATAAGCAGATATAAATCCCAAGTGACTCAAAGAATAGAGCTATGCTCCCCGGCAACGGTGCCAGAAAATAGTCTTGATAACCCACAAGTATAGGGGATCGCAACAGTTTTCGAGGGTAGAGTATTCAACCTAAATTTCTTGATTCGACACAAGGGGAGCCAAAGAATATTCTCAAGTATTAGCGGCTGAGTTGTCAATTCAACCACACCTGGAAACTTAATATCTGCAGCAAAGTGTTTAGTAGCAAAGTAATATGATAGTAGTGGTAACGGTAACAAAAGTAATATTTTTGGGTTCTGTAGTGATTGTAACAATAGCAACGGAAAAGTAAATAAGCGAAGAACAATATATGAAAAGCTCATAGGCAATGGATTGGTGATGGAGAATGATACCGGATGTGATCGGTCATGCAACAATTATAACATAGGGTGACACAGAACTAGCTCCAGTTCATCAATGTAATGTAGGCATGTATTCCAAATATAGTCATACGTGCTTATGGAAAAGAACTTGCATGACATATTTTGTCCTACCCTCCCATGGCAGCGGCGTCCTATTGGAAACTAAGGGATATTAAGGCCTCCTTTTAATAGAGTACCAGACCAAAGCATTAACACATAGTGAATACATGAACTCCTCAAATTACGGTCATCACTGGTAATGGTCCCTATTATTGTCACTTCGGGGTTAACGGATCATAACACATAATAGGTGACTACAGACTTGCAAGATAGGATCAAGAACTCACGTATATTCATGAAAACATAATAGGTGCATATCTGAAATCATGGCACTCGGGCCCTAGTGATAAGCATTAAGCATAGCAAAGTCCTAGCAACATCAATCTCAAAACATAGTGGATACTAGGGATCAAACCCTAACAAAACTAACTCGATTACATGATAAATCTCATCCAACCCATCACCGTCCAGCAAGCCTACAATGGAATTACTCACGCACGGCAGTGAGCATCATTAAATTGGTGATGGAGGAAGGTTGATGATGATGATGGCAACGGATTCCCCTCTCTGGAGCCCCGAACGGACTCCAGATCAGCCCTCCCGAGAGAGTTTAGGGCTTGGCGGTGGCTTCGTATCGTAAAACATGATGAATCCTTCTCTCTAATTTTTCTCTCCCCTAACATGAATGTATGGAGTTGGAGTTGAGGTCGGTGGAACGTCAGGGGGCCCACAAGGCAGGGGGCGCGCCTAGGGGGGTAGGCGCGCCCCACCCTCGTGGACAGGGTGTGGGCCCCCTGATGTGGATTCTTCTTCCAGTATTTTTTATATATTCCAAAAATAATCTTCGTTGATTTTCAGGCCAGTCCGAGAACTTTTATTTCTGCACAAAAATAACACCATGGCAATTCTACTGAAAACAGTGTCAGTCCGGGTTAGTTTCATTCAAATCATGCAAGTTAGAGTCCAAAACAAGGGCAAAAGTGTTTGGAAAAGTAGATACGATGGAGACGTATCAAGGCTTCGCGGCGGCGTTCCTCCCCCTGCACGAGGTCCATCCCTCCCATGGCGTCCTGCTGCGTCTCATCAAACGCCAGGACCCGCACGGAGTGATGCCTGACCTCATGAGGGAGAACCGCTTCTGCTCCGTAGACGAGGAAGAACAGGGTCTCGCCTGTTGGCTTGCTGGCGGTGGTGCGGATGGACCACGGCACAGACTGGAGCTTGTCGTGCCAGCCCCTGCCGCAGGCTTCGAGCTTCTTCTTGAAGGTCCGGGTCTTGAGGCCTCTCAGGACCTCGGCGTTGGTGCGCTCAGCTTGGCCGTTGGTCCTGGGGTGTTCCACCGAAGCGTAGCAAATCTGCGTTCCAAGGTTAGCACAATAGGTCTTGAAGAGATTGCTAGCGAACTGCGAGCCGTTGCCGGTGATGATGCAGTTAGGGGCCTTGAACCGGCTTACGAGGCCCTTGATGAACTTAACTGCTAACCTGGCTGGGATGGTGCGGACGGCTTCAACCTCTGACCATTTGGTGAACTTGTTGATGGCGACGTAGAGGTAGCGGTAGCCCCTAGGAGCTCACGGGAACGGACCCAGGATGTCCAGCCCCCAGACCGTGAAGGGACACGAAAGCGGGACAGTCTGGAGGCCCTGAGCCGGCTGGTGGATTTTCTTGGCTTGGAACTGGCACGCCTCGCAGGACCTTACCCGCTCAGTCGCGTCGTTGAGTGCCGTGGGCCAGTAGAACCCGCTGCGGAACGCCTTGCCAACTAGGGTACGCGATGATGAGTGATGCCCACAGTCTCCACCATGTATGTCAACCAACAGCTCGTTCCCCTGCTCCCTGAAGATGCATCGCAAGGAAACATCACTTGGTCGTTTCCTATACAGCTCACCGTCCTGGATGTAGTATGCCGTAGCCTGTCGGGCCACATGCTCCGTGTCCTCCTCCTTCTCCAGCAGCGTCCCATGCATTAGATATGCCTTGAATTCCTCGGTCCAGCACCCCTCCTGAGGCTCGAGCGCCAGGAGCAGGGATGCTCCTAAGGTCAGGCCGCAAGCGGGGGCTCCCGAGGCTAGTGGCTGAGGGGGTTCTTCTCGAGGTGATGTAGTCTCAGTGGCCGCAGGGGTCGCCGAAGTCTTGAAGAGTCGCTCTTCGAAGACACCGGGTTCTTGGGGTAGCCGCCTCGACACCTTCTTGGCGATTTCGTCAGCCTCCTTGTTGGTTGCGCATGGCACATGTTGTAGCTCTAGGCCTAGGAATTGCTTCTCCATCTAGCGCACCTCTGCGAGGTATGCTTCCATGTGCTCGTCCCTTGGTTCGTACACCTTGTTGGAGAAGTTGACGAGGAGTTGTGAGTCAACCTTGATGGTGAAACGCTTCACCCCCAAGCCTGCAGCGGCCTTGAGGCCAGCGATCAACCCCTCGTACTCTGCGATGTTGTTGGAGACCTTCTCACCCCGCTAGAAGCAGAGTTGCATGGCATAATATAGCTTGTCTTGGGTGGGCAAGATGAGCATAGCGCCAGCCCCTGCGCCTTGTCGTGCGAAAGCGCCATCGAAGTACATGACCCAGCCATCATGTGCTTTATCTCCCGATGAGAGGGATCGGCTCTCGCCCGCTTCGGGCTCAGGAGCATCGGTCCATTCTGCAACGAAGTCGGCAAGCGCAGCTCTCTTGATAACCATGGTCATGTTGAATTCCAACTAAAATGCTTGCAGTTCAATGTTCCACTCTGCGACTCTCCCTGCGGCATTGGGGCTCCGGAGCACCCTCTCCAGGGGGTAGGCTGAGACGACCTTAATTGGGTGGCCTTGGAAATAGTGGTGTAACTTGCGTGAGGCCACTAGGAGCGCGAGTAAGAGCTTCTGCGGCATGGGGTACTGTGCTCTCTCGTCCCATAAAACGGTGCTGACAAGTATACTGGGTGCTTGACAAGGGCGGGAGTGTCAATGGAGCCTGTATCCTCAGGAGATTGTGGTGCCTCCTAAGGTGGGGGGACCTCAGGAGCCTGGTCGCCCATCTGGGCCTCTACGGGCCCTTGAACACCATCTTGTGGGGTGTGATCGTCTGTGGGCATAGTCTTGGCCTTAGCGGCGCCGTCTTGTGACTGCACCATTCCAGCTGAGGGTGCGGTATTGTGCTGCGGGTCCTTGGCCCGGCGCTCCTCCTGAATCGCCACCAACGCCACGCTGGCGAAGTGAGGCGTAGAGGCCAAATAGAGCACCAGAGGCTCGAGGGGGCGAGGTGCCACCATCACAGGTGGGTTGGTTAGGTATCTCTTGAGGTCTTGAAACGCCAGATCTGCCTTTGGGGTCCATTCGAATGGGCCTTTCTTTTTCATCAGCTTGAAAAACGGCAAAGCGCGCTCCCCCAGCTTGGAGATGAAGCGCCCCAGCAAGGTCACACAGCCTGCAAGTTTCTGTATTTCCTTGAGGGTTTGTGGTGGGCTCATGTCTTCTATTGCCTTGACCTTCTCGGGGTTAGCCTCGATCCCTCTGTGAGAAACAAGGAAACCCAGTAGCTTGCTGGAGGGGACACCTAACACGCACTTCTCCGGGTTGAGCCACAAATCCACCTGGCGCGGGCTAGCGAAGGTCTCCTCCAGGTCCTGAATCAGAGTTCTCACCTCCCAAGATTTAACCATGATGTCATCGACGTAGGCTTCTGCATTTCTCCCGAGCTGCTGACCAGGGCGATGTGCATCAGTCATTGGAAGGTCGCCCCAGTGTTGCGCAGTCCGAACGGCATGCAGGTGTAGCAGTACACCCCGCACGGGGTCAGGAAGGCGGTCTTCTCCACATCCTCCACTGCCATCTTGATCTGGTGGTAGCCCGAGAACGCGTCCAGGAAGCACAGCAGGTCGCACTCGATGGTGGAGTCGACGATCTGGTTGATACGCAGAAGCGGGAAGGGGTCTTGGAGACAGGCTTTGTTGAGGTTGGTGAAATCGATGCACATGCATTCCTTCCCGCCTTTCTTTGGCACGACGATGGGGTTCGCCAGCCACTCCGCGTACCGGACCTCGCAAATGACACCTGCCGCCTCTAGCTTGCGAGTTTCCTGGACGATGAAGGATTGCTTCTACGTGGACTGTCGCCGCGCCTTCTGCTTCACAGGGTGCACATTGGGGCACACCCTCAAGTGATGCTTGATTACCCCCCCTTGGGACCCCTACCAGCTGCTTGGGCTCCTAGGCGAATACCTTCTTGTTCACGTGCAAGAACTTCACTAATGCCTCCTCTTGACCCGGGTCGAGGCCGGCGCCTATGGTGAAGGTGGCTCCCGAGGATCAACCTTCCTCGACCGGCACTTGATTCGTTTCGGCCCGGTCTTGAGTGAACAGTTGCTTCTTCTTTGCCAGCGCGGCCTCCTTAGCCCCTGGGGTGGCTTCGCCGGCCGGGCACGCTACCGCTGCGGCCGTGAAGGTAAGCTTGAGGGCCTCCAGAGCTTCCTTGGTGTCTCTGGCCACCGTGAGGATGCCGCTGCTGCTCGGCATCTTCATGAGATTGTAGGCCGGATGGGTCGCTGCCATGAACTGAGCCAAAGCAGGGTACCCGAGGATGGCGTTGTACGGGAGGCCGATGCGGGCGATGTCGAAGTCGATGAGCTCGGTGCGGTAGTTGTCCCGGGTATCGAAGGTGACCGGGAGGCATATCTGCCCCAAGGGGCTGGTGGACTCGCTGCCGGCTCCGAAGAAAGGCTTGGTGGGGCGGAGCCGGCCGTACGGCACGTGAAGCAAGCCGAAAGCTTCCACAGAGAGCACGTTGAGGCCCGCTCCACCGTCGATGAGGGTCTTGGTCATGGCAACATGGCAGATGGTGGGCGTGCAGAGCATCGGGAGTGCACCCGAGCCGGCCATGGTAGCGGGGTGATCCCCTGAGTCGAAGGTGAGGTCGGCCTTGGGCGCCGCCCATCCTAGAGGGGCTCCCCGTTGCACAAAGGCGGCGCCGATCTGGCAAAAGAACTGCTTGGTATGGCGGTCCGAGGTTGGCGCTTGCAAGTCGCCGAGGAGGGCCGCGACGGCGACAGGCGCAGGTGCCGCAAAGTGTGCGATGAAAAAGCCGCGTAGCTCCTCCCAAGAGGCTACAGAGGATCCTGGCAGGTTGAGCAGCCAGGTGCACGGCGTGCCAGCGAGGGCCATGGGGAACCAGTTGGCCATGACCTTGTCATCGCCTCTAGCTTCCAAGATGGCCTCCTCGTATGCCAGCAGGAAGGTCGACGGATTCGTCGTGCCGTTGTAGTAGGACGGCATCTCCGGCTTGAACTTGTGCGGCCACCGCACCCGCCGTAGGGCGGGGGTGAAGGCCCTGACCCCCCTAGCGCCGCCGGGGTCGCTCGCCGATCCAGTCGGAGGGGCCGCGCTGGCCATGGGGACCGGTTGGAGAGGCGGAGCCGACGAAGTGATGGAACTTCGGTGCACCCCTAGCTGGCGCGCCAAATGTCGGACTACAGGTTCTGGCAAACCCTTGAGGTTTGAACACTGGGGTGCGCACGAAGATCTCCCCCCCCCCCCCAGTTCACACTCTCGCAACGATCTCAAAGTCTAGCTCGCCGAACCCAAGGAACAAGGGACACAAGGGTTTATACTGGTTCGGGCTACCGTTGTTGTGTAATACCCTGCTCCAGTGTGGTGTGGTGGATTGCCTTGTAGGCGGGGGATGAACAAGTACAAGGGAAGAACAACCTCCTGAGGAAAGGTGTTCTTGAGCTTGATAAGCTTGTGTGGTTGGGGATGATATGAATCCTCTGTCTCTAGATGAGCCGATCCCTGACTATGGTGATGGCAGCCCTATTTATAGAGGCTCGGGTCCTCTCCCCAAATATTAGGTGGGAAGGGATCCCACAACGGCCAATTTGAAGGGGAACAACGAGTACAAGTTATCCTGACAAAAGGTGGTCTTCCTCTACCAAAGGCTCTCGTGGTGACGCCGTCGTGGGCTCCGTGGTGACCTCTGTCTTGCCGTCCTGCTGGTCTTGGTCTCGTTGCACCGATATGGAAACCTTTGCCTGATGCCTCGGGACTCCTCGCCTATGCCTGCCTCTTTAGCACCAAAGAGGAAACTGGTCCTCTGCGCCCACTAGCGCCCGCCTGGCCTTGGTCGTCATGGCTCACATCATGGAAACCTCACGAGGCACCCCTTGCCTTGATTTCTCCGCTCCTCACGAGCCAGCCTAGTGAGGCTGCCCCTGAGGAGGTCTTGTGTCGTCTTCCTCGCGAGGCTTGGCCCCTCGCGAGGGTCTTGAGCATTGGTTGACGCCCTGGGCCGCAGGCAGGCAAGTCTGGGTACCCCTGTTCCCAGGACGCCGACATCTGGTATGTCATCTATGACAGACGAGAACCTATCCCAGAATTGCCTGTTCGATTCGTCAGGTAGTTGTTGCACATAGGCGAGATCCCAGACATCGGGAGGGCCTGAATTATCGGGGCAATACGCGATGCGGGAGGTGGGCGGGGGATTGGTTTCGATCTTAATGGATCCTGGGCTTGATGCCCTGTCTCTCTTCTCCCGCAAAGGGTGCATAGCCGCTAGATCGGCCGAGCGGATTTGAAGATCTGACTCATCGGCTATTTCTCGCAGGCCACTATTGGAATCACTTTCAAAGAAGTACCTCAGCCCTTTGCCTTTTATGGGAAGTTTAGCCGGGGTCGAGGAGAGGTCGTGGATCACTCCTTACTCATAAGGGAGAAGGGGCGCCTCCGCGATAGGGGGTTCCAAGCGCGGAGATCATGTTTTGGAGGTTAGAGTCATTGACCGATGAAAAACACATCGGTCCTTTGTTGATCTTCACAGCAGAACTCTCAATGAAAGCACTAGTGTTGGTGTGAAATCCGGCAGACCTCGGGGTAGGGGGTCCCGAACTGTGGATCTCGGATCGGTGGTAACAGGAACAGGGGAGACGATCTTTACCTAGGTTCGGGCCCTCTTGATGGAGGTAAAACCCAACGTCCTTCTCTTGTTTATATTGATGGAGATGTATCAAGTACAGAGTTAATCTACCTCGAGATTGTAAGTTGTGTTCTACCTCTAGGGCTAGGCGAATGTAATTGTGATTCGGTCCCCTTTGACGGGCTAAACCCCTGGCTTATATACACGCCAGGTTGGATATCTAGCGTTACATGGTCGGTATCTTGGGGATCGCATGGAGGCGGCAGGAGATGTCTTCAGCAGAGACAATCCTAATCACACCTAGGCCCACGTCCTCTGGAATCCAGCTTGAAGAGAGCGAGGACCCCCCGGCCCATCCGCAGACTACGGGCCGGCTAGGCTAGTACCCCCATATCCAGGACACCATCACAAGGAGTTTAGCCCGTAGAGGGGACCTAATCACAATTAGATTCACCTAGCCCTAGGGTTAGAACACAACTTACGATCTTGAGGTAGATCAAGCTTGTACACAATACATCTCCATCAATCAATATAAACAAGAGCGGGACGTAGGTGTAAGTGCATCTAGTGCCCCTTAGTGATTTTGGTGTATTGAAGACTTATAGGTTAAGGGACTGATGCGTTTGTGAGTGTACACAGGTCTATAAGTCTATGAGGAGTTTGATATTTACAGAGAAAGTCGGGCCCTAAAAATGAAGTTCTTTGACTGAATACTTTGGATTTCTGAAGACTTTCTGAAGACTTTGAAAGTGAAGAAATTGGTGTGATCCTGAAGATTTGGTATTCATTCGAGAAACATGAAGCGTGAAGACTTTTGTTTTCGTAGTTTCATTTTCTCTTTCTTGAGTCATTGGAAACACTATACTATTAAAGGGGGTCGAGGAAATACTAAGGAAAAATATCCAAGTGATGCTCAACTCAAATCCTACATCTACCAATCCCTTCGAGTGAAGCCATTGGAAATCTCATACAGTTCACTCAAATTTCTTCAGTGACAGAGACGAAGTTCTTCTGGTCTCTGAGGAATTTGTTCTGACTGAGGAGTTAGGAATTTGCCAGTGCAGATTGCCTACACAGTGAGGAACATGATAGCCCTGAGAAATTTGATACTCAAAATTCCGACCGTTGTTGTGCTATGCGCCAGTTGTCCCAAAATATCTACCCACCTAACGGTCATATCATTGAAGGGCATTTATGCCTTATCATGTCGGGCTGCTCCCTAGGCTATAAATAGCCACCCCCTACAACCACTAGCTGGTTGGCTGCTCTGAGATAAACTGACACTTGTCATTTGAGAGCATCCCATCCTCTGAGGACTTTGAGTGAAAATCATCAAGTGAGGAAAACCCAAACCCAAACACCTACAAACCCAAAGTGATTGAACATCACTGAAGAGATTGATCCTGCTTGGATCTGACGCTTGTTACCTTTGAAGACTGTGCATCTTCCATACGGTTAGGCATCATGGTCTAGAGCATCCATGAGGAAATTGTGGATCGCCGAGTGACCGAGTCTGTGAAGGTTTGGAAGTCACCTGAAGACTTACCATGAGTGATTGGGCGAGGTCTGTGTGACCTTAGCTCAAGGGGAATACGGTGAGGACTGAGTGTTTTAGACTACGTGTTCAGGACTGGGTGTCCGGGACTGTGAGTCTTCAGGTTTAAATACCTAGCCGCCCTAACCAGACGTACAATTGTCACAACAGTTGGAACTGGTCTACCAAATCATTGTCTTCACCGACCTAACTGGTTCCATTTCCTCAACCCTTCTATTTCCTCATCTCTGTATTGTGTGCTTGTTCATATCTGTTTGAAGACTTTGACTGAAGACTTTCTCTATTTCCTCAACTCAATTTCTTCAGTCTGTTTGCCTTTATTCTGTTTATCATGTGTTTACGCTTTCTGTACTCTGTGCTTGTTTTCATTTCATCATGAAGACCATGCTCATGTCCTGTTATGTTTACTTCTGAGTACTTATTCCGCTGCAAGTAGTTATTCACTCAGGAATTTCCTCACCCGCAAATTCCTCAGTGAAGAATTCATAAAAGTCGCCTATTCACCCCCCCCCTCTAGTCGATATAACGCACTTTCAATTGGTATCAGAGCAAGGTACTCACTTGTTCTGTGTGATTTTGGTTTAACCGCCTGGAGTTTTAGTTATGTCGACCGCAGGTATGATCAAGGTTTCTGCTGGGTGTCCTACCTTCGATGGGACGGACTACCCCTACTGGAAGAACAAGATGCGCATGCATCTTGAGGTAATTGACAATGATCTCTGGTATGTTGTGGAAAATGGTGTCCCCTCTGTCACTCCTACCATCAACGCTGCTGATGTGAAGAGATTCAAGCAACTCGACTCTCAAGTGAAGAACATCATATGTGGCCATCTGAGCAAAGGGCAGTTTGGCAGAGTGAGTGCTTTGGAGACAGCAAAGCTTATCTAGGACAGGTTGTCCAAGGTCAATGAGGGAGTCTCAACATAGCATGACTCTCGAGTTGACGTTCTTCGCAATCTCTTCAACCGCTTCAAAAGACTCGACAATGAAAATGTTCAACAAACCTTTGATCGCCTCACTGACATTTCAAATGAGCTTCAAGCACTTGGTGCCACTGATATCACTGATCATGAGGTGGTGAAGAAATTGCTGAGGTCGCTTGATTCCTCATTTGATACCTTGGCATTGATGATACAAGAACGTGGAGACTATAAGTCACTTGATCCCGTTGATATCCTCGAGAGACTAAACACTCATGAGTTCCAGCTTGCTGAGAAGAGAGATCTCTATGGACCAAGTTATGGCAGATCACGGGCTCTGAAGGCCAAGGCAGTGTCTGAATCTGAAGGTGAAGATTCTAGCAGCAGCCTTGGTGACCATGAAGAACTGAGCCAGGAGCTAGCAATGCTCGTGAGGAAATTCCAGAAGTTCTCAAGACGTGGTCGCTTTGGAAAATCCTCAAGAAGTGGTGACTTGAGATCAGATTCCTCATCCCATGATTACAAGAAGAGACTCTGTCACAAATGCAAGAAACCCGGACACTACATTCAAGATTGTCCTTAGTGGGAGAAGGAATCAAAGAAGAAGAAGTACAAGGATTACAGTTCTGATGATTCAAAGAAGAAGAAGAAATCTTCAAAGTCCTCTTCATCAAAACCTTCAAGGTCCTCATCTCACAAGAAGAGCAGCTCCAAGAAGGCTCGGGCATTCATTGGCAAGGAAATGGACTCTAAGGCTGAATCTGAGGAAAATAAGGAAGAGGAGGAATCTGAGGAGTCAGACTCTGGTGTGGTGAGCCTAGCCCTTGCTACCGCATTCGTCAGAAAGTCCATCTTTAACTCTGAGGAAAAGGACCTCCCCAACACTACTGATGACGGCGATGAGGACTACGCTCCCACCTATTGCTTCATGGCAAAAGGCTCAAAGGTACTCAAATATCCCTCCTCTGAATCTAGCGAGGATAAATCTGATGAAAACCTCAAACCCAGCTATTCTAAACTTGCTAAGATTGCTGTGAAACTGCAAAAGGCTCCGGAAAAGGCTCAAAACATGCTAGATAAAAGCGATGATATGTTGGGCAAGGAAATGGATCGCACTAAAATTTTGACTGAAAATCTTCAGAGACTTTAGTCGAATTTTGAAAATCTTCAAGGTCATCATAACACTCTCCTATTTGATCATGAGAAGCTTTCTTACGAATTTCTTCAAAGAAAGCAAGATCTTGAGCAGTTAAGAGTGAGTTATGAAGATCTTCAGAAGGAGCGTGATTCATTACTTGCTCAACAGAGCAGATCAGTGCTACTCGGGATGAATTTGTTCCTCCATGTTTGAAGTGCATTGAACGTGAAACTACTAATTCTTCACCTGAATGCCCAAATGCTTCCATTGTTGCAAGTTCTTCAACTGTCTCTGCTATCACTAATTCCTCATCTGAGGACATTGCTAGTATCATTGATGATGCAGGGCTGAAGGAATTGTATATGACAGGCATGTACAAAAGCCTCAAAGGGCATCAGGCTCTTTGTGACGTGCTTAAAAGGCAGATCCTCAACAGGAACCCTAGGAAAGAGGGTATTGCCTTTGAGAGGAAACTTAATGCTGATGGGACCTACTGGAAACTTGAGCAGTATCCCAAAACCTCATGGGTTGCTACAAAGGGACCTTTAGTGGATCCATCTACTTTATCTGGCTTTACATCTGAATCTTCATATTCTTCTGATGAATCAATTGACTCCAACTATAAACTGTTCAAAAATCAGAATGGTGAAGTATTTGCTAGATATGTTGGCACTAACTGCAGGAACAGTTCTCCTATGAAGAAAAATTGGGTTCGCAAAAGGTGCCTTGAAAATCTTCAGGTGAATGTCATCATGACACCACCTATGAAGAATAGGAACCCCAGATCAAATTCTTCATATGGATCCAAATCCTCATATAGACCAAACTCCTCACGTGGATCAAATTCCTCAAAAGGATCAAAGTCCTCATATGAACATCATTGTGCTAGCCCGTCTGTTTCGCAGGGAAGATCTAAGGTTTATGGATACGTGCAGTATTCTTCAAACCATTATGTTCATAAGTCCTCGAAGAATTTCTCTGCTTACTCTTATGCTTACCCTAATCCCTCTTATGTGAAACGAAGTGGATTGGCATCTATGCCACCTTTCTCTTATGGAGCTCGTGGAATGATGAACTCTTTGCCACCCCTTCAGATGTGGGTGGTGAAGAAAAAGAACTAATCTCTTATGCAGGGTCAGGTCTCCAGACGAACTTAATCATCTGAAGAATTTGCTGGAGACCTGAATGTGCTTGAAAGGACGCAAGCTAATCATGAAGAAATGAATTTTCATTTCTCACGTCCTCATACTGCTTTATCTGTTCTATTGCTTGATGAAATTAATCTGATGAAATTGATATCATATTCTTCACTGATGAAGTATATGAGTTCATAAGTTGCACTAATTCATCTACAGGATGATCAGCCCAAAGCCACTGAGTGGGTCCTCAATAGTGAATGTACAAATCACATGACTGGTGACAGGAGCTTATTGATGGACTCTGCTTTATCTCCATCACATCTGAAGCATATCACCTATGCTAACAAAGGCAAAAGCAAGGTATTGGGTCTAGGTAAGGTTGCAATCTCAAAGGATCTACACATGGACAAAGTCATGCTTGTCAAGTCCCTAGGGTTCAACCTCATGTCTGTCTCAATGCTTTGTGATCTTGATATGGTTGTTGTCTTTGGCAAGTATCGTTGTGTTGTGATCATGGAAGCTGACAATTCCAAATCTTCGAAGGCTTTAGGAGAGGAGATTTGTATATTGTTGATTTCTCTACAGAACCACAACCTACTATATGTCTACTTGCAAAAGCTTCAGAAGGCTGGCTATGGCATCGACGACTTGGTCATGCTGGCATGAGGAATCTGCACACGCTCGCGAAGAAGAAGCGTGTCATTGGCATTGAAAATGTCAAATTCCTCAAGGATCACTTATGCGGAGCTTGTGAAGCCGGAAAGATGACCAAGGCCAAGCATCCCTCAAAGACCATCATGACGACCACTCATCCATTTGAATTTCTTCACATGGATCTCTTTGGCCCTACTCACTATGCCACATTTACTAATGCTGCATCTTTATATGGCTTTGTCATTGTTGATGATTATTCTCGATATACATAGGTGCATATCATCACTTACAAAATTGAAGTGCAGGAAGTCTTCAAACAATTTTCCTTGAGGGCTTCAACCAACTTTGGTGTGAAGATCAAGCACATCAGAAGTGATAATGGAACTGAGTTCAAGAACACTGGTCTTGATGACTATCTTGATGAACTTGGTATTACTCATGAGTTATCTGCTCCTTATACTCCTTAGCAAAATGGCGTCGTGGAGCGCAAGAACAGGACTCTTATTGAGATGGCTCGCACTATACTTGATGAGTACAAGACGCCTACTCGCTTCTGGCCTGAGGCAGCTGATACTGCTTGCCACATCATCAACAGGGTATATCTTCACAAATTCTTCAAGAAGACTGCATATGAACTCCTCACTGACAAGAAACTCAATGTGAGTTATTTCAAAGTCTTCGGTGCTAAATGCTGGATTAGAGATCCTCATCACAGTTCTAAATTTGCACCGAAAGCACATGAAGGTTTTATGCTCGGTTATGGTAAGGACTCACACACCTACAGATTCTTCAACACCTATCACCACAAGGTTGTTGAAACTGTAGATGTGCGGTTCGATGAAACTAATGGATCGCAAAGAGAGCACCTACCTCCTGTGACAGATGAAATACCTCCTGAGGAATCTATTAAGTTCAAGGCTACAAAGGATGTCATTCCTACCGAACAATCTACTGAAGAAGTCGTTCCAGAACGTGAAGAACGTCATGCTAATGCACCTGAGGAAAATGGTGCTGAAGAAAATGCTGATCAAATTCCTCAACGACAACCCGCTCATCCTCGCATTGCAAACGAAGTGCAGATTGAGAAAATCATCAGCGACATCAACATTGCAGGTCCTCTCACACACTCAAGAGCTTCACATTTATCTAACTTTTGTGGGCACTTTGCTTTCGTCTCTATCACAGAGCCCACTAAGGTAGATGAAGCATTTCTGGAGCCTGAGTGGATTCAAGCTATGCAAGAGGAATTACATCAATTCGAGCTCAACAACGTCTGGGAACTAGTCAAATGTCCAGATCCTTGCAAGCATAATATCATTGGCACAAAGTGGATCTACCGCAACAAGCAAGATGAAAATGGCCTTGTGGTGAGGATTAAGGCACGGCTTGTAGCTCAAGGCTACACACAGGTTGAAGGAATTGACTTCAATGAAACTTTTGCACCTGTTGCTAGACTTGAAGCTATTCGCATATTACTTGCTTATGTTAACCATCATGATATCATCTTATATCAAATGGATGTGAAAAGTGCATTCCTCAATGGTAATCTTGAGGAAGAAGTATATGTTGCTCAACCCCCAGGTTTTGAAGATCCAAAGCATCCGGACAAAGTCTTCAGACTCAATAAGGCCCTCTCTGGCCTCAAGCAGGCCCCTCGGGCGTGGTATGATACTTTGAAGGAATTCCTCATGAATAAAGGCTTCAAACCCGGTTCACTTGACCCAACTCTTTTCACTAAATCTTATGATGGTGAATTGTTTGTGTGCCAAATATATGTTGATGATATCATTTTCGGCTGTACTGACCAATGTTACAGTGATGAATTTGCCTATATGATGAGTGAAGAATATCAAATGTCTATGATGGGAGAATTGAAATTCTTCTTAGGTCTTCAGATTTGTCAACAACGCAATGTCATATTCATATCTCAGGAGAAAATCCTCAAGGATGTACTGAGGAAATTCGGCATGCAAGATTGCAAAGGAGTCAAAATACCTATGCCCACAAATGGCCATCTATGCACTGATGAAAATGGTATTGACTTCGATCAAAAGGTATACTGCTCCATGATTGGTTCTTTATTGTACTTATGTGCATCTAGGCCAGATATTATTCTTAGTGTTTTCATGTGTGCCCGATTTCAAGCTACACTGAAGGAATCACACCATAAGGCTATGAAGCATATACTTCGATATCTAGCTCACACACCAACACTTGGATTATGGTACCCCAAGGGTTCGGCTTTTGATCTCATTGGATATTCAGACTCTGAATATGATGGTGATCATGTGGACCACAAGTCAACATCTGGCACATGCCATTTCCTCGGACGATCCTTGGTCTGTTGGTCCTCGAAGAAACAGAACTGCGTATCACTGTCTACTGCTGAAGCTGAGTACATTGATGTTGGTTCTTGCTGTGCTCAACTGTTATGGATGAAGCAAACTCTCAAGGATTACAGCGTCAATGTGAAGAATATGCCACTCTACTGTGACAATGAGAGTGCCATCAAGATTGCTCATAACCCAGTTCAGCACTCGAAGACAAAGCACATTCAGATTCGTCATCATTTTCTTCGTGATCATGTGTTGAAGGGCGACATCTCTATTGAGCATGTGAAGACTGAAGAACAGCTAGCCGATATCTTCACTAACTCCTTGTATGAGAAGAGATTTAGCAAGTTGCGTTGTGAGCTAAATATCTTTGAATCTTCAAATGTTCTTTGAAAAGGACACTCATCCTAACACTTATGCAAAATTGATGACTTAGATGTGCGACACATGAAGAAACGTTTTTCTTCAATCCATGAAGACTAACACTCTAAGTGTGAAGAAATTAATGAAGAATTTGATTCTCAGAACCCTACGTCAATTATACGCGGTGTCTGAAATCATCATTCTTATACGGTGGGTCACGCCACCACCAAAAGTTGAAAATCTTCAATTTGAGTTTTTTTTTTGTTTTGAAATTCCTCAGTTGTTCAATTTCTTAAACTTTGCAATGTCTTCACTCTTTCCGTCGTTTTTATTCATTGGCTATATATATATATATGAGTTTATGTCCTCTACAGCATTCACTTATTGTTATTTCTTCAAGTTGCTTGTTCTGCTAAGTGAATGTGATCGGACCCTCCCCCCTCTATGCTAAAATCAACCTAGTCTATTCACAAATTCTTCATGTGCGTTCTATTTGAAATTTGTTCAAAATCTTCACTGTCTCCTTGTCAGCTGAAGAAATTGCGAACGAAACTTTAAACTTATCTTATCTGAATTTTCGGCTTTTGCCACTCAAACCGTTCCGCATTCTATGAAATGTTTATCTATTCACCCACGATCGCCACCTCTCAGTGCGTGGGTGACACATGTCAAGCGAATGAGAAGGGTTAGGGGCACGTTCATCCAATTTCTTCGGGCGAACAATTTTTCACTTCGACTATAAATACCCCTCCCCTTCCTCACTTAGTTTTTACTCCGCTCGACCTATCTCCCGCTCGAGCTTCCCAAAACCTATTGCCGCCGCTACTTCATCGTCGCCGGTGAGGAAGAGTGTCACTGCCTCGACCTTGTCGCCATCGTACTCGCGCCGGCTACGGATTTCTTCACTCCGCCGCCGCCGTAGCTGTCTTCCTCTGCCAAGTTAGGGCGTGGAAGATCTGAACCGACGAGCTTCACATCTACACTTCCCAGTTCGTCGTGTTCTTCGTCCAGGGTAATTAAAAGTTACTTTTACTGCCCTCTTTGATTCAAATGTTTCTACAAAATCTTCAAAAGGTGTTTATTCTTATAATCTTCACATACTGGACACCTCCCATAACATCTGTTCTTGATCTGTTTCCCTAAGCAACATTTTCATCCAAGATTCCTCAATTGTGTGGATTTTTCAATCTGTACAACTCTAGAACCTAAGTCAAAGAACGCTTAGTGAAATTCTTCAAGACTCATCTGGTCAAATTCCTCAAACTTGTTCTTATTGCAAAATCTTCTGAGAACGCATATGACCTCTCCAAATTCCTCGCAATTATACTCTGTTCACAGGTACACATGTCCGCTGCTGAATCACTAGGTTCTCATCAACTTAACTCATTTGCAACGTTCCTTGAAGATTCCTGGTGACATATACAAGGATTATTGCACTCCCTATGAGGCCAAATTTGGCAAGGAGGACAAAAATCAGCGCAAGGTGCGCATACAAAGGATAGACAGGAGATGGGAATGGGAATGGAGGGAGTATAGATATGTTACTCCCAAGTATATGAAGAAATTCGCTCTTAATCCTCCATGCCCAAGACCTCCATTGGCACCTGGCCAAGAAGCTGATCCCACCAGCCTCAAGCGTGGTGAGGACTATCCTGATGAATGGGCCAAGCGCCAGGCCAAGCTAGCCAAAATAGCTAAGGAAGCAATGAGAAAAATTTAATGAAGACTCTGCTACTGCTGCTACCACTGCTGAGGCCTCTGCAAGCAAGCCAAAGAAGGCCATGGCAAAGAAGCCTGCTCATAAGCCAAGTGCTTCAACCCCAATGCCCTCACGGCCAAGTTCCTCAGCAATGCCCTCACGGCCAGATTCTTCAAAACCCTCGTGGCCAATTCCTCAAGCTGCTCCAGCTCCTCCAAAGTCCTCAGCTCCTCCATCAAAATCCTCAGCACCTGTGAATCTCGCCACGTGCCAAAGGACAACATGCATCTCTATTGCCTCAGGAGCTTCTGCTAGTTCTTCAGCTCCACCCAATTCATCAATTGGTCCCTCTCTGTTGAAGAAAAAGGCCACTGCTGGACGAGGCTCTCGACCAAGTCCTCACAAGAAGCAGTTCGCCTTTCAAGTACCGTCAGAAGATGACGAAGCTGATGATGAGGAACTTGCTGAAATCATCAAACAGACAGCTTGGGGCCGCTAGAGCCAAAGGCAGCAATGTGCCATTGATACTGGATCCGAAGTTGATCCTAGACTTCATCGACCTATGGCACAAGGATCCCAACACACCTTTGCCTGAGATAAACCTCACTCCTGGTCAAAGCCATGTTTTGAATGCCTTCATTGTTGAAGAAAAATGGAAATTTGAATAGGGAAGGAGGGTGAAGAAAGCGCGGTACAAGAAAGAGCGCTTTCTGAAGCAAAACGTTCTGAAGTTTTCACCTGAAGAACTTGTTGCTCTTCAATCTGAGATCAAGCAACTAAGTGATGAATTTGATCACTACTATGCTGACTGGCTTGGTGCCAAAGTCAGATTTGTCAAGATAACTGAGAAGTTCACTTCCAATGTTGCAGCCCCAACGCAACAAGAAAATCCTCAGGCTGAGGCATCTTCTCAGCCTACTGAAGAGCATGCCAGCACCGCTGATGAAAATCAGGCTGCTAAAGATACTCAGAGTACCAGGGCTGATGACTACATTCCATCCACTGAAGAGATTGCCAGGGCAACCACTAATGTTGCACCTGAAGAAAAATAAGAAGTCAGGGCAACTACATCAGTTGTGCCTGAAGTTATTGAACCAAATTCCTCTGCTCCTCCTGCACCTACCCCAACTCCGATCCTTCCATCTGCATCAGATGTGAAGAAGACCAAGGCTGCAGAGCATGCAGCTGTGAAGAAAAGGAAGGCATCAACTGCATCAGATTCTTCAGCTCCGAAGAAGATGAAGCCGTTGACTAGCTCTTTTGACAATCCAACTGATGTTGTTCCTGTCTCATCCATGCCATCAAAGGACCTTGTTCCTTTTGATGAAGAATATGAGATCCCAAGTGGATCTGATGATGACATTCCTTCTGCTGCTTCTTCAGAGCAGTTGGATGAAGAAATTGAAGCGAATGCAATCCCCTAGACCCCAATAGTCTCATCGCCCATGTCTCAGTTCACTGCTGAAGAGGTCGGCGTTGAGGAAAAGAGTGAAGAAGAAGATGTGGACATTGGGTGCACAACTCCAGTGTTGAACGATGACTTTTGGGAAAGTCAACACCCCAATTCTCCTTTGTTCACACCCCTTTAACAAATTCCTCAGTCCCCTGTGACCACTGAAGTTCAAATGGGATCTGAAGAACCTCATGCCACACCGTTTGTCCATGAAGAGATTCCAACCACTAGTGCTGAAGAAAATGTTAATGAAGAATTGAAGACACAGGTTGTCACTGAAGAAGCTGCAATTCCTCGGCCAGTGGATCCTGAGATTGCGATTCCTGAGGTAGTGATGCAATTGACTGATACCCCTCAGCCCAAGCCAAAGGATCCCTTCTCGAAGAAGCAGAAATTTAAGGCTAATGACTTCTTCAGCGAGCATGTGTTCTTCATAGATTATAACCCTTATGACTCTGCTCGTCTTAGAAGGAAGCGCTTCTGGAATGCCAGCCAAGCAAACTTTTATTCTTCACTGCTCTTCAATAAGGACAAAGTCTTCGACCATGCGCATATTCCTCATGTGCACATGGAATCACTGCCTTGCTTCACCCCAGTCCTCAGTGTGCTTCACGATGCAGGACTGCTCAACTTTTGCATGGATATTTGCGATTGGAATGAAGAGCTCATTCTTCAATTCTATGCAACTCTGCATATCACAGGAGATGCTGACGATGTGAACTCTTGGGTATTGTACTGGATGACAGAAAACACACATTTCAAAGCACCGGCCTCTGAATTACTTCACGCCCTACCTGTCAGTCCTCCCCTTGAAGGTGCTCGTTGCATCTATGACGAACCTGAACTCACTGCCCATTACATGCAAGTGCTAATGAAGCCTCTGAAGCACGGTCAAGCTCCAAGGACCAAATTCCTCGTGAAGGAATTGTTGTTTGTGCCTAGAACTGTCTATCGCATTCTGACGAAGACATTGAGTCAAATCAAAGGCCACAATTCAAATGATGAAGAAGTTGTTGGCATCATGAAGAATCTGCTATTCAATATCATACATGGTATTCCTATCAACTATCATGATTTCTTCATGAGGACTCTGGCAAATGTTGCCCTCTCTCCATTTGAGTTGAAGACATTGAAGTCAAAGGTGGTATGTGAAGACATTCACTTTGAAGACTATGACGAGAGAAGACATCGCGTGAAGACTATGGAGCGCGAAGACTTAGCAGTTTCGTTGTTCTGTGTCTTTCTTTGTTGAGTCATAGGAACCACCATACTGTTAAGTGGGGTCCAAGAGAACCGGTCAGAATGACTAAAGTGATGCTTAACCAAAATCCTATGTCTTCGAGTGAAGACTATGAGAGAAAATCTTGTCCAGAGTTGGATAAGTCAGCTTTGCTTGTAGCCCAAGTAAAGTTGCCGTGTGTGTTTGAAATCTGACCGTTGGAACACGTGTCAGTTCCTTAGTGACCCAGGTTCATTTCGTACAAATCAGGTCGGGTTGCCTAGTGGCTATAAATAGCCCACCCCTTACAGCCATAAACGGTTGGCTGCTCAGAGTTAGAGTACGTCTTTTGTCGTTTGAGAGCAACCCACCTCGAAGCCTTTGAGAGAGAATTCCTTGCGAGGATAAAGCCCTAAACACCCAGAGCCAAAGAGTGTTAGGCATCACTTAAGTCTTCCTATCTGTGTGATCTGAAGACTTATTACACTTGAGGACTGTGAATCCTCCAGCCGGTTAGGCGTCGCGTTCTGAGCATCCAAGAGTCATTGTGGATCGCCGCTGAACGAAGTCTATGAAGGTTTGGAAGTCTACCTTGAAGACTTACCAGAGTGATTGGGCGAGGACTGGGTGTCCTTAGCTCAAGGGGAATAAGGTGAAGACGAGGTCTTCTGAGTTGAATCTCAGCCTCCCCAACCAGACGTACAGTTGTCACAGCAGCTGGAACTGGTCCAACAAATCATTGTCTTCAACGAGTCACTGGTTTCATCCTCCCCTTCCCTTTGCTTACTGTTGGTCCTTGTGAAGTCATTGTATGATTGCATTGTCTTTTGTCTTCACTAAGTGACTACCTATTCTGTTTGGCTTCATAATATCTTCCTACCTGATCTTATTGCCTAGCTGCTATTAGTCATTATGCTTTCACTTCATTGAATACTTGACTATGGTTTGCCTAGTGTAGTCTACCTTCCGCTGCATGGTAATAGGTTTATTTCTATCGTTTGTCTTCGAAACTTCCATGTTTTGAAGACTTCCATAAAAATCGCCTATTCACCCCCCCCCCTCTAGTCGATCACTAGCACTTTCAATTGGTATCTGTAGGATCGAAAGTATGTCTAGAGGGGGTGATTAGACTACTTGACCAAATAAAAACTTAACCTTTTCCCAATTTTAGTTCTTGGCAGATTTTAGCTATTGTAGGACAAGTCAAGTAATCATCACACAATTCAAGCAAGCTTGCAAAGAGTATATTGGCAGCGGAAAGTAAAGCATGCAACTTGCAAGAATGTAAAGGGAAGGGTTTGGAGAATTCAAACGCAATTGGAGACACGGATGTTTTTCCCGTGGTTCGGACAGGTGGTGCTATCCTACATCCACGTTGATGGAGACTTCAACCCATGAAGGGTAACGGTTGCGCGAGTCCACGGAGGGCTCCACCCACAAAGGGTAACGGTTGCGCGAGTCCACGGAGGGCTCCACCCACGAAGGGTCCACGAAGAAGCAACCACCCACAAAGGGTCCATGAAGTAGCAACCTTGTCTATCCCACCATGGCCATCGCCCACGAAGGACTTGCCTCACTAGCGGTAGATCTTCACGAAGTAGGCGATCTCCTTGCCCTTACAAACTCCTTGGCTCAACTCCACAATCTTGTCGGAGGCTCCCAAGTGACACCTAGCCAATCTAGGAGACACCACTCTCCAAGAAGTAACAAATGGTGTGTAGGTAATGAACTCCTTGCTCTTGTGCTTCAAATGATAGTCTCCCCAACACTCAACTCTCTCTCATAGGATTTGGATTTTGTGGAAAGAATATTTGAGTGGAAAGCAACTTGGGAAGGCTAGAGATCAAGATTCATATGGTAGGAATGGAATGTCTTGATCTCAACACATGAGTAGGTGGTTCTCTCTCAGAACATATGAGTTGGAATTGTGTATGTGTTCTGATGGCTCTCTCCACGAATGAAGAGGAGGTGGAGGGGTATATATAGCCTCCACACAAAATCCAACCGTTACACACAGTTTTCCAATCTCGGTGGGACCGAATCAACAAACTCGGTCGGACCGAAAATGTAAACCTAGTGGCCGTTAGAGATTTTCGGTGGGACTGACATGCAACTCGGTAGGACCGATATGGTTAGGGTTTGGGCATAACGTAATCTCGGTGAGACCGATTACACAAACTCGGTGAGACCGATTTTGGTAATTAGCTAACCAGAGAGTTGGTCAGGCAAACTCGATGGGACCGATTTGCTCTTTCGGTGAGACCGAAAAGTTATAAAAAGGAAACACTGAATTTACATTGCAATCTTGGTGGGACCGATCCGCTCATTCGGTGAGACCAAAAAGTAACGAAAGGGAAACAGAGAGTTTGCAATCCCATCTCGGTGAGACCGAGATCCCTATCGGTGGAACCGAATTGCTAGGGTTTGGCAGTGGCTTATGACAAGTGAAACTCGGTGGCGCCGTATAGAAAGAATCGGTAGGACCGAGTTTGGCTTTAGGGTTTAGGTCATATGTGGATATGGGAAAGTAGTTGAGGGTTTTGGAGCATATCACTAAGCACATGAAGCGAGAGGCTCATTAAGCAACACCTCATCCCTCCTTGATAGTATTGGCTTTTCCTAAAGACTCAATGTGATCTTGCATCACTAAAATATAAAATGAAGAGTCTTGAGCTTTTGAGCTTGAGCCAATCCTTTGTCCTTAGCATTTTGAGGGTTCCACTTTCACATCCATGCCATGCCAATCATTGAGCTTTCCTGAAATAATCATCTTGGAATAGCATTAGCTCAATGAGCTATATGTTGTTATGAATTACCAAAACCACCTAGGGATAGTTGCACTTTCAATCTCCCCCTTTTTGGTAATTGATGACAACATATAGATCAAAGCTTCGACAAATGATAATAAGCATGAAATATATCGTCGCTTTGAGAAGTATGTGATAAGTTAGAGCTCCCCCTAAATTTGTGCATATTTAAAATTTGCTTTGGACTGCAAATGCACAAAGAGTTAGAGTCATGGGTTACTCTTCCATGTCACATACATCTTGGTGGAGCGCTCAAAATGATAAGAATGAAATACATGCACTCATCACCAAGAAAAGTGAATGATCACATAAGATAGATAAAATAATAGCATTAAGCAAGCATTAAGTGTAGCTTATGATCAAACACATGATCATCAATGTCTCACAAATAATGACGTAGTATCTCAAGCACTCAAAAGCAAACAAGTTCGAAAAACCACCAAATAAAGCAAGAGAGAAAAGCAACACTCTCTCTCTCTCGAAGCCTATGATCTATACATCTTCTCCCCCTTTGGCAACAAGTTACCAAAAAGTTCCTAGAAAATGCATAGCACTAGATCGACGCTCAGGCTTGATCTTCAGGTGGTGGTGGAGTCCGGATCACTCCAAGGACGAAGGCTTTGGTAGATGCTGAAGTAGTCGCTGGAGTTGGAGCTGAAGTAGATGCTGGAGCTGAGGTTGTAGCTGGTGCTGAAGTGGTGGCTCTTGTGTCAGCAACTGGCACGGCAGATGACCTCGGGCCTCGTGGCACTCTGGCACAGGCATGAGTAGTAGTCCTGCCTCTCCTCTCCTGCATGTCCTCCTGGAGCTGCTCCACTACAGACTGAACTTCCGTTACCTTGACATCCAAGTCATAGAACTTCTGTTCCATGATTCTCTCTAGGCTCTGCTGATTCTGAGTAAGGGTGGGCAGACTTTGCTCAATCCTCAGCGTGGATCCAATCAAGTAACCAAGATGCTCTTGTTTGGTCTTCAAGAAGTATTCAGATGCCTCCTCTTGAGTTGGCATCTTGGCAGCTTTCTCCTTCCTCGCCTTCTCCTTCTTTGCATATGCTTGTGCAGACAATGGCTCGTTCTCAGTCATCACAACTTGATTGTTCTCAAAATCTGGACGGATGGGCAGGTGTTCCTTGTCCAATAGATATATGCCCGTGCCCATCTTGGAGTTGATGAGCTCCTGAATTTGAGGGGCATATCCGCAGCTCCTCTTCTGATCTGCTGCAGTCCTGTTGATTGTTTCCACTATGAGGCTCATCACCTTGAACTTCTGAGGCACATCAAACACATGTAGCAAGTTGATAGCATGACCTCTGATCATCTTGTGATCTACAGACTTAGGCAATAAGGTGTGCCTTAGTATCCAATTGATCGTAGGCAGTCCTAACAGAAGGTAATGCACAGACCCAAACTTGAAGGTGTCAAGAGCTTCATTGGGAATTTCCTTGTACATATTGGACATGGAGTTATGGTCCATCTTCTTCTTGGCATAGATGTCCAAGTCTTCATCTTGCTCCTCTAGGGCATTTATGATCTGTGCCCACTCAGCCACTGTAGATTGGTACCTTGTACCCTCAGACATCCATGTGATCCTCCCATCTGGATAAAAGTGTGCCGTGGAGTAGAATTGCATGATCAGTTCCTCGTTCCACTTTGTGAGCTTCTGCCCAACAAAATCAGCTACTCCACAAGCATTAAAGCTGTCATATACTCCTAGGTAGTGTTCCTCCTTCTCCTTGATGTAGGTCCAGTCAACCCATCTCATGTCACAGACAATTGGCTTCTTATCTAGCAAAACAGTCTCATAGAAATCCTGCTGCTCCTTGGTGTGAAACCTGTAGTCCACGGCAGTCCTTCTCCTTGAAGCATATGGGTCTGCTTCTCTCCATTTCCTCAGCCCTGAATCTCTCCTGAGCTTCATGTCCTCAGCCACAGGATGAGCATCGTTGTGGTCTGGGATCTTGGGCTTTAACTTTCTTAGGACATTTTCTTCTTCTTATTCAGCAACAGTCTCAGGCACTGGGGCCTTGTTCTTCTCAGCTGCAGGAATGCTTCTCGTGTTCCTCTTAGGCTTTGGCTTTGGAGCTGACTTGGCCTTGGAAGCAGCTCCCCCTGATTTTATGGCATCTCCCATTAGCTTGGGTGCCTTGGGCGCTGGTGCAGCTGCCTCTTCTTCTTCTTCTTCCTCTTCCATGATGGAAGCTTTGCCAAGCACTCTAGCCACAGTCTTCTTCACCCTCTCCTTTCTTTTCTTGCCCTCGGCTGCAACTGGCTCTTGGGGAGTGGGCTTCTCAGTTGAGGCTCTTGCCTTTGACATGGGCTGCCTGCCTGCTGGCCTTTTGATTTTCAGACCTGGCTTAGTGCCTTGAGCTGGCTCAATTCTCTTGGAAGTGGCCTCTTCCTCTGCCACATAGTCCTCATCTTCGGAATCTGAAGTCCTCTTCTTCCTTTGTCTCGTGGCAGCCTTTGGCAAGTAACTAGGAGTGCTCCTGCTGCCTTCATCAGATGAACTGGAGGGACTAGTGCCCTCACTCATCACCACTTGCTGCTCTGACAGATTTTGGCTATCACTGTGATCAGACATGCTGCAAACTGACTGCTGACCCTGTGAATAGATTATAGAAGAGATAGAGTGGATGAGCATCACAAAATGCAGAGATTTTTGCAAAAAGAATGATCCAAAAACTTAGTTTTAGTTTCCCACTGAAATCATCTCGGATCTACTGATTTTCAAACTCGGTGATACCGAAGCAGTTTTGGAACCTAAACTAGTGAACTCGGTAGGACCGAGCCACAGTTCGGTGGCACCGAGACTGCTAGGGTTTCACTGAGTTCAAAAATCGGTCACACCGATAAGTAATTCTCGGTCAGACCGAGTCTCACTTGTGCAATGGCATAAGCCAAATCGGTGGGACCGAGTTTTTCAACGCGGTGGGTCCGAGATAGTTTCGGCGGAAACCTAAACCTAGAATTTTCGAATCAAACCTAATCTATGAGCGTTTTGACTGGATAGAAGTTTATCAAACGTGGCAAGAATTAATATGATCACAATGTGCTAGGAATCAGATTGAGGAATAGCACAAAGATCAAGTCCATACCCTAGTTCGGCGGGGACTTGCTACGGCGGCAACGGCGGGGCAGAATTCCCGTTGACGGCGACGGAGACCAGCGACTGGAGGCTGCTGGCGGCGAGAAGACGATCCGGAGACCACGAGGGCAGAGCAGGCTATCGCGCGGGCGAAGGGGTTTGGAGAAATTTCCAAATTTTGCCCGTGACTATATATAGCCCGACCCTGTCGGTGTGACCGAGTGGAACAACTCGGTGGCACCGGGATTCATAACTGCAAGCAATTACTGAAACTCGGTGTGACCGAAAGGTTCAAATCGGTTGCACCGAGATCGAAAACCTAGATCAACTTGATGATCTCGGTAGGACTGAAAGTGGAGTATCGGTCAGACCGAGAATCATAAAGAGGTTTTGGAAGTTTAAGTCTATGACGAATCGGGGACTCCAAGCGCTCCTCACACAGAGTGGTTCGAATCTGACTTGATCAAATTTTGTGATGCAGCATGAATAGAGTTTGAGACGAGAAAAGCATAGATAGCTAGAGGAGGTTCTTAGGCATTCTTGTCCATCCACTTGGCAAAAGAAGATAAAACCAAACAATCAAAACAACAAGTGGATGTCCTCGAATGAGTAAAATATGCAACCAGCATGCTCACACAATAAGATGGCAAATGAAATATGTGGCAAGGCATGCACAACCAATTCTAGCATCTATCAAGCAATTTGCGATGACTAGGTCATCTATATATGAGTATATTGACTTAGGAGTCAAGTGAGAACACTTGATCATAGGTCATACTCATCGTTTAAGCCCAAGTGGGGTTACCACTTTTACATAAAGCATTGTTGTGTTCACATCTTTAGAGTTGCTTTAGCTCAAGTCTTAGAGTAAAGCTCCCCCTAGATGTGATATCCCCCCTAAGAGGGATGAACTAACCTTGGGTTTTGTCGATGATGACTTCATGTAGATATTGAAGATGTGGATGATCAATGTTGATGTAGATCTCTTGGAGCTATCCATTTGAGTGAATTGCAGTTTCAATACCTACATGGGTTAGTCCCACAAGGAACAAACAAGGATATCCATAGACATAGAGTGATGCACACAAAAGATGATGTCCATGAAAACTTTTAGGTTACCTTGTCCCTTGTCTTACCAACAAGAGGGTTTGTGACTCCTTGAACTAGTGCAAGATGTGGAAGTTGATTGCACTTGTTCTTGCCAAAATGATAAGAGTGAAGTATGTTGGCGGAGTCACCCTCAAGAACTCTCTAGTTCTTCTTGTTTTGGATCCACATCATCTTGATGGGAATCCTTGGAGTTGTAGTCGTACTTGATGAAGTGGAACTTGAAGTAGTCTTGGGAATCCACTTGACTAAGGTCTTAGGAGCTTCTTCAAATGCATCAATTTCCTCTTGAAGCTTGTCCTTGCCTTTTTGCTTGTAGTCTTGTGGTGGAAGATCATCTTGAGCTTGTGTCCCCTTGAAATAAGTATACTTCTCTTGTTGAGGGACAAACTTTGTCTTGGGGTATTGATCTGCTTCCCACTCAACTCCATTGGCATTGGACTTTCGCTCAAAACCAACACCTTGATTCTTCCGGTGCATTCCTTGCTTGCATACAATTTCCTCGAATTGCTTACTCCCGGCAAGGCTTTTGTACACTCCTTTCTCTATAATTCCCTTCAATAAGATATTTTCTTGCTCAAGTGTAACTTGGCTAAGAGAATCATTAGTGGAATCAAGAGAGCTACTAGAAGTAACAATATTGGATTTAGCATGATCATTGTTACTACTAGAGGAAGAATCTTTCTTGTTAGACTTGACTTGAGGCATGTAAGTGGATAAGAGTAAACGCTTGGCAATGTAAGGAGAACTTTTCTTGCGGAGATCATCATTGATTGCTTTTAAGAACTCATGCTCTTGCTCAAGATTGAGCTTTTCAAAGCGTAATTTCTCATGAGCTCTTAAAAGTTCTTGATGATCTTCGAAGATAGTGTCATGAGCTAACTTAAGAGTTTTTAGTTCTTTAGTTAGAGCCTCAATCTTCTCCTTATCATTGTCATTCGTTTTATCTTTATTAGCATGATTAATTGGTCTTTCATCATAGTATTCATCACTAGAGTTGTCAACAAGCAAATCATCACCTAACAAGTCATCTTCATCACTATTGAAATCAACATACTCGGGGTGTGTTACCTTAGGACCTTTGGCCATGAAGCATATTTCAATTCCTTCATTTGGTGAGTCAAATATGTCGTAGGAGTTGGTTGACACAAGTGCTAGACCGGCAACACCTTCATCTTGAGTATCTTCGGAGTCGGAGTGATAACTTCTCTCGGAGTGGTTGTCGGAGTCGGAGCCGGATACCCATTCACCAACATGAGCTTGATGTCTTCGTCTTGTGTAGCTCCTTGCTGATTTTTCCTTCCTTTCTGAATCCTTGCTTCTCCGTGAGTATCTTCGTTCATAACGATCATCTCTACTCCTTCTCTCTCTTGGTGGTGATCCTTTGCTTCTTATTTTTGGAGAATCTTCTCTTCTCTTGTAGGGAGCCGTACACTCATTGGAATAGTGTCCGGGTCTTCCACAGTTGTAGCAGTTTCGCTCTCGACTAGAAGATCTTTTGTCATTGTAGGACCTTGACTTGGAGCTTATATCTTTGCTTCTACTCTTGTAGAACTTGTTGAAGTTCTTCACCATTAATCTCAATTCTTCATTGAAGTCTTGTTTCTCACTTGATGATGTAGGGGCTTCACATGAGGCTTTATAGGCACCACTTGATTTGTTGTGAAGTTCCTCTTTATCCTTAAGTGACATCTCATGAGCAACAATTCTTCCAATCACCTCCGTTGGCTTGAGATCTTTGTAATTGGGCATCATTTGGATCAATGTGCACACGGTATCATATTTTCCATCCAAGGCTCTTAGAATCTTCTTGATGATGAATCTATCGGTCATCTCTTCACTTCCTAAGCCGGCAATCTCATTTGTGATGAGAGCAAGCCTAGAATACATTTCGGTGACACCTTCACCATCCTTCATCTTGAACTTGTCAAGTTGGCTTTGAAGCACATCCAACTTGGATTCCTTTACAGAGTCAGTACCTTCATGCATATCAATCAAAGTGTCCCAAATTTCCTTTGCATTCTCAAGGCGGCTGATTTTGTTGAATTCTTCGGGGCACAATCCATTGAAGAGAATATCACAAGCTTGAGCATTGTATTACAACATCTTCAACTCATCCGCGGTAGCTTCACAGTTTGGTTCTCTCCCATCAAAGAAGTCACCTTGCAAACCAACACACACAATAGCCCAAACAGCGGGGTTATGTCCAAGAATACGCATTTTAATTTTATGCTTCCAACTAGAAAAATTAGTACCATCAAAGTAAGGACCTCTACGGTGATAACTTCCCTCGCTAGACGCCATACTCTCCTAGGTTGTGAAACCAAGGCTATGACCACCAAAAGCTATGGAGATCAAGCAAATGGAGACCAAAGCTCTGATACCACTTGTAGGATCGAAAGTATGTCTAGAGGGGGGGTGATTAGACTACTTGACCAAATAAAAACTTAACCATTTCCCAATTTTAGTTCTTGGCAGATTTTAGCTATTTTGGAACAAGTCAAGCAATCATCACATAATTCAAGCAAGCATGCAAACAGTATATTGGCAGCGGAAAGTAAAGCATGCAACTTGCAAGAATGTAAAGGGAAGGGTTTGGAGAAGTCAAACGCTATTGGAGACACGGATGTTTTTTCCCGTGGTTCGGATAGGTGGTGCTATCCTACATCCACGTTGATGGAGACTTCAACCCACGAAGGGTAATGGTTGCGCGAGTCCACACAGGGCTCCACCCAAGGGCAACGGTTGCGCGAGTCCACACAGGGCTCCACCCACGAAGGGTCCACGAAGATGCAACCACCCACAAAGGGTCCACGAAGAAGCAACCTTGTCTATCCCACCATGGCCATCGTCCACGAAGGACTTGCCTCACTAGCGGTAGATCTTCACGAAGTAGGCGATCTCCTTGCCCTTACAAAATCCTTGGTTCAACTCCACAATCTTGTCGGAGGCTCCCAAGTGACACCTAGCCAATCTAGGAGACACCACTCTCCAAGAAGTAACAAATGGTGTGTAGGTAATGAACTCCTTGCTCTTGTGCTTCAAATGATAGTCTCCCCAACACTCAACTCTCTCTCATAGGATTTGGATTTGGTGGAAAGAAGATTTGAGTGGAAAGCAACTTGGGAAGGCTAGAGATCAAGATTCATATGGTAGGAATGGAATATCTTGGTCTCAACACATGAGTAGGTGGTTCTCTCTCAGAACATATGAGTTGGAATGATGTGTGTGTTCTGATGGCTCTCTCATCGAATGAGGAGGAGGTGGAGGGGTATATATAGCCTCCACACAAAATCCAACCGTTACACAGTTTTCGAATCTCGGTGGGACCGAATCAATAAACTCGGTCGGACCGAAAATGTAAACCTAGTGACCGTTAGTGATTTTCGGTGGGACTGACATGCAACTCGGTAGGACCGATGTTGTTAGGGTTTGGGCATAACGTAATCTCGGTGAGACCGATTACACAAACTCGGTGAGACCGAATTTGGTAATTAGCTAACCAGAGAGTTGGTCAGGCAAACTGGGTGGGACCGATTTGCTCTTTCGGTGAGACCGAGTGGAACTCGGTGAGACCGAAAAGTTACAAAGGGGAAACACTGAGTTTACATTGCAATCTTGGTGGGACCGATTCGCTCTTTCGGTGGGACCGAAAAGTTACGGAAGGGAAACAGAGAGTTTGCAGCCCCATCTCGGTGAGACCGAGATCCTTATCGGTAGAACCGAATTGCTAGGGTTTGGCAGTGGCTAATGACAAGTGAAACTCGGTAGCGCCGGATAGGAAGAATCGGTAGGACCGAGTTTGGCTTAGGGTTTAGGTCATATGTGGATATGGGAAAGTAGTTGAGGGTTTTGGAGCATATCACTAAGCACATGAAGCAAGAGGCTCATTAAGCAACACCTCATCCCTCCTTAATAGTATTGGCTTTTCCTATGGACTCAATGTGATCTTGGATCACTAAAATATAAAATGAAGAGTCTTGAGCTTTTGAGCTTGAGCCAATCCTTTGTCCTTAGCATTTTGAGGGTTCCACTTTCACATCCATGCCATGCCAATCATTGAGCTTTCCTGAAATAATCATCTTGGAATAGCATTAGCTCAATGAGCTATATGTTGTTATGAATTACCAAAACCACCTAGGGATAGTTGCACTTTCAACAAGACTCCAAGAAAGTTCTGGCCTGAGGCCATTGATACTGCGTGCCATATCATCAACCGTGTTTATATTCACAAGCTTCTCAACAAGACATCCTATGATCTCCTTACCAGCAAGAAGCCAAATGTCAGTTACTTCAGAGTATTTGGTGCCAGTTGCTGGATGAAGGATCCATATCACACTTCAAAATTTGCACCAAAAGCACATGAAGGTTTTATGCTTGGATATGGAAAGGATTCGCACTCCTACAGAGTCTTCAACCTCTTTCATTATAAAGTGGTTGAAACAGTGGATGTGCGGTTCGATGAGACTAACGGCTCACAAAGAGAGCACCTGCCAAATGTGCTAGACGAAGTTCCATCCAGTGAATCAATCAAACTTATGGGAACTGGAGAAATCATACCTTCTGAAGCTCAGCCTGAAGAGGAACTTATCATCTCCGCACCTGATCAACCTGAAGACAATGATCAACCTGAAGACAATGCTCAGTCTGAAGACAATCCTTCTAACGATAACAATGATCAGCAAGAGCAAAATCTTCATCCTGTACATCCTCATGTCGCAAATGAAGTACAGATTGAGAGAATAATTGATAGCATCAATGCACCAGGTCCACTCACTCGTTCAAGGGCAACACAGCTAGCAAATTTCTGTGGGCACTTCGCATTCGTCTCAATATCTGAACCCAAGAAAGTTGAAGAAGCCTTCATGGAACCTGAATGGATTCAAGCTATGCAAGAAGAGCTTCAACAGTTTGAGCTGAATAATGTATGGGAACTGGTTAAGCGTCCTGATCCTCGCAAGCACAATATAATATGCACCAAATGGATATATCGCAACAAGCAAGATGAGCATGGTCAAGTTGTCAGAAACAAAGCCCGTCTCGTTGCTCAAGGTTACACTCAAGTTGAAGGGGTTGACTTCGATGAAACATTTGCTCCTGTGGCTAGACTTGAAGACATACGCATACTGCTGGCCTATGCAAATCATCATAACATTCTTCTGTATCAAATGGATGTGAAGAGCGCTTTTCTCAATGGCAAGATTGAAGAAGAAGTGTATGTTGCACAACCGCTTGGCTTTGAAGATCCAAAACATCCTGACATGGTGTACAAGCTCAACAAGGCACTGTATGGCCTCAAACAAGCCCCTTGGGCTTGGTATGACACACTCAAATACTTCCTGAAGAGCAAAGGCTTCAAACCTGGTTCCCTTGACCCCACTCTCTTCACGAAGACATATGATGGTGAACTATTTGTGTGCCAAATATATGTGGATGACATTATTTTCGGCTGCACCAATCAGAAATACACTGACGAGTTTGGATATATGATGCAAGAGCAATATCAGATGTCCATGATGGGTGAGCTGAAGTTCTTCATTGGTCTTCAAATATGTCAGCAACGCAACGGCATTGTCTATCTCAAGAGAAGTACCTCAAAGATTGCCTGAAGAAATTTGGGATGCAAGACTGCAAAGGCTTCACGACTCCAATGCCAGCCAAACATCATCTGGGTCCCGACGACAATGGTAAAGAGTTCGATCAAAAGGTATACCGCTCCATGATTGGTTCTTTACTTTATCTATGTGCATCTAGGCCAGATATTATGCTTAGTGTTTGCATGTGTGCTCGATTCCAAGCGGCACCAAAGGAATCGCATCACTTAGCTGTGAAGCGAATTCTTCGATATTTGGCTCACACCCCAACACTAGGATTATGGTATCCAAAGGGCTCAGAGTTTGATCTGGTTGGATTCTCGGATGCTGATTATGCTGGTGACAAGGTGGATCGCAAGTCTACATCAGGCACATGTCATTTTCTGGGACGATCACTTGTATGTTGGTCTTCAAAGAAGCAGAACTGTGTATCTCTCTCCACTGCTGAATCCGAATACATTGCTGCTGGATCTTGCTGCGCTCAGCTTCTATGGATGAAGCAAACACTCAAAGACTATGGTATTCATCTGAAGCAAGCCACTCTACTGCGACAACGAAAGCGCCATCAAGATTGCCAACAACCCAGTTCAGCACTCGAAGACAAAGCACATTGAAATTCATCATCACTTTCTCAGAGATCATGTTGTGAAGGAAGATATTGATATCATACACGTCAACACTAAAGAGCAATTGGCAGATATCTTCACCAAGCCCTTGGATGAGAAGAGGTTTTGCAAGTTACGGTGTGAGCTAAATATCTTGGAATCCTCAAATGTCCTGTGATCAGGCACACATCCTAACACTTATGCATACTGATGACTTAGATGTGCAACACACGAAGTAAAGTATATCTTCAATCAATGAAGACTTACATTCTAAGTGTGAATACATTAATGTGGAATCTGACTTCAGAGCGCCACGATAATTGTGCGCCGTGTCTGGGTCTAATACTTCCTATACAGTGGGTAAAGCCACCACCAATTTTTTCTGTCTAAAGTGTTTCACCCATGGCGTTACGTTTGGTATATCTTCACATTTGGTTTGGCTTCAATCTCAACTTGCCTTCATGATTATCTTCACTATGTTGATTTGATTGTTAGTCTAATCTATATATGCTAGTGTTCTGTCCTCTACAGCATTCACTTATAGCTATGTCTTCTTGTTGAATTTTTTGAACTAAGTGAATGTGATCGGACCCTAACCTCTCTATGCTTTCTATCTCAAACTCTACCTCTCCAAATCATATGCATTCTATTGAAACTGTCGAATATCTTCTCTGCGTCCTTGTCAGCAAAAGATACAGAGACAAACATTAAGTCCATATTCAATGCTAATTCCTTCACCTAAAACCCGAAGAAGTGGGAACGACCACCCGACAATCCAGGCGTGCATGGGAACGTGGAACAACCTCCGATATGTTGCATGATAGCCACGTATCCTTCAGATGTGAATCGCCAGGGGCACCTGTGTAATAACACTGTGCCGTCCCTATCCCTATAAATACACGCCTCACCATAGTCATTATCCTTTCTTCCACTCTCGCACAAACCCTAGCGCCACCGCTAGCCCTCGACGACGCCGGCGATGAAGCGCATAGCTACCTCGACCTCACCGACGCCGTATTCACGCCGGCCGCGGACATCATCTTCTCCGCCGTCGCCGTAGGTGTCCTCCGTCGCCAAGTTAGGGCACGGACGATCGATCTGCTCGGCCTCCTCTCCTACTCCGTCTAGCAGTTCTTTGTGTGGTAAATAAAACTTCCTTCTTACGGCCCCTTTGATCCTATAGATTCATCACTTTCTACCACAAGCAGTTTCTGTTCACACAAGTTGGATCTATTTCATACTGCGTCTCATAATATGCCTAGTATGTTCACTTATGCTTCACAAAGTAGTTAGATTCCTCACTTGTACTTATTCGTGGATTCGTACAAATCTGGAACCAACTCTCTATCTATGAGTGAATGTCTTCGCACTATGAGGTCAATGTCTTCTAAACTGACTTATCTTCAAAATCTTCTGAGAATGCATATGACCTCTTCCCCTTCCCTCGCACCTTAATGCTGTCATAGGTACATGTCCGTGGGAGAATCCCTTGGTTCTCATAGTCTGCATTCATTTGCAGAATTCCTACAGCATCATATAAATTCTCCCGAAGCCAGTTCCTGCTTGACCAGCAAGCGAAAGCCTTTGAAACCTTTGAACGTGTTGAAGCCATTCAGTTTGAAGATCATGGCTACAGAGAAGTCAGCAAGGAAGGGTGGCAGAAAGCGTCGAGGTGAAACATCAAGAGATCTGCCTGATGACCTCTCAGAGCTATACAAGACAGATCCAGAAGAGGATTACAATCAGCGCAAGACACGAATCCAATGGATTCGACGATATTGGGTAGAATAGTGGTTCAAGTACAGGTTTGTGACCAAGGAATATGCTGAGAAGAATGCCATCAAGCGACCATGGGGAGACATCCTATACAGAAATCTTCAACCCAGGTCCAGAGATGAAGCCATTGAACAAGGCTTCTATCCCTGCATGGTCCTTGGACCACAGCCTGCGGATGCAGACCCATCGTCATTGCTATGGTGCCGTGACGACAATCTGTTCAAGCGCAACTTCCAGTTTGCCCAGAATTCGGCGAAGTAGAACAAGAAGTCATTGGGACTAGACTTCAACCCTGGTCCCTCTGCTCCCTGTGCCGATGGGACCCGTGAAGCTGAACCCAATCTTGTTGGGCCCTTCTACAACCTGGAAGGTCTCATCACTCATATCATGGTTCAAGGGACAGCCGTGGATGAGCCTGCAGATGACGCTGAATCTGATGAAGCGCCTACACCGCCGAAGCCAAAGAAACTGAAGAATCCTAAAGCTTCAAAGCCTACCTCAGCACCAAAAATCTCATGAGCGAAGCCACTGGCTACTGCACCTCCTGAAGACAGTGTGCAGTCTGAAGATTTGTCACGCATCTCCAAGCCCTCAAAAGTAAAGATGCCTTTGCAACACACCAGCCAAGAACTGACTGCTGCTGCTATTCTGCGCAACGACGCCATTGATCTGTCCAGCGATGAAGATCTTGCAGATGACGCTCTTGAGCAACTAATCAAGAGCAAGGAAGAAGTAGAGATCTTCAATGACTTGCCTCTCTTTGATGTGGCAATCATCCATGACTTCATTGATGAGTGGTTTGACACGCCCAACCTCAGCTTTGAAGATATAAAACTTCCAATTGGCCTCAGTGTCGCCTTCACTAGCGCCATTGCTTCTGAGCTAGCTCTAGCTCAGCGCATCATTGAACTGAAGCAAAAGATCGACTATGAGAAAGCTCAGTTCAGGAAGCACATGGCCAAGCTCAGCGTGCAAGATGTCAAAAACTTCCAGATCATGTTGCACGAGCTCAAGGAAGCCTTTCTCAAGAAGCGTGAAGAAGCTAAAGGCTCTCGTGAGCGCATGAAGAGCCTGGCAGACACGTGTGTGCAAGCCTACAATGAGGCTGAGAAGCGCAAGGCTCTTGGTCGTCCTGGCATCGATCCCGGGATGGCTACAAAGAAGAAGAAGAAGCCAGCTGTGGCCGAACGCGAAGCACCAAGGCAGGAAGCACATCACATTGTCTTCCCAGCCAGCATGACTGGCTCGAAGCCAAAGGTCAGGTCAACCGCTTCAGAACTGAAGAAGACGAGGACTGCTGAGGCTGAAGCCAGAAAGAGGAAACATCCTGAAGCCTCTGATGCTGCTCCCTCCAAGAAGAAGCGCAAAACCAAGAAGGATCGGGCTGCTCCCACAGAGCCCTTAGTTGTTGAACCTATCTCAATGGTTCGTCCTGCATCTGCACACCAAGAGCGCCAACTGATTGTCCATGAGCCTGCTTCCACAGAGGCTCATGAAGCTGAAGACATTCCAACAGTTGATCCCACCGCTGCTGAAGACATTGGTCACCATGACAATGTTGAAGATGATGTAGTTCTTCCTCAGATCGAGCACAACTTGGTATCATCACCTGTTCTCACAAACAGCAAACTCATCAGCATTGGTCGTCCTCTGACGCCAATTGCTCAGGATGCATCGTGGGCTGATCACCCACAACAACAAGACACTCCGAGTACTCAACAACAACAAGTCACACCACCCCGGCAAGAAGAAGAAGGTGACTTTGAGGCCCAGCAAACTCCATCTCCAAAGACGTCACCAGCATTGCGCAGCCTTCGTAAAGGGCCAAGGCCTCAAGTCCCTCTATTGAGCATTCCAGAAGGAGAAGTGCACCACCAATCTGTTGCACGTCAAGTGTTTCCAGATGCCACTCCTACTGTGACTGAATCCGAAGCCAAACTGGCTGAAGATGTTCCGGCTGCATCAGCCGATGAAGAAGAAGCCCCAAGAGTTGCTACACCCCCGTCTCACCAAGATGTTGTTCTCAAGGAGAACGTGACCGACCCTCCAGCTTCTGAAGTGGAGGTTGAGATTCCTGAGGCTGCCACCACCAACACCAATGAATCCAATGACGTAGTCATGGCTGAAGCAAATGTGGAGCCTACACCTGAAGTCAATGTGGCCCCTGAAGCCCATGAAGACAATGCCAATGCCCCTGTTCCCCCTCCAAGACCTCACACAATGGAGCTGGCATTTGATCGTGGTCAGTTCGATGGCCCATTCTGACTCCTCCGCCTGCTGCTGGTCCACAATTTGAGTACCACGTCGAGCACAGGCCTCAAGTCCAAAAGCCCAAGCCAAGACTTCCACGTTTCCCAAGCACTGCCACTTCACGTGGGGTCTTCAATGCGAATGGCTTCGTGGCACACAATACCTTCTTCAACAGCTCCAAGAACCCTTATACCAAACCGCGCATTTCTTCAGATCGGTTCTGGAGCTATCAGCAGCGCAGCTACTATTCATGTGTCCTATACAATTAAGGGCGCATATTTCCACATATGCGCCTCGACTCTGAAGCTATAGCTGGTCTGCCCTGCCTCGAAGAAGCATTGGACTGTTTTAGAGATGCTGGTCTGCTGCAGTTCATCACCGACAAGGAGCACTGGAATAAAGAATTGGTTCTTCAATTCTATGCCACTCTTCATATTCGAGGCAACAACAGGGATCCAAAGACTTGGGTCCTTGAGTGGATGACAGGCAATGTCCATCATGAAGCTAAAGCTCTTGATATCATTGAGCTCACAGGCCTGCACACTCCTGGTGAATACTATGAACCAGGTTGTCAAGAACATCAAGATGCCTTGGAAAGCATCTTTTAAAAGCCAGAACCCAACATGAGTCAAATGCTGAGCATGATGAAGCCTTTGCCTCCAGATGCTGAATATCCTAAGGAATTCTTTGTTGAAGACCTAGAGTACCTGCCTCGCACCATCTACCACATCATCAGGAAGACTCTATGGCCTGTCAAAGGACACTCATCTGCAGCAAAGCTTGAAGGAGCAATGAAGACTTTGGTTTTCTATATCTTTAATGGCATCAGCTTCAATGCTCAAGACTTTTTCATCAAGCAGTTGGCTGCGTCTGGCTCCGACATCTTTGGGTTGAAATTCTATGCTCCATGGGTCATGCGTCTGATCAAGCGTCACTCAGCCTTCAACTATCAGCCGTCTGCGCGCAATCATCTTATATTCTTGCCCGAGGTTGATCTGTCAGTTGAAGCCATTTACCCAGAGCCTGCTAAGGATCCCATTTATCTTCATAATGCTGACCACCAAAGCTTCACCCAGCCCATTGAAGGAATTCCAGCAGTGTCTCGTGTTTATCCCCTTGCTGGAAACACACGTGCCCCGCGTGCTCAAACTGATGCCACTGGTAGCACTATTGCGCAAAGGCCTCAACGACGATCTCGTGTCCTCAATGACCGAGAGCTTCTCGTCGCACTGTATTAGAAACAGGATAAGCATCATGACTGGCTTAAGCGTCAGCTGCAAAGCCTCTTGGTGGATGTCAACCGCATTCACAATCTTGCCACCAAGAATGCCTTTGTTGCCCATGAAACCTGTCGACGTACATGGAAAGGGCTGACGCTTATGTGTTCTGAAGATGATCTTCAAGAGGATGGCTTCTCTGAACGCTTCAAGTTTGACTCCACACCTCCAAGGAGGATTGTGCTGCAACGAACTCCGTCTCTTCAAGACTCTGAGTTCTCTTCCTCCACGGCAACTATGAATGCCAGAGTGATCGATGACGAAGACGATGCTACTTCACCGCCCCCTACTTCTTCACGCATCGACACTGCCCCGAGTTTGTCTGCACCGCCTAAAAACATCGACGACCTTGCTGCTTCACCTACTCCTCATGGGAACGAGTAGACGCTCTATGTCTTCAAACCTTTTTGGTCCTTACTGACAAAAGGGGGAGAAGCATATGAGTTTGATAGTCTTCAAGCGGGTCCATATGGGCGGTTGCTTTATATTTTGCCTAGTGTTTACAACTCTCGTTTTGATACATTTGGTTCTTTGAGTTATAACACTTAAAACTCGATGGTCGTCTGCTACTTATTTGCTATTCTGCGATGCGATGATAAATTCCGCATGTGCGACGATAAATTCCGCACTTAGATCATTTTGCAAACGTCAACTTTTCATTATGCATGTCAATATCTTCACCTATTTTTTTGCATGATGAATTGTCATCATAAGTTGAAGAGGATCTCCACAAGTACAACCTGCCATGTGCATTTGCATACCAAAAGCAAATTACTTATATGCACATCTTCAGGGGGAGCCTTTGCCACTTATGAAGACAACAACCTATCCTTTACAATTTCACATATTTTATTCCCCGTTGAAAACTTCAACTAGTTTGTCATCAATCACCAAAAAGGGGGAGATTGTAAGTGCATCTAGTGCCACCCCTAGTTGGTTTTGGAGTATTGACGACAAACCTAGTTGAGGGACTAATGTGTTTTTGAGAATTGCAGGATAACACAGGTAGAAGTCCCTCACTGATTCGGTTTTCCTACCAGAGATGACCCCTAAAAATGTATGAAGACATTGAAGTCAAAGGTGGTATGTGAAGACATTCACTTTGAAGACTATGACGAGAGAAGACATCGCGTGAAGACTATGGAGTGCGAAGACTTAGCAGTTTCGTTGTTCTATGTCTTTCTTTGTTGAGTCGTAGGAACCACCGTACTGTTAAGTGGGGTCTAAGAGAACCAGTCAGAATGACTAAAGTGATGCTTAACCAAAATCCTATGTCTTCGAGTGAAGACTATGAGAGCAAATCTTGTCCAGAGTTGGATAAGTCAGCTTTGCTTGTAGCCCGAACACGTGTCAGTTCCTTAGTGACCCAGGGTCATTTCGGACAAATCAGGTCGGGTTGCCTAGTGGCTATAAATAGCCCACCCCTTATAACCATAAACGGTTGGCTGCTCAGAGTTAGAGTACGGCTTTTGTCGTTTGAGAGCAACCCACCTCGAAGCCTTTGAGAGAGAATTCCTTGCGAGGATAAAGCCCTAAACACCCAGAGCCAAAGAGTGTTAGGCATCACTTAAGTCTTCCTGTCTATGTGATCTGAAGACTTATTACACTTGAGGACTGTGAATCCTCCAGCCGGTTAGGCGTCGCGTTCTGAGCATCCAAGAGTCATTGTGGATCGCCGGTGAACGAAGTCTGTGAAGGTTTGGAAGTCTACCTTGAAGACTTACCAGAGTGATTGGGCGAGGACTGGGTGTCCTTAGCTCAAGGGGAATAAGGTGAAGACGAGGTCTTCTGAGTTGAATCTCAGCCTCCCCAACCAGACGTACAGTTGTCACAGCAACTGGAACTGGTCCAACAAATCATTGTCTTCAACGAGTCACTGGTTTCATCCTTCCCTTCCCTTTGCTTACTGTTGGTCCTTGTGAAGTCATTGTATGATTGCATTATCTTTTGTCTTCACTGAGTGACTACCTGTTCTGTTTGGCTTCACAATATCTTCCTACCTGATCTTACTGCCTAGCTGCTATTAGTCATTATGCTTTCACTTCATTGAATACTTGACTATGGTTTGCCTAGTGTAGTCTACCTTCCGCTGCATGGTAATAGGTTTATTTCTATCATTTGTCTTCAAAACTTCCGTGTTTTGAAGACTTTCATAAAAAATCGCTTATTCACCCCCCCCCCTCTAGTCGATCACTAGCACTTTCACTACAACAACAAACGACCCCAACAACGCTGGCGCTCCTCCATCAACTTGATATTCTTCAGGGGCGTTAGTCCTCATTTTTTTATCCTTTTGGTGATTCGATGACAAAGGGGGAGAAATTTGAGTTAGTCTTCAAGCGGGTCTATCTATAGGGGCATTTGTTTTGCAAAGTTACAACTCTCATTCTTCTAAGACTTTATTCGATCGAATTGTAAACTTAAACTCTATGGTGGTCTGATACTTTTGCTGAGTTTTTCTGCATGCTTATTCCTCATTAATGTTAATGCACGCATGCTGAATTACATCAGTCACCATATGTCATCATGCATTTCAAATTCTTCATATTATATGTTAAATGCGTGTATGGATTACAAGATATAGGGGGAGATCTCCATGATTCTACTCTTCAAAGTGTGCATTGCTTCAAAAGCTAATTCCTCACAATGCACATCTTTAGGGGGAGTTATTCTATATCTTGCAATCAAATTCCTCAATATCAGTATTTACACTTCATATGTTTATCCTCGTTGAAAACTTAACCTATATTGTCATCAATCACCAAAAAGGGGGAGATTGTAAGTGCATCTAGTGCCCCTTAGTGATTTTGGTGTATTGAAGACTTATAGGTTAAGGGACTGATGCGTTTGTGGGTGTACACAGGTCTATAAGTCTATGAGGAGTTTGATATTTACAGAGAAAGTCGACCGAAGTTCTTCGACTGAAGACTTTGGATTTCTGAAGACTTTGAAAGTGAAGAAATTGGTGTGATCCTAAAGATTTGGTATTCATTTGAGGAACATGAAGCGTGAAGACTTTTGTTTTCGTAGTTTCATTTTCTTTTTGTTGAGTCATAGGAAACACCGTACTGTTAAAGGGGGTCGAGGAAATACTAAGGAAAAATTTCCAAGTGATGCTCAACTCAAATCCTACATCTACCAATCCCTTCGAGTGAAGCCATTGGAAATCCCATACAGTTCGGTCAAATTTCTTCAGTGACAGAGACGAAGTTCTTCTGGTCTCTAAGGAATTTGTTCTGACTAACGAGTTGGGAATTCGCCAGTGCGGATTGCCTACACAGTGAGGAACATGATAGCCCTGAGAAATTTGATACTCAAAATTCTGATCGTTGTTGTGCTATGCGCGAGCTGTCCCAAAATATCTACCCACCTAACGGTCATATCATTGAAGGGCATTTATGTATTATCATGTCGGGCTGTTCCCCAGGCTATAAATAGCCCCCTACAACCACTAGCTGGTTGGATGCTCCGAGAGAAACTGTCACTTGTCATTTGAGAGCATCCCATCCTCCGAGGACTTTGAGTGAAAATCATCAAGTGAGGAAAACCCAAACCCAAACACCTACAAACCCAAAGTGATTGAGCATCACTGAAGAGATTGATCCTGCGTGGATCCAACGCTTGTTACCTTTGAAGACTGTGCATCTTCCAGACGGTTAGGCGTCATGGTCTAGAGCATCCAAGAGGAAATTCTGGATCGCCGAGTGACTGAGTCTGTGAAGGTTTGGAAGTCACCTGAAGACTTACCACGAGTGATTGGGCGAGGTCTGTGTGACCTTAGCTCAAGGGGAATACGGTGAGGACTGAGTGTTTTAGACTACGTGTTCAGGACTGGGTGTCCGGGACTGTGTGTCTTCAGGTTTAAATACCTAGCCGTCCTAACCAGACGTACAATTGTCACAGCAGTTGGAACTGGTCTACCAAATCATTGTCTTCACCGAGCTAACTGGTTCCATTTCCTCAACCCTTCTATTTCCTCATCTCTGTGTTGTGTGCTTGTTCATATTTGTTTGAAGACTTTGACTAAAGACTTTCTCTATTTCCTCAGCTCAATTTCTTCAGTCTGTTTGCCTTCATTTTGTTTATCATGTGTTTACGCTTTCTGTACTATGTGCTTGTTTTCATTTCATCATGAAGACCATGCTCATGTTCTATTATGTTTACTTCTGGGTACTTATTCTACTGCAAGTAGTTCCTCACTCAGGAATTTCCTCACCCGCAAATTCCTCAGTGAAGAATTCATAAAAATCGCCTATTCACCCCCCTCTAGTCGATATAACGCACTTTCAGTAGGGTTTTACCTCCATCAAGAGGGCCTGAACCTGGGTAAACATCGTCTCCCTTGTTCTTGTTTCCACCGGTCCGAAATCCATAGCTCGGGACCCCCTACCTCGAGGTCTACCAGATTTCACACCGACACCAAGAAATATGAATTAACCCCATATTTTTATCCTTAATGACAATAATACAAATACATATCATGTCCCTTTCTGTCACTGAGAATTGAGCACCGCAAGATTAAACCCATCACAAAGCACCTCTCCCATTGCATGAAAAATCAATCTAGTTGGCCAAACTAAATGGATAGATCAGAGATAAATACAATGGTATAATGATCATGCATAAAAGAATTCAGAAAAGATTCAATTAATATTCATGAATAATCTGATCATAAACCCATAATGCATCGGATCCCAACAAACACATCGCAAAAGAATATTACATTTAATAGAACTCCAAGAACATCAAGGAGAACATTGTATTGAAGATCAAAGAGAGAGAAGAAGCCATCTAGCTACTAGCTATGGACCCATACTTCTGTGGTGAACTACTCACGCATCATCGGAAGGCTGGAAGGATGATGTAGAAGCCCTCCATGATTGATTCCCCCTCCGGCAAAGTACCGAAAAAGGCCTCTAGATGGGATCGCGAAAGAATAGAAACTTGCGGCAGAGGAAAAAGTGTCTGGGATGTCTCTCTGTTGGTTTCCTGGTTTTAGAGAATTTATAGAGGTGCAATTAGGTTAGACGGAGCCACATGGGGCCCACAAGGTATCTGGGCCCCATGTGATGCCATGTTGCCTTGTCGTCTCATTGCTTCTCACCTGGTCTCCTCTCAAAGCTTATAGGGTCTCTCTTGTCCAGAAAAAAATCGTTAATAAGTTTCATAGCGTTTGGACTCCGTTTGGTACTGGTTTCCTGGAAAACCAAAAACAAGCAGAAAATAGCAACTAGCACTTGGCACTGGGTTAATAGGTTAGTCCCAGAAAATGATATTAAATAACACAAAAAGTTATATAAAACATCCTAGATTGATACTATAATAGCATGGAACAATCAAAAATTACAGATACATTGGAGACATATCATAGCTAGAAGTAAATCTTGTGTGTTAGTCTAGTGGTAGTTCTCCAAATCCATTTGAATAGCTCGTGCTCATCTTCCTTCACACTGATGGTGTGATACATCTTGATGGAGGAGTACTTTTGTGTTTTCCCTTACCCTTTCCAAATATCCTTACTCTGTGGTGTCCTATTACCAGCAATCAGTTTGTGGAGCTTAGTAAATTGAGCATTAGCCTGTACAGATAGAGGATTGTGCAAACTTTGTGAAGGGTCACTTTTTGAAATCCAAGTGGTTGTTGATTTGAGATCATTTCTGACAAAAATTGAAGCTCTGAGAATTTTTTGTTAAAGGATCTTCCAGCCACTTGTCGTGCCAAAGGATGAGAGATTAACCATTACCCAACTTGCAAGAGTAGTGCATTTTGAAGAGAGGCAATAGATTTAAGTGGCTTTTGCATCAACTAGATGATCAGTGTAATAGGTCTCCCAAATCAGCTTGACCCATGGTAAATCTTCCTTGTTAAAGAACTTGTGTAGGTTTTTCATCATGAGAGACTTATTATGCACTACAATGTCCAAAATAACCATAACTCCTTGGGTTTTTGTCATGCAAACCTTTGTCCATGCTATTAGGGCAAGTTCAAATTGTTCTTTACCAAACTTCCTCCAGAAGAAGTTCCTTAGATACTTGTTTAATTTCTCTATTATTGCTACTGGTGGTGCCAAAGTTCTCATGAAGAAGATTGACAGAGCAGAGAAGACTGACTTAATGAGGAGAAATATACCATCATAGGTCAACATGCTAGTTCAAGTTGGCATATGGGTGTGAAATCTTCAATTTTTAATTTGTGGGCACTTAAGGTAGACCAAAATAAGTGAAGGTGAAATTCCCCAACTTGCAGTCAAGATCGCTCCGCAAATTGAGATTATCAGTTGAGACATTCATAGGTATAAAAATTGACTTGTTGTAGTTGATTTCCAGACCAGTTTGGGTGGAATAATGACTGAGATTTTTTTACTTGCATTACTTAGTTGTGAACATCAGGCAAGACTAGGATTGTATCATCTGAATACTCGATGACTGCGAAATAATGATTAGCCTGACAAGGAAGAGAAGCATGGATGATGATGTCATTCATTGCTTCATTAAGGACTGATCATAGTAGGTAAGTATCCAACACAAAAAGGAGAGATGAGAGAGGGTCCCATTGCCTAACCCCCTATTGCAACGGAATTGCTTCCAGGTACCCCATTTAAAGGGGTTGAAGAGATCTAGAGCTGAAAATCATTTTAATCCACATTATCCATCTGTCTCCAAATCTTTTTGTTTTGGGATATCCAGGATGGATGCATTTCCAATCAAATCAAAGGCTTTTTCAAAGTCCAACGTAAGGACGATGAGATCTTTCTTAGATTGTTGACATTGGTGGATCTATCCGAAAGCCCGAGCAAGAGAGTCTTGAACTGATCTAGATTTTAGGATACCATACTGGTTGGTGTGAACCAAATTCAGGAAACCCTTTGTAGTCTCTTGGCCAACACCTTGATTATGATTTTGATGGTACAGTTTAGCAAGGAGATAGGCCTGAAGTTACATGGGTACTAAGGATTGTCCTTTTTTGGGATGAGAGTGTAAAGGAGCTATTCATGGATTGTAAATTGACGTTGCCATGGTAAAATTCATCAATAAGCTCATAAAAATCTTCAGAGGTGTTATGCCAAAAAGCTTTAATAGAGGCCCTATTAAACCCATCAGGTCCAAGAGCCTTATTAGCTAGAATCTCCTTGATCACACTATCAATTTCTTCTTTTGAAAAAAGTGCTTAAAAATCTTGCCATTGAATCTTATTGTGAAGAATACTTGGCAGAAGAAAGAAATTTGTGGTAGGGGAAGAAGTCCTTAACCTTTCCTTAAAGGATCTCCAAAGAATGGCTGCTTTTGCATTATGATCAAAGTGCCCCTGCAACTGTTCATCTTGCAATACAACAATGTGATTATTTCTATATTTGATAGTGGACTTAGCCTGAAAGAATTTTGTGTTTTCATCCCCAAATTTGGCCCATTTAATGGTAGCTCTTTGTTTCCAATAGGTGTTTTGTTATGAAAGTAGGCTTCCAAGATGCTTCTTGATAATGTTTATGCCATTCCATTCTTCCGTAGTAAGAACTCTGAATTCCTTCAAAATGTCAAAAAAATAAAGTGAGAGCATTTGTATTCATGATACCCATGACCACGTTAGAAATTTTTTTGGCCCATAATTTAAGACCTTTCCTAAACCTTTTAAACTTTGCAGTGATATTTTTGGCAGTATTCTTACCCACAACAGGTTGATACCAAATGTTTTTGATTGTATATTTTAACCCTTCTATCCGAATCCAGAAATTTTCAAATATAAATATTCTTGCTTTAGGAATTTTAGTACCAACTTGAATAAGGCAGGGGGTTTGATCAGATATAGGCTCGACTAAACAGGATGAAATGGTGTTGGGATAACTTGTCCAAGATTCAGATGAGAAGCACCAGTCAAGCTTTTCTGGGAATGGTGTTTCCTGATGTTCCTCCAGGTGTACCGCCTTCCGTTAAGAGGGATTTCCACCATACCTAGAACACTAATTTCTTCATTAAATTTCAACATGTCATGAATATCACCACGATGCTTGTTTCTATTATAAGGGTATCTAATGTAATTAAAGTCACCAAGAAGTAACCAATCAACATCTTCAGGCATTGAGATATGAGACAACCGATCAATAAACTCTTTTTTTTATCAGATTGGCAAGGACCATAAGCATTAGTAAGGATCCAAGGGTTGGCATTATGGCAGGATGTGAAATAATATGATGATTGGTTGAACTTTTATATGTTGGTTTCTATGCAATCTTATTTGTCTTGTGCACGAGTGCACACACGCATAGGGGGGACACTTAAGGTGTTGTTTTGTGGTATTATAAATATGCGTGTGAAGGTCGGAGTGACAAATATTACCATTTAAAACATATAGGAGTTATGACGTAGCGGAAATAAAGTTAGAACCCTAGAGGAAGATATAGTTATAGATGGGGTTTTATCTTAATGGATCTTAGTAGTACTAATGTTACGTGCTAAGAGGACAATTAAAGTGCATGCAGGCTCGGCGTAGCAGAATGCTAGATTAGGCTCCTCCCTAAAACGACACTTAATATTAACCATGAATATGCAAAAAGAGGCAATTGCCAGGAACATTTGCCCCCATTGGATACCGCTACATTCATCACAACCAGCATACACCCAATCTTTTTTTCTTGCAATCTTTTATTTACAACCCCTAACATTTATTTTTATCTTGTTACTGCTACATTCATCACAACCAGCATACACCCAATCTTTTTTTCTTGCAATCTTTTATTTACAACCCCTAACATTTATTTTTATCTTGTTAAGTACTTTAGTTATCTCCTTGCAATCTATCTTAGTTGTAGAAAGTTTGGGCATATATTAAACATTAAGTGCACGGATAGTTGCACAAGTGACATATGAAATAAATGGTTGTTTCACAAATGTAGCATCCTAGTTGGCACTTTTTTATTAACCAATAAAATAAAGAAGATAGAAAATGTAAGAAGAACTACATATAGTCAACACAGTTACTGGATAATTATGGCATTTAAGATGTACAAAAACCATCTAACAATAGTATAGAACCATGAAATTTACTAAAATTTAAAACATTTTTAATAACAAATTAATTTTATAATTTTACATTTGATATTTTGTATAATATTATACATATTTATTTATATGTCCTTCCAGTTTTGGATTTGGGGTTCTTATGTTTTTTGTAAATACTCTATTAAATGATGATTTTTAATAAATTATCTGCACCCTGGTTTTTCATGCTGTGTTCCTATTTGTTTTTGGATACTGTAAATCTTTTCCTAAAATTTGTTTTCGGAGTAGCTGAGTTTTCTTAAGAACAAATCTATATTTCTATTTTCTGTTTTGAATTCTCGCCTTTTCTTTTTTTGAAAATATTTTTTGTTGTTTGGCTGCCATGTACGCGACACTGCCGCCACGGTAGGTTGAAAGTCAGAACTTCTTTAATAGGGTAGAATGGTATAATACCAAATCTAGGCAGTTTTGACACTTGGTAATGGAGTAGAGAAACCAAGAAAATACTTTGGATTATATAATGTGCCACGTTCTCTCTTGATCTATGATTGTGATCTCACTCGTCTTAGAGCAAGTATAATAGCGTAGAATTATATAGTACCAGATCTAGGCAGTTTTGTCACTTGATAAAGGGAAATGTTAAAACATCTTATATTTTAGAACGGAGGGAGTAGAATACATAACAGACAGTACCTAGAAGGCATAACATATACTTTCTCCGTTCACAAATATTGTAAGATGTTCTAATTTTTTTCCTGAACGAGATGTATATATGCACATTTTAGTGTATTTGTTCACTCCATATATAGTCTATATTAAAACATCAAAACACCTTATATTTATGGAGGGAGGGAGTATTTGATAGAATTGAACAATGCTTGCAGAATACGATCAAACTTATGTAGGCTGAAGTCTGGCCCCGACAACCCCGCCACTCCAATAGATGGTTCTCTCTTCTTCTTTTTTTTGATAAAGAATAAGACGGTTCTGTGTCATCGTGCTTCCATTTGTGTGATAAAAGACTACAATCAGCCACTCTTAAGGTCCTTCCATACTAGTTGATGTAAACCACAACACAAATATAATACCGACTGGCATACATACTCCAGCTCCATATATTGGTCAAGACATTGTCAAATGCAGCCTGACAACGATCCGCCACCACCCGCCAACCGGTGGATAGGATCACCCACCCTGTTTCCCTGAAAACGACTGACGTGGAACTCCAGGCTCCTCCGGTCCAATAGGCTTCCCATTCTCCCACGAAATGCCGTGTCATGAAAACGCCTTGCACTCATTTTTAGTCGTCCCAATCACGTTGGGTACACGTAATTGTGCGTATGTGGGCACTAGGGAAAGGCAAAATATACATATAAACAATTCCTACTCTAATATCTGCGGGGAATCGGGATGCAACAGCCGGCGAGCAATTGTGGATGTCACACGTATCGTGACGTCGTATTCGATGGGTACTTTGAAGGGGAAAATTAAGCAACTGGATAGAATAGAATCAATCAAGTCACTGTTCATATCTACAACGACACAAAACTGAACAATTTTTTTAGAAATAAACACGCATATTACATTAGATAAACAATTATAGAGCGCACACGGTGACCACAAGGAACATCATAAATATGTATTGGAATATTGCACCAAAGGCTCTCCAAGAACTAAAACTAGTAGAATATTACTTCAGAAGAATCTTGTGCCACACCATCCACACAGCCCACTGCAAGACACCAAACACAACAGCAATATTCCACAGCAACGCCACCTAGGAGAGTGCCGTGCGTCGAGCACCTGACACAAATCGCATTGGATCAGGAGAACTGCAAGAAGGCCGAGCCATCTACTCCCCGGCGTTGCCCATTAGAGTGCCACCGAGATAGGGAAAGAGCAGGACCGGATTATTGTGACATGACGATGTCGTCTATTTCCCTGTCGAAGAGAAACTGCGAGGGGGGGGGGGGTGTCCCGCTCACTCCCACCGCGTCGCCGGTGTTGAGAGAAGGTCTTGCTTGAGCAATTTCCGGGATCGAACGAAGCAATAACTAGCTAATAACCGCTAATGTGAAGGAACGAATTGAAAAAAAATAACCCGGTAAAATATGAGAGTGACTATACGCCACAATTTTAGACGCAATAGCCTCATCATCACCACTACTTCCCTTGAGAGAGCAAATCTAGTTTTGCCACAAACGACCACTGGTGAAGCCCTGACCACGATGAAAACATGAAGTCATGCCAAGCTCCCCATAACAGTTGGCCGCACACATCAACGACGAGGCAACTCCGGCTCCAAGGGCAAGTTACGAAAGATAAATATGACAAGTCGGGACAAAAAGGATCACCAAGTCGAACTACTTGTTGGCCACATCGCCAACCGTAGCGGGACCTGCCTTTCGCCGACAGCCTCGTCACAACCAATGAGCGCATGGTTCACCTGCCCCACCATCAACGCCTACTACCTCACCGAATAGAGCCCGGCCCATGACAACGAGTAGGATTTAAGTTAGTTTTCTTCTCGAATGTAGCTCATTTTATCTTTCTAACATGGGCTACATATGATTATCAATGTTGCATGAAGTTGTACGGAAATGAGGGTTTGAAATTAAGGGTGTGGTTGTCAGGGGCGGACATATGAGGGGCGGTCGGCTCCTGTCCTGCTGTCCGAGACGCGCCCGAACGCGTCCATAGAGATATAGCGGGTCTTATTTGTCCCGACCAATTGGAGACTCTTATCTACCTAATACAATCTCAAGAGATTTAACTGGTGCTACTAAATCAGCCTATTAAGAGGAACGAAGGAGTATGACGGTCTCAGGAAACGGTGTGCTAGATGGTGTGGTGGCATGACAAATCACGGAATTTGCTGTTGCTGTCAACTAGCATTAACTAAGTAAAGCGAGCTTGAAGAATATTCTTGCGGTGACCTTGGAGCAAAGAATGATCGACAAGTTTGACACCGTGATGCACGCTGCAGGTAGGGGGTGAAAGTGAGGGCTGAAGGTGGAGGAGGTCAGAAATCCGCATGAATCTACCGCTATACTTGGCACCCACTGGCATCCTTAGATTCTCCATCCAACGAATATAAAGTGATGTTTCCTTTTGCGAAAAGAATACAAGTGACGTTATGCTTCTCCGAAACAGATCCCACATCTCAGAATGGTAATCTAGTACTTCCTCCGTCTGAAAATAAGTGACTCAAAATTGTTTAGCTACATAGAGTAATTAGCATAGCATGTTCGCGGCGTGGCTTGCTTAATGAACTTGGTCCTGGGCATGGTTACTTGTGCAGAAGTACGTTGAACGAGTGCATAGTTTAGCAGCAGCTACTGGTCGGAAAGATACCTCTGCATTATTGGAATCCAACGGGCGCCCACATAATTGGATAAGACCACGACCCATGGATTTGTGACATTTTGCAGTTCCTGTGGACTGCGGAGGGAATCAGGGCATCTAGCCATGTGATTGAGTGCATGGCAGCATCAGAACTGGAGTCCTCTTTAACTACTGCTACTAATTATGCCCATGAACTTTAATTAGTGGTTTGGCTACATACGCCGCCGCAAGAAAATCACATGGACAGGGGTGTTAGGACAACTCCGGCGTGGATCACCAAATCGGACACAGCAAACGTATGCAAACACGTTCGGACATCTTTACAGACACTGATAGGGAGGCAGCCATCCAGTCGCGTGCAGCAGACGGCTGCACTAGTTCAAACGGAGTAAAAAAATAGACGAAATTTATGCAACTAGACAAATTTTAAGAAAGTTTCACATATTACATTCAAACATGACGATACTTAACAAGTTTACCTAAAATTAAAAAAACTAAACCATGCAAGGTACCCGAAGTTGACCTTAGCCGACGTCACCTCCACTGTCGTCCCCTCTATGGTTGTTGCCTGAGGGGTTATCGTCCTCATGGTCCTTCTGGCGACTGAACGACACGAAGGGGTCGCGGCTGCACTGATTGGCCTCCGCCTGGCGCTCGAGGCGCAGCTAATCGACTGCGTCCGCCACCTGGTGGTGACGATCGGCCGCGAAAGCCTTGCCCGTGCCATCGAGGGCACAGGTGGCGTGTTCGGACTCGGGCAGCCCAACTTTGAGGAGCTAGTAACTGAGTCTGCGCCAACGGTGGTCGGACGACTGCGCGGCCACGAGCACCTAGTCTGGCGTCATGTCATCGTTGCATTGCGCCGCTCCTGGTGTGTGGCCTCGGATGCCAACATATCAGCCGCCATCAAGGTGCGGTACGTTGTGTTGCCACCTCGGTGATCACGCCACCATGTCAGCAGGCGTCTGGTCTGGCAACGCAGCGAGGAGGACGGCTCTTCCTACGCGGCGTTCGATTTGGACACCGCGGTAGCACGGGAGGCGAGGATGTTAAGAACCATTGACACACAAATGGTTGGCAACTGTCCAAAAAAGAACAAAAATTTGATCACAACTACTCCCTTCGTTTCGAATTACTTGTCATGGATATGGATGTATCTAGATGTATTTTAGTTCTAGATACATCTATTTCTGCGACGAGTAATTTAGAATGAAGGGAGTATATATCTAGTTGTTGCCTCCCACATTCCCTGCTTCGCACCATCAAGGCGGAAGCCCTGCAATGGGTGACTGGGCACGAAAGGTCTTGCAACTTTTCTACCGATCAAGGTGGTCCCTAGTGGCTAGGAACGTTTATCGTGTTGTAATTCTGGGTAACCTCTTGTTAAAAAAAACTTTAGTTTGGGTCTGTGCAAAGACACTACGCGTCGGCCGACGGATCTTTTAAAAAGATCCGCCGCCTCCGCATCCGTTTGGTCGGGGCCATCCAGTGGCCCAGCCCCTTTCTTGCAACAGGTATGTTGTTGCAGAAACATTTGCAGGTTCTGTTGCAGAGTTTTTTTGTCTGAACTCTTTTGAAACATGAGTGTCGTTGCGGAAAGACTTTTGCAACACATATGATGTTGCAGAATTTTTTTGTCTTAACTTTTTGCCAACACGGGTATTGTTGCGGAAGGACTTCTGCAACACGGATGATGTTGCGGGATATTTTTGTCTTAACTTTTTTGCAACACGGGTGTTGTTGGGAAGGACTTCTGCAACAAAGATATTGTTACAGAAAAACTGTAAGTGACAGAGGCACGCATCTAATGGTGAGGGTCCTGGCCAGTTGTGCGTCGGCTGATCAAGCTTGTATCGGACGGCTGTGCATGCGACGGAAGTGTACGCGTGTCGGACGACTGACTCTAATCTTTTCCCTTTCTACTATCAATGCATTAAAACCCAAAGCTTTTGCTTTTCTTAAAGAAGAAGAAAAAACACTACTATAAGGGTATCTCCAACCCTGGCACTTAAACTGTCCGCATACGTCCGAACAGCGAAAGCCATTCAACGCGGGTATGTATCGATCTGCAGGGCGTCCTGATGTACTTTCAAAATCGGAGACAAACGTGGGGGGCTTTGCAGGCGTCTGCTCAGCATTCAGGCCCGCTTCTAACCACACTGGCCCACCCAAACCCCTCCTCCCTCGCCCACACGTGTTTCCGTCGTGCTCCAGTTGCCCGCATTCATGCCATTGTAGAGCGCGCTGCTCCACATTGAAGACGGCTTAGGGCGGACGCGACCTCTCACCGCCTTCGTCATTAAAGTGGCACGTCGGCCGAGGGTGTCGCCTGTTGCACGCCCGGCTGAACACGCCTCCTCGCAACATTCAAACGACTCCATTAAACCCACGTGGAAGTCGAGAAACCTACTCCGGCCACACGTTTCATGCGGGCAACATTAAACACAACACCGGGCAAGCTCCTCCCGTCCGCCCGCTATTTAAAGGAGGTCAGATGTCGGGCAAGAATTGCACCACTCCGCCGCTCCCCTCTCCTCCTTCCACCATTTTCTTCCCCCTTTTGATGGCATCCAATGAGCAGGAAAAATAGGTCTCCGGCATAAAAGTCGGCTGGATGGCCCACAGAGCCGGTCGGATACGAGTGACGCAGGTCGCTGCTCCACCTCCAAGCCGGACGGAGCAAGTTGCCGCTCCAAGCCGGTGCGTGGTTCAGCAACTGGCCGCTCCAAGACAGCTCCCGGAGGAGTGGCGAGTTGCTCCAGACTAACACGGGGGGACAACAGCGGCACGGACATCATCACTGCCATGGGAGACACCGTGTTGTACCGTGTCTCCCGTGCCTGCGACCGCGCCATCCGTCGTCAACGCGCGTGTAATCGTGCCTTCTCAGCAGAGAAAGAAGTTGGCTGCACAGACATTGACGAGGTGACGGCCCGCACGTCCGCACCCACCGCCATCATGAAGCAAAAGTAGAAGACGGTAGGCCGCCACCGCTTGGGTCCCATGAAGGCCACCACCGAGGCGATACCGACGTACACAGCCGATGTCTTGCACGATTCTTCAGCACAGACCATCATCGACCCCCGCCTAGGCTCCACGTAAACGGAGCCCCCTCCCCCCTCTCCCTTCGACTGAAGCATCCTCTTTGCCACTCCGATGAGCGGAGTGTGCTTATCCACCCTAGCGGCTTGCCCCATATCACTTTCTGTAAAATAGTCCATATATGTCTCTTCTCCAACCCAAGAACAAAGAGAGAGTTCAAGTTTTCTTTTCATGAGGATGTTCTAGATTAAGGAGATAAGTGATGATTTTTTACCTTCAAATCCACCCAAATGTGATAGCTAACACTTGTGATTTGGAGCATCCCCCACTTGTTGGCTTCCTCGTGCCCAATTCCTCTCTATAATGGAAGATTGCTCGCCCTCGTCTGTGGTTATTCCCTCCAAGGGGTTTCCAAGCAAATCATTGTGTCTCCCATTAATTTTATATTGCTCTTGTCGCATTTTGCTCAAGTACATGCTTGCTTGCTATCGGTACCTATTGCTCAAGTTTGGTACAATTTGGTTGTGTTGACATGTGAGACATGGACATGCATGTGTTTTTCGATACTTTGATGATAACTTTTGGGTATTTACCTTGTAATAAGCTGATCTCGCATGTTGTTGTGGTGAAGACTGAATAGCTTGGTGCTTATGGATTTCATCATATGGTTCATATTTCCTACGTGCACACAAAAGGGTTTGTTGAAATGCTCGTGAAGTACTAGCTTGTTGTTTAGGGCCACTCCCACTCCTAAGAGTGCAATGTGCCATTTAATTATTGTTTTGGTATTGATGATGACAAATTAGTTGGACTAATATTGGCGTATAAGTTTTTTACTCTAGTTTTAGCCTCATGATTATCTAGTGACATGGATCGAGGATCGTCGAACATTCAAATGCTCAAGAAGTTCATCTTGGAGGCTATTTTATTTAGCCTTTCTTTTTATTTTCTTGAGTATTAGGGATCTTGCACTATCAAGAGGGGACTATTGGGAAGCAATTTCAGGTCATGGACTCTTACCCTATTCCTTCTCCCAAGCCCAAACCCAGAAGGCAGCAACACTTCTTAAGCCATTTGAAGCAAAATAGGGTTTTTGTAGGGGCGGAATCTCCGGGCCTCTATTGTTACCCGTTGTGTGTACTGGCTCGGGGTGATGCCCCAACAAGAGACTCCAAGAGTTCATCTGGGCAACCTTAGGCTCGAGCCAGAGTCTTCAGCACTTTGCCTAGGAGTCTCTAGGGTGCCCTCTTACCGGCTAGGCTATGTCTCGGGAATGATACCTAGCTAGAGACTCTGTCTTGTTATCCGGGTGCCCTCATCTCAGAGTTGGAGCCTCCCAATTTCTTTTGGGTGTTTCTCCATGTACCCTCGGGTTGGAGCCAGAGTCTCACGGCATTCTGCCCAGAGTCTCCGACCGTTGTCCCGAGGAATCAACCTGTTCTGCCCATGCTGCTCCTCTGAGTTGCGCGTAACAACAGAGTCGGAGTCTCAGGGTCGAAATGGTCGGAGTGTCTGGGACCTTATTTATTGCAACACAATGGCCATTTTTTAACCTTCGATATAAGTCACCTACCACTCCGGCAGGTGGTTGACCACCTCATTCCTCTCTTGACTAGATCTTGAGAAGAACTCCCCCACCATTCCCACACTCTAAATCACTGATTTATTGTGGGATTTTTGAGGTATTTAAGAGAGGGTTCACCAAAGCATAGGTCTACTTCTCCTATCTCTTTTAACCATCTAGATTCGTGATTTGAGCAATGGCATCCCTCATGTCTGAGTTTGTAGGTATGGAGTGGTGGCTTCAGGTTGTTTGATGTATGATTTTGTCAGATCCTTGTTGAATAATTTAATAAAAAAATGGTTGTGTACATCTTTTGATGCAGAGGCCGGGGGTTTCAACTTCATTTTCTAAATAAAAAATTAGACTCAATATGAGTCTTTCATCTAAAACTTAGTTATATCTTTAGTTCTTTATTTACTTCCATAAATCATTATAATGCTCTGGTGTCCTTTTCAGATAGAGGCAAATGCTAAGTTCAAATTTGATCAAGTTTTAAAACGTTGTCACAACGCCTTCGTTTCATTCGCACTAGAGAGCAATGATGCAAACATAATTATCTATTGGTCATATCGAAAGCAAAAATAAAGAGTAGTCTGCTGAAGTGCTTTTACCTCTTACCTTGTCTTGATGATGACAAGCACTGAATCTTCTGCCAGAGTTTATCTGATTGTCTGATAAAAAGGACATGCGCACAATGGCAGCAGCAAGTTGACAAGATGCAGACCTAAGGTGATTACTCAGTAAACTCTGTCTTCCAATCACCTTGAACTTGAAGGCGACTTTTGGTACCAAAGGAAATACAAGGAATTACAAGATGCAAAAGCCAACAAAGGATCTTGTCGCTGTAATCACCAGCTCGCACCGGCCAATGGTTTCTTACATTTTTCAAATATAAATATTGCAAGTTGTAGTACTACTGCTTGGACTAGAGTATTTGCTATAAGCATCTTGGGGAGGAACTATGCATGGATGGTATCGTTTGTATGTGCCCATAGTTTCCATCCCAGGTCCTAAATAATCTTGGTCCATGATTATTCCTAGGTACTAGTAGTATTGATGCTGACGAGAATTAAAAGGTTCGGCGGAGCATTTCTCCTTCGAGGTCCACTCTACCAATCAATTCACACAGTCAGGGCACGGATAAATGTTGTATTTCTGAAACCATGTTGAGTTTCATGCGACATCAATTCACCCAAGAGTTTAGCTTGAGGAATGCAATTGTATTTCAGCTAAACTCTTTTCCAGTCCTATACTCGGATGTCTCTTAGCTTTGATGCAATCATACAATGATATGCTCACAGATTTTTCTAACATAAGAACAAGTCTTTTTTTTTTGCGGGTAAACATAAGAACAAGTCTAACTTGAAAGTATTGCAACTGGTCCTACTAAAAATGATGAGTAGTGTTATCCTCAAAAAAAATGATGAGTAGTGTCGTGACAATCCCCAGTGGCCTACTAGCAACCAAGAGACCCCAGCATCGCCTCCAGCGACTCGGGGGTCCTGGTTGGGCGATGCGTGGGGCGTTTTTTTCTAAAACACGGTACAATTAAAATTGCTCACATACACGCGATGCGTGGGGCGTTTTTTTTCTAAAACACGGTACAATTAAAATTGCTCACATACACGTATGAACGCGCACGCACATTCTATATTTATGAGCACATCTGAGAAACAATCGCGTGTGTTGGTTGCATTGCGACCTGGTTGTAGGTCAGATGCATGCTGGCGGCTAATGGTGGTACAGGTTTGTTCGGGCCATTGTTTCTGGCTTAGGTGTGTTGTATCTCTGGAAGAAATTCCTGCTCGTAGCCGGTGATGACCATACTTATAGATACTATTTTCTTGTTGGAATCACCACCGAGGAGATTTCGCACCTCTCCCACCCTCGAGCTCTACTCTTGGGGTGAAAACCAAGATCCGCTTTTGTCAGATTGATGATGGACGATGCCTTTGGCGTTGTTTCTTCAGTGGAACCGTCGGGTTTTTCTTTTGGAGTTTTAGCCTCTTGGCAGAGCACTTGGACTGCGTTGAAGTGGTTGGTCTAGAGCTGGCGGTGGCAAGGTGGGGGTGGTGTTTGCGGTGGCGGAGACACGTCCGTTCGGGTCCGAAGCTGGTCGGTATTGTTGGGTAGTCGACGCACACTCGACGTGCATGCAACGTTAGACGAGTCATGTTGGTCGTCCTCTCGAGATCAAAGCGGCACATTCACTCCTCTATCGTCAGATATTTCTTCTCTCTCTGGCGTCGACAAGGTCATCATTTACCATCTGTTGCTTGAAAGAAAGATGAACACCCTATTTTCAAACTCACATGGAATAGCTCTAGCAGATTAAAACATAAAATCTTCTTCTGGTTAGTGGCACACTGCAGAACGAACACTAGAGCACTTCTCCAGAGAAAAGGCATGCATCTAGATGATCCATATTGCCCAGTCAACAATGAAAAGGCTGAGGAAACAAACATGCATTTACTCTGGGACTGCAATTTTGCACAAGAATGCTGGAACTCACTGATTCCAAACAGGCAAAGAGGTACTTCCATATATGAGGACACCATTCTGGCTAGCAAACTCATTCCAAAGCAATTCGCAGCAGAGATTATCATTTTGGGTTGTTGGAACATCTGGATTCAGACAAATGGAAAGGTTTTTCATGCTCAACAACCAACTTTACAGGCATGGCGATATTTCCTCAAGCAAGACATTCTGCTTCTTAAACATAGGATTAAGAATAAATTTTCTGCTAGCTTCTCTCAGTAGATAGATAATAACATATAAGATGATTTGTATTCCTAAGGCAGGCATAGGATAGTTTTTTCTCTTCCCTCTTAAGGACCTTTTGCAGGTCATTTGTAAATTGTACCTTATTTTTATTAATAGAAAATACCGTAGAACTATTGTTCTACGGGTGGGGCTTCAAAAAAAAAATCAAACATGCTTGTGGCGGTCTAATGCAATGGGGCAAACTGGTGCTCTTTGGTGAAGTTCAGGGAAGTCAAAGTCGTCGGCCGTGAGCACAGCTGGTGATGTACGATGATGCTGTTTCTGTAGACAATGTACTTTTCTGTTTGTGCTGTGTTAACCGGCCTTTGGGCGTTCTTGTATTTCTGATTGTGCTTTGGTCCTAGTTTGCTAGGTGTGGTGCATTTTTTATACAGGTTTCGGCCGGTTTCCCTCGATAAACCGAGCAACCGTCGGCTTCTTCTGAATGGAATCTTGGCAGTTCTCCTGCTAACTTTCAAAAAATTAGTAAAAAAAAGAGATCGAAAATAATCAATAGCTCGACAAAACTTGCCCGCAATCATAAATTATATATAAATTGGAGAGGAAGTCGGACTACCCATGCTCTAGATTTTTCAAAGTATAAAGTAGTACAGTAGATTACGAGGAATAGTTTACAAGGTGGCACATTTGAGACGACAAGGACTGCCGGACTAGCGATGTGGTTGTCATTCAGGATCGATCGAGGTCACAGGTGAAGTTTGCAAGGTTTCCTACGATTTAAGTAAAGAAACAGGAGGTTGTAACTGTTTTACCTGTGTCTTGTGCATGGGGAGTGAGGAAAACTAAACTGTCCTGTGTTCGATGAGATTGCCTAGTCATGACAACTCATCCAAGTGGAAGTAGACAGATGATGTCAGAGTATTGTGTCCTCTGCAATTCATAAAATATGGAATGAGAGCTTTCATTGATGTAAATACTACATGGCCTAGCACTTGATGAACAGATTTTCCCTCACATATACCATGACAGTTAGAATAAGTCAAGAAGGGCCTTCTTTCAAATGCAATTGCTTGAAATGGCAAACAATTACCGTACACACAATCTATGAGCTTCTATTTATATAGAAAATATATCATCCAGAAGAGCTCGCAATGGCGATACTCACTATGGTAAACAATATGTAGAGCCCCATTAGGCAGTAGCCCCAGAATCTGGGTACCCGGAATCTGGCCCAGGTTACCACCAACAGGGTTGCCATCAAGCTCAGAAGAAGAAACACAAATGCAACAACAATTCCAACATGGAATTCAAGTACAAAGGCTTTGGGATACACTCCTGCTGTCTGCATCACTAGGGCAGTTCCTAATCCAACGAGCATGTTGAACATTGGGCCAGCAAAACAGCCAGCAATGGCGATTGTAGGTTGGCCGTTCTTGGCCAGTGCCACGTCAGCAACAAGATCACCGACAGAATTCCCCCATGCCAAGACTGTCATGCCAAGTATAGCTGGAGGGAGATCCATAATAACTCCAATTGCTGCCAGGCAGTTCAGGAGCTCTCCGGCCATGGTTGAGATCCAGAAGACGCTCATTACAAACGATATGAGGGTACTTGCAATGCTTTCTGTTTCTGGCGATTCTTTCTCAAAACGGAAGTGGGATAGAGCCAAACAAAAGCTAACCAGAAGCACAACAGACCAGAGGGGGAAGCGGATTTGAGGGAGAAGAAATACTATTCGGCTATCCAATGGAATGAATGAGCTAAAAGAATATAGTAGTATGAGAGGGCATAGACAGATGTTGGCACAGACATAAAATTTGTTCCATTCAGAAGGAAGCGTTGAGGGTATCGTGAGCTTCAAAAGAAATGTCACAGGCCAATCCCAAACTCTTGTTACCTGCCACAGGTAGATAGCCATCAGTATCATGAAAATCCAAGGTTAAGAAAGGAGCTTATGCTTCCATTCAAATCTCAAAGTGAACCAGAAACCAAGTGTCGTTACAATGAGTACTTCAAAGATGCAACAAGAAGATATCGATTTCTTGTTGCAAGTACAATCATGAGCTCTATAGTATACGTAGAAAGTCTGCAGATGATCAAACAGCAAAATATTTTCACTAAAGAAATAAACATGTTCCTATGAGAAGAAAACATAGCTGATGCTTGACAGTGAGTAAAGTTAAACACTGCCCTAAAATGAGAAGACTTGCCATAGATTTCGTAATTGCTCGCACTTATTGACCACCAACAAGACATGAGTTCACCCAGTTACTATCTCATTTAGAATGGATGAATGATATCGAATTTTGTTAAAGATCTTCATCTGCTCTCGTATCTGATTTACAGGGAACGATAACACAAACTATAATATGGTTTCTATGTCTCCCATGGCATGGTAAAGCTTAAGAACATCGTGGTAGACATGGCAAGGATATAGACAATAGTGTGACCTTGCAGAATAAGCAAATATAAAGTCAAAGACTCGTCATAATCTTGATATCTATTTTTCTCTCTTCCATATAAAAGGTTCAGATCTGAGTAGCCATCAAAACAATTGTGCAGCATTCCTCCTAATCTCGTGCTAGACCATATTATGATTTTTTACATCTAAAGATTAAAAGTCAAAACAACTAGTTTTAGAACGTCAGTACAGAGAAATATCGAGTTATATTGCATCTATGTCATTGCATAGCAAAATATGGAAGTCCATTGCACTTTGCAGTAGTTCGAACTGAAATATTTCAAATGAAAGGCTTATCCACAATTAAGCATATAAAATGTTTAAGATATTGAAATATGTACAAGATTGTAAACTGTTTGAGACTGTGCGGCGTCAAATGTTAAGAATGAGGAAATGGAAGCATACACTGAAACTTGTACCAGTGGTCATGTTACTAAACAGTTGAGTATACATGTGCAGCTGGATTGTAGAAAAGCTGCAACACGCATGCAACCTTTAGCCATTACTCCATGTGAAAATGGCATCAACCGCATGTTCTTAATTATTAACGGGGATGAGATGCCTGTATGAGAAGGACTTGATAGCTTTAAGTCAAACCATTTAGGCGTCACTAGGTTTTCACCTGGTCCCTCATATTTGGTCACTTTATCATCTTTCCTATGTATATAGCAGGCTTCACTGCTAAAATGTATCCTTTGGTTATATGGGTTCTAACTAGAACTTACTTAAGACAGAAGAAGAAACAAGTTCTTCTGCTAGCGGCTGACCAAGCACAACAAAGCCAGTGTCAGTGTGGTATTCCATGAAGATATACAGGTATATATTCTAGCATAGGCCACAATAGCTTCTGAAACTCGTATTACTGAATAACTCAGTGGTTGCCACCTATCTGAGTGTTCTCCATCGTATATTAATTTTAGACTTTGTGGTCCCGTTATCATCTTCTTTAGATATTAATCGATCATCATGGCATATGTTCACCATCCAATTAGTTCATGCTGTATGCAACCAGATCCTTTGCCCAGTTGAGCAAGGAAAATTTAGCCTTGCTAAAGCTATCTTAGGTTGCAAACTGATTGGTAAGAGTTAAAAGTGTTCGCTACCTAGGCTAAGAAAACCCCAGGCAATGGTCATAGAACAAATTCGGTTATCTCTCATTGCAGTGGAAAAATGAAGATTATAATTCACCAATATGCTTTAACTTTTACTGTCTGTTCACTTGTGTATGATTTCATTGAAATGAATAAAATCTAGTCTTCTCAAACGAAAAGATACAGAAGAGACGTTAACACAGTGCCCATCTTACACTCCAAACAAAACCCTAATCTGCCCATGCAACAGTTACCCTTCACAACTATAGATATGAATCAGAAATGTCCAAACAGCCAGGACAGATTGTTGGAATAGTTCGTCCGCTGCAGCTGCAGCCATTATTGGCAAAGTTAACTTTGGTCATGCCACAGGTGCGTGGCTAGGTAAGGTGCTTGGATTTGTACAGTTTTAGGAGTATATTCTTTATGTAATGAACGCAATGTTTTGAACTTAGCAGTAAATAACTAAGCAGCTACAGGAAAGAGTGAAAGAAAGTGGGTATGTGATTATCATGCTTACTTTGGTAACTTCACCAACTTTGCAAATGTAATGGACTGGATATGATAGACTTACTGCCTTTATATATAAAAAAATAAGTACAATGCAACACTCCAAAATACACAAGTGAATCAACTAAGTCACTGCAGGAAAGAGTGAAGAAAATGAGTAAGTGATGAGCATCCTTATTTTTATCACTTCAGCAACCTTTCATGCAAGGGATTATGTGCTAGACTTGCTGATCCTATCAATATTACAAAAATCAAATAGAATGCAACATCCTAAACTACAAGTGAACTACTCCCTCTGTCCCAAAATATAAGAACGTTTTTGATACTATCATAGTGTCAAAAACGTTCTTATATTTTGGGACAGAGGGAGTACATGCTATAATATGAATACTTTTCTGGCCAACTAGCAGATTAAATACTTTTCTAAGTGCTTAATATTCTTTCTTCTTGAGAATCTCAGTTCAGAACAAACGCTTAAGGTAATCCATCAAAAGGATAAAGTCAACTCACCCCACTGACAACAGCTGCAAATAAACAAACCAAGTATTCAACAGTTTAAATGAGTATTTTCTTGTCGAAGACACTGCTACCAAAGAGACCAATTGCCTAGAATTGCTGAAATGCTGTCTCAGTCTACTCAAATTTCAGGACATATTCAATAGAAGAATAAACTATTGCTTCGTTCATAGTACCTTGGTGAGCACCGTCCACAAACTAGCTTTGCGTTGCTTCTGATGCTCCACTGAGACTGGCAAGTCCATCGCCCCGCGGCTCATGCCATTCGCTATCTCCGGCTCGGCAGAGCTGACTGCCTTTCCCGCCGCGCCCAAATCCATATAAAACACTAAGCCGACGAAGAAGACATAGAAGAGCACGAGCCCGACGGCCTGCCACAGGAATATCTCAGCGCTGAGGTAGATGTAGAAAAGCGCCGACGCGGCGACGAGGTATAAGAAGACGTCGCGCGTGAATGAAGCCGGCGGGACAGCGAAGGGCGCGGCGATAAGGGAGACGGCGCCGACGACGAACGCGGACACGAAGGCGCCCGCGGAGAGGATGGCAGCCAGCCCGGCCCGGGGCAGCCCGCCCTCGCCGCGTAGCGCGGCGGCGGAAGCGAACGCATCTGGGGCGCCGTTTCCGAGCGCGAGGAGCGTAACGGCGGCCATGGAAGGGGAGAGGCGGAGGCGGGACGCGAGGCGGGAGACGGCGGGGGAGAAGTGGGCCCCCGCGGCCACGGCGAGGAAGCGGAAGTGGAGGAGGAGGAGGAGCGCGAGGACGGGGAGGGAGAGGCGGCGGTCGGCTCGCAGGAGGCAGGAGTGGACGGCTGCGTAGTTGAGGAGTCCCGGGGCGGGGTCGGCTCTGACGGAGGCGCAGGCGGCGGCGGTGTATGGGAGGGAGGCCATGCCATGCGCTAGCTGCCGATGCTCCCGCGCGGCGGTGGTGAAGTAATGGCTGGCGCAAGGAAGGGAGGTGGGGGATTTCGGTGGAGATGGCCGACAGTGAGTGGGATCGGCACGGACGCCGACGCCCGACGCGTTGGGCGAATCCCACCACCAGCACCAAGGCAGGCGGAGTGGCCGATGCCGAACTTAGTGGTGGTGGGTCCCGTTCCGCGGAGAACGTGGAAATGCAGCACGCGTGGACGAGCGGACCGGCCCACGATGGGGTTATATGCAAGGCGGGCCGTTGTATGTTTATACGGTCCAAACTCCAAAGAATGCAATTTGTTGCCCAATTTCTATTTAGCGCTTAAGGCATCACCTATAAGAGCATCTCCAACAGACGCGCTATATAAGGCGCGTGCTGAAAAAGATTTCTATATAGCGCGTGCGTGATCAAAAATAATGCTCCAGCAGAAGCTGTAAAATAAAGAACGCACAAAAACGAAGCTGTAAATTTAGTGCACGCGGGCAGCATAGCTACAAATTTGGGACGCCGGCTTGAGCGCGCGGGCAGCTGCGCGTGGGTCCGCCAGGTTGGGCGCTGTGGTTTTGTGCGTCTGGTAAACCTCCCGCGCGCAAAAGCGCTATTTCGGGGCTGTATACTTTTTTTAGCGCGTCGCGCTAGCCCGCGTCTGTTGGAGATGCTCTAAATTCTCTAAAAAAAAGGCGCCACCTATAAAATTGCTCTTCGGTGCTTTTGAAGGAAATATGCCCTAGAGGCAATAATAAAGTTATTATTTATTTTCTTATATCATGATAAATGTTTATTATTCATGTTAGAATTGTATTAACCGGAAACATAATACATGTGTGAATATATAGACAAACAGAGTGTCACTAGTATGCCTCTACTTGACTAGCTCGTTGATCAAAGATGGTTATGTTTCCTAACCATAGACATTAGTTGTCATTTGATTAATGGGATCACATCATTACGAGAATGATGTGACTGACATGACTCATTCCGTTAGCTTAGCACACGATCGTTTAGTATGTTGCTATTGCTTTCTTCATGACTTATACATGTTCCTATGACTATGAGATTATGCAACTCCCATTTATCGAAGGAACACTTTGTGTGCTACCAAACGTCACAACGTAACTGGGTGATTATAAAGGTGCTCTACAGGTGTCTCCGAAGGTACTTGTTGGGTTGGCGTATTTCGAGATTAGGATTTGTCACTCCGATTGTCGGAGAGGTATCTCTGGGCCCTCTCGGTAATGCACATCACATAAGCCTTGCAAGCATTGCAACTAATGAGTTAGTTGTGAGATGATGTATTACGAAACGAGTAAAGAGACTTGCCGGTAACGAGATTGAACTAGGTATTGGAATACCGACGATCGAATCTCGGGCAAGTAACATATCGATGACAAAGGGAACAACGTATGTTGTTATGCGGTTTGACCGATAAAGATCTTCGTAGAATATGTAGGAGCCAATATGAGCATCTAGATTCCGCTATTGGTTATTGACCGGAGACGTGTCTCGGTCATGTCTACATAGTTCTCGAACCCGTAGGGTCCGCACGCTTAAAGTTCGATGACGATCGTAATTAGGGTTTTTGTGTTTTGATGTACCGAAGGTTGTTCGGAGTCCTGGATCTGATCACGGATATGACGAGGAGTCTCAAAATGGTCGAAACATAAAGATTAATATATTGGAAGCCTATATTTGGATATCGGAATCGTTCCGGATGAAATCGGGATTTTACCAGAGTACCGGGGGGTTACCGGAACCCCCCGGGGGTTAATGGGCCTACATGGGCCCTAAGGGAGAAGAGGAGGGCCGGCCAGGGCAGGCCGCGTGCCCCCTCCCCCCTAGTCTGAATAGGACAAGGAAGGGGCGTGGCGCCCCCCTTTCCTCTTTCCCCCTTCCCCTTTCCTTCTCCAACAAGGCAAGAGGGGAGAGTCCTACTCCCGGTGGGAGTAGGACTCCTCCAGGCGCACCCCTAGGGGCCGGCCGCACCTCCCCCTCCCTCCTTTATATACGGGGGCAGGGGGCACCCCATGACACACAAGTTGATCTTCGTGATCGTTCCTTAGCCGTGTGCGGTGCCCCCTTCCACCATATTCCACCTCGGTCATATCGTAGCGGTGCTTAGGCGAAGCCCTGCGTCGGTATAACATCATCACCGTCATCACGTCGTCGTGCTGACGAAACTCTCCCTCAACGGTGTGCGGTGCGGTGCCCCCTTCAGGGGGGAGTTCACTGATCTAGGGGGCCCTAGGTGACGCGTGCATGGCGAAACCACCTCTTCTGGGTGGCGGCGGCAAGGAGGTTACACAGAAGATGTGTAAGTGCATCTAGTGCCACCCCTAGTTGGTTTTGGAGTATTGACGACAAACCTGGTTGAGGGACTAATGTGTTTGTGAGAATTGCAGGACAACACAGGTAGTAGTCCCTCACTGATTCGGTTTACCTACCGGAGATGACCCCTAAAAATGTATGAAGACATGGAAGACAAAGGTGGTATGTGAAGGTATTCACATTGAAGACTATGACAAGAGAAGACATTGTGTGAAGACTATGGAGCGCGAAGACTTAGTTGTTTCGTTGTTTCGTTTTCTTCTTTGTTGAGTCATAGAAACCACCGTACTGTTAAGTGGGGTCCAAGTGAACCAGTCAGAATGACTAAAGTGATGCTTAACCCAAATCTTATGTATTCGAGCGAAGACAATGAGAGCAAATCTTATCGAGAGCTGGATAAGTCAGCTTTGCTTGTAGCTCAAGTAAAGTTGTCATGTGTGTTTGAAATCTGACCGTTGGAACACGTGTCAGTTCCTTAGTGACCCAGGGTCATTTCGGACAAATCAGGTCGGGTTGCCTAGTGGCTATAAATAGCCCACCCCCTACACCATAAATTGGCTGGCTGCTCAGAGTTAGTGCACGACTTTTGTCGTTTGAGAGCAACCCACCTCGAAGCCTTTGAGAGAGAAATCCTTGCGAGGACAAAGCCCTAAACACACAGAGCCAAAGAGTGTTAGGCATCACTGAAGTCTTCTTGTCTGTGTAATCTGAAGACTTATTACACTTAAGGACTGTGGATCCTCCAGCCGGTTAGGCGTCGCGTTCTGAGCATCCAAGAGTCACTGTGGATCGCCGGTGAACGAAGTCTGTGAAGGTTTGGAAGTCTACATTGAAGACTTACCAGAGTGATTGGGCGAGAACTGGGTGTCCTTAGCTCAAGGGGAATAAGGTGAAGACGCGGTCTTCTGAGTTGAATCTCAGCCTCCCTAACCAGACGTACAATTGTCACAGCAACTGGAACTGGTCCAACAAATCATTGTCTTCAACGAGCCACTGGTTCTATCCTTCCCATCTCTTTATTTGCAGTTGGTCCTTCTGAAGTGATTGCCTGTTTGCATTATCCTTTTGTCTTCATTGTGTGACTGCTTGTTCTGATTGGCTTCATACTATCTTCCGTCCTGATCTATACTGCCTAGCTGCTATTAGTCTTTGTGCTTTCACTTCATTGAATACTTGACTATGGCTTGCCTAGTGTAGTCTATCTTCCGTTGCATGGTAATAGGATTGTTTCTATCGTTTGTCTTCGAAACTTCCATGTTTTGAAGACTTTCATAAAAATCGCCTATTCACCCCCCCTCCTCTAGTCGATCACTAGCACTTTCAATTAGTATCAGAGCAAGGTACTCCCTTGTTCTGTGTGATTCGGTTTAACCACCTGGAGTTTTAGCTATGTCGACTGCAGGGATAATCAAAGTCTCCGTTGCGTGCCCAGTCTTCGATGGAACTGAATATCCCTACTGGAAGAATAAGATGTGCATGCATCTTGAAGCCATTGATGTCGACCTCTGGTATGTTGTCAAGAATGGCGTCCCCACGGCTGGTGAAGGTGTCACCGCTGCTGATGTCAAGAAGTTCATTCAACTGGATTCCACTGCCAAGAATATCATTTGTGGTCATCTGACCAAAGGAACGTATGGCCGTGTGAGTGCTCTGGAAACATCCAAGCTAGTCTGGGACTGGCTCTCCAAGGTCAACGAAGGCGTCTCAACCCAGGGAGATCAAAGAATCAGTGTCCTTCGCAACCTCTTCAACCACTTCAAGAGAAACGACAATGAGAATATTCAGCTCACGTTTGATCGACTCACTGACATCACAAATGAGCTTCAAGCTCTCGGCGCTACTGAGATCACCAAGCATGAAATCGTCAAGACACTCCTGAGATCACTTGACAGCTCGTTTGACACCCTAGCCCTGATGATTCAAGAACGCTATGACTTCAAGACACTCGATCCGTCTGACATACTTGAAAGGCTTAACACACATGAGTTTCAGCTTTCTGAGAAAAGAGACATCTACGGTCCCAACTATGGGCGAACTCGTGCTTTGAAGGCAAAATCTGTTTCCTCATCTGAAGAAGAATCTGACTGCAGTTCTGATGATCCTGAAGACATTGGAAAGGAGCTTGCTATGCTTATGAAGAAGTTCCAGAAATTCACCAAGTAGAAAGGCTTCAGAAAGTCCTCACGATCCAGCTCAAGGAATGATGAAGCTTCTGCCCATGACTACAAGAAGAGAACATGCCACAAGTGCAAGAAACCTGGTCACTACATCTCTGAGTGTCCACAGTGGGACAATGAGAACAACAACAAGAAGAAGAAGAGCAGGGAATATGATGCTGACGACAAGAAGAAGAAGAAATACTCAAAGTCTTCTTCCAAGTCTTCCTCAAAGTCTTCATCACACAAGAAGAGCTCATCTGGCAAGGCTCGTGCCTTTGTTGGCAAGGAAATGGATTCAGAGGAGGAGTCTGCTTCTGAGGAGGCAGAGGTGGAGTCCGAGGAGGAGTCTGATTCTGGCGTTGCAAGTCTGGCTACAGCCTACGTTGCCAAGTCCATCTTCAACACTGAAGACAATGACTTCGTCACTGACGCCGATGCTGATGATAAGGACAACTCCGCTCCCACCTACTGCTTCATGGCACGTGGTGCCAAGGTAAACTCACGCACTACTCACTATCAAACATCCAGTGAAGATGACTCTGATTGTGGTTCCAAACCCAGCTACAAAACACTTGCTAAAATTGCAACTGAACAACAGAAAGCTATGGAACATATTCAAAAACTGTTAGACAAAAGCGATGACCTGTTAGACGCTGAAATGACTCGATCTCAGTCCTTAATTGAAGACATTAAAAATCTTCATGTTAAGTATGAGGAACTTGAAAGTCGTCATGAAACGCTCTCAACAACTCATGAAAAGATTTCCTATGATTATCTTCAAAGGAAGCAAGATCTTGAGAAATTGAGAGCGGCTCATGAAGATCTTCAAAAGGAAAATGAGTCACTTCGCGCCAAACAGATCAGTTCCGCTCAGGAAGGATTTGAACCACCATGTCTTAAATGCATTGAGCGTGACAACGCTACTTCGGTTGCTGGATGTTCTACTGCTGCTACTATTGCAGTATCTTCAACTTTTGATGTGGTAACTAACCCCTCTGCTGAGGATACCACTGCTATTGTTGATGAAAATGCTAGGTTGAAGACATTGCTTGAAACAGGGATGTACAAAAGTCTCAAAGGGCATTAGACACTATGTGATGTCCTCAAAAGGCAGATCCTGAACCGAAACCCTAGGAAAGAGGGTGTTGGGTTCGAAAGGAAAATGAATGTTGATGGCTCTTACTGGAAACCTGAGTAGTACCCCAAAACCACATGGGTTGCTGCAAAGGAACCTTCAGTGGATCTGTGACGCCCCCAGACCGAGGTGCCAGGTGTCCTCCAGTTATTCGCTGTTGTTGCCTTGTCATTGCTTGCGTGTCATGCATGTCATATCATGTCATCATGTGCATTTCATTTGCATACATGTTTGTCTCATGCATCCGAGCATTTTCCCCGTTGTCCGTTTTGAATTCCGGCGCTCCTATGTCACCCGATGTCCCTTTCTAACTCTTTTCATGTGCGGGTGTTAAACGTTCTCGGATTGGACCGAGACTTGTCATGTGGCCTTGGTTTACTATCGGTAGATCGCCTGTCAAGTTTCGTGCCATTTGGACTTCGTTTGATACTCCAACAGTTAACCGAGGGACCGAAAAGGCCTCGTGTGTGTTGTAGCCCAACACCTTTCCAAAGTGGCCCAAAACCCACCTAAACCTCCTCCATCATCTCGGTCGTTCGATCATGATCGCGTGGCTGAAAACCGCACCTCATTTGGACTCTCCTAACTCCCTCTACCTATAAATATGTGGCTCTCCCTGAATTTTTCGCGCAGTCCAAACCCTAGCCTTCCACCTCCTCGCGTCGCCGGACACGTCCACCGACGGCCGGACATGTCCACCACCAGCCGCCACGCGTTTCGGCCAATGAGAGGCCGACACGTCATCAGCGCCGCCCCCGCGCCCTATCCCATCTCGCCACATGGCGCTGCCGCGCTCGCCCCCGCCGCCGGCCCGCGAGCCCGCGTCGGGCCCGCGGGGCCCAAACCGCCGCCCGAGCCGCCATGAACCCATGCCTTCTCGCCGGACTATGGCGCCGCCCGCTCGCCGGCGCGCCTCGCCGCCGCGCCCCTTCATGCCTGTCGCGCCGCCCTGCACAGCTCGTCGCCGGCGCCGCCCATCGCCGTCGCTCCGCTCCAGCACCACCGCACGCCGCTGCCGCCGGCCTGGTCGCCGCCGTCGCCGGTCCTGCGCGTCGCGCCCCTCGCCGCCGCCTCTTTGCCGCCTTCCTCCGCCTCCTCGTCATCGGCCGCCGCCGCGTCGTCTCCGGTCGTCTTCTCTGGCGAGATCCGGCGGATCGGGACGAGATCCACCAGGATCTCATCCAAACGCGTCCGCCGTCCCGCTCCGCTCTGTCCCGGGATCTCCCCGTCCAACTTCTGCGAGGTCAAAATATCTCTAAGTCTCAGATCTGCATACTTTTCATGCCATATTCATCATGTCATAACTCTGTCATTGTAGATCTGATTCGTGCGTGTAGCATATCAAAATGTCCGTCTCGACGAGTACATCATTTCATCTCATTGCATCATTTTAATTTGAGCTCATCTTGATGCCCGAAATGCTGTTGGAAGAGGGCTATGTGAGAAATATGTCAGATCTATTTCAGCAAATGGCCTTTTGTCATTTTTGCCATGATTGATGTGTGCATGCTATGATCCTGAGCTCTACATGTGTTTTGTTAAATGCCATGTTATCTTTACAGAGGTGTATGCCATGTATTTTTGTGATATATGTGGTGACTAGCACAAGCTTTCAAAGTAGCGTAATCGGTAATGCTGATTTCAGGGACTAATAATTTCACCAAGTCCTTGCCTTGTTATTGTTTTTATGCCATATGTTCATGTTGTTGCCTAGTGATTCGTGCCTATTTTGAGGATGATCAGTGAGGGTGTTTTGTTAATATTGTGGTGCACTATTCATCCATGTCTTTGTTTGCATTTATGGAGCACCCTAGCTTGAGTCAATCGAGCTCTACTTTTGCTATAAAATGTTCCTGGCAGATTGTTAACATGTTTAGCAATTTTGCCGAGGTTGTTGCTATTGATCCGTGCATGCTATGTTGTTGTTCCTGCCATGTCTAGCTTCTATGCCATGTCTTCCTGATGGGTGTATGCTTAGTTTGTCATGCCATGCTTTGTAGTGAGTGCATCGAGCTCGTAAACATGCCTACTTGTTAATTGTTTTGCCATGCTCCAGTTTTTCACTAAGTCTGGATCTGTTTATATTTTTGTTATGTTCACATGCTTGCAATTATATTTTCTGATCCCTTTTGGCTCATGGTCACTAAGGGACTTTTGTTATATGCTTAGAGTAGCTTCATGCCATGCCTTTTTTTGCCATGATATGTTCCTGTAGCATATAGTTATCATGCTCTAAACTTTGCTTCCTGATGATAAATTCCTGATATGCTGTTAATTTCACTAAGTCTGAAACCTGTTATCATTTGCACTTTTGCCATGCTTGTTTGAACCTGTTAATGGATGAATTAGCCGTAGCTCAGTGTTCATATTTTGTCAAGCTTCATGAGTGGATCCCTGCCATGTATTTTGTTGCCATGTTTGAAGGCTGTAGTATAATTATCTTGATGCATTTAGTTGGCTACTTGCTGTTTATCGTAGACCGGTGCCATATTTGTTTTGCTTGCCATTTCCAAACCGTGCATCCGATTCCGGTGATCTTTATATCAATTTCAACCGAAATCAACTCGTCTTTCCAGTGGCACTCTTGGATTTCCAAGTTGGGGCCAGGTTCAATCATTCCTTTCCAAATCATGCATATGCACCGCATACCGCATCCCGCATATCATACCATGTTCATGTGTTGGTTGTTTACTATGTTGTGTGCTTCTTTCCGGTGTTGCTTCTTCGGGTTGGTTCCGTTAACGTCGCGTTTGTGAGGAACCGTTCGACTACGTCCGTTTGTCTTCTTCATGGACTCGTTCTTCTTCCTTGCGGGATTTCAGGCAAGATGACCATACCCTCGAAATCACTTCTATCTTTGCTTGCTAGTTGCTTGCTCTTTTGCTATGCCTATGCTGCGATACCTACCACTTGATTATCATGCCTCCCATATTGTTAAGCCAAGCCTCTAACCCACCTTGTCCTAGCAAACCGTTGTTTGGCTATGTTACCGCTTTGCTCAGCCCCTCTTATAGCGTTGCTAGTTGCAGGTGAAGATTGGAGTTTGTTCCTTGTTGGAACATGGATATTTTGTTGGGATATCACAATATCTCTTATTTAATTAATGCATCTATATACTTGGTAAAGGGTGGAAGGCTCGGCCTTATGCCTGGTGTTTTGTTCCACTCTTGCCGCCCTAGTTTCTGTCATATCGGTGTTATGTTCCCGGATTTTGCGTTCCTTACGCGGTTGGGTTATAATGGGAACCCCTTGACACTTCGCCTTGAATAAAACTCCTCCAGCAATGCCCAACATTGGTTTTACCTTTCGCCACCTAGCCTTTTCTTTCCCTTGGGTTCTGCAAACTCAAGGGTCATCTTTATTTAAACCCCCCCTGGGCCAGTGCTCCTCTGAGTGTTGGTCCGACCGAGTAGACTGCGGGGCCACCTCGGGGCAACTTGAGGTTTGGTTTTACTCGTAGGATGTCTCATCTGAGTATGCCCTGAGAACGAGATATGTGCAGCTCCTACCGGGATTTGTCGGCACATTCGGGTGGTGTTGCTGGACTTGTTTTACCATTGTCGAGGATTTCTTGTAACCGGGATGCCGAGTCTGATCGGATTGTCTTGGGAGAAGGAATATCCTTTGTTGACCGTGAGAGCTTGTGATGGGCTAAGTTGGGACACCCCTGCAGGGATTGAACTTTCGAAAGCCGTGCCCGCGGTTATGGGCAGATGGGAATTTGTTAATGTCCGGTTGTAGAAAACCTGAAGTGGACCTTTTAAAATACATCAACCGCGTGTGTAACCGTGATGGTCTCTTCTCGGCGGGGTCCGGGAAGTGAACACGGTGTTGGATTTATGCTTGACGTAGGTTGTTCTAGGATCACTTCTTGATCATAGTTTCTCGACCATGCCTTTGCCTTCTCTTCTCGCTCTCATTTGCGTATATGTTAGCCACCAAATATGCTAGTCGCTTGCTGCAGCTCCACATCATACCTTTGCCTTACCTATAAGCTTAAATAGTCTTGATCGCGAGGGTGTGAGATTGCTGAGTCCCCATGACTCACAGATACTTCCAAAACCAGCTTGCAGGTGCCGTTGAACTGTGCAGATGACGCAACCAAGCTCAAGGAGGAGCTCGATGAAGATCTTATCCTTTGTGTTGTTCCGTTTCCAGTTGATCAGTAGTGGAGCCCAGTTGGGACGATCGGGGATCTGTGTAGCATTTGGGGTAGTCTTCTTTTATTTTGGTTCCGTAGTCGGACCTTGATTGTATCTGGTTGATGTATGCTTTATTCATGTATTGTGTGAAGTGGCGATTCTAAGCCAACTATGTATCTCTTTCCCTTATGTATTACATGGGTTGTGTGAAGATTACCTCACTTGCGACATTGCTTTCAATGCGGTTATGCCTCTAAGTCGTGCTTCGACACGTGGGAGATATAGCCGCATCGAGGGCGTTACAGGATCCATCGACCCTATCTGGCTTCACTTGCTCTAATCCCATTGTCATTGATGAATCCTTTGATGCAAACTATAAACTGTTTAAGAATTAGAATGGTGAAGTGTTTGCCAGGTATATTGGTACTAACTGCAGGAATGGGCCACCTATGAAGAAAATCTGGGTGCCGAAAAAGTGTCTGGAAAATCTTCCTGTGAATGTCGTCATGACACCACAAGTGAATAAGACAAACCCTAGACCACAGGCTTCATATGGTCCAAAGGCTTCATATAGACAGAGGACTCACCTGAGTCGCACTAACGCAAATATTTTGCAGGAAAACCATACTCAGGCCTATGAATATGAGCGCGTTTCATCAAACTGCCATGTTCATAAAACCAAGAACTACTCTACTTATTCTTATGAGTACTATTGTCCACCTGCAAGACTATTTGCTAGGGCTCCAAATCCAAAGTTTTCAGATGCTGCACTTAGACTCATTGCTTCGAGGCCACCCTTGAAGATGTGGGTGGATAGGAAAGCTTAACTCTCTTTTGCAGGGAAGGGTCTCCAGCCGAAAATCAAATGCGTCTGAAGCTATTGCTGGGGACCTTAAACATCTTGTAGGGCGCAAGATCAAATGCCCAAATGGTCTTATTATGTATTTTGTTCTTGAGTCGCTTGCTACTTGCCCTATCAGTCCTAACCTCGATCTAAGCTTTCATAATCCACTTGCTCGTCAAATGTTTATGCTTCACAATTCTATTTGTGAAGCCTATCCCCCTAACTGCACTGTAGGGTATGACACCAGCTGCTTCAGAATGGATTATTGACAGTGGATGTACTAATCACGTGACTGGCAAGTGAAGTCTTCTCATGGAATCAACTCTACGTCCATCTGACAAAAGTCACATCACATTTGCTGATGCTGGCAAAAGCAAGGTATTGGGTCTAGGTAGAGTTGCAATCTCAAAGGATCAACACATGGATAAAGTGATGCTTGTTGAATCCCTTGGTTTCAACTTAATGTCCGTCTGAATGCTTTGCGATTTGAACATGATTGTGACATTTGGAAAATATCGTTGCCTAGTTCTAATGGAATCTGACAAGTCTCTAGTCTTTGAAGGGTATCGGAAAGATGATTTGTACATGGTAGATTTCTCAGCAGGACCACAGCTCGCCATATGTCTTCTTCCAAAAGCTTCAGAATGCTGGCATGAGGAATTTGCACACTCTTGCAAAGAAGAAGCATATCATAGGCATCGAGGGCGTCAAGTTCAAGAAGGATCACTTATGCGGTGCCTGCGAAGCTGGAAAGATGACGAGGGCCAAGCATCCCTCGAAGACAATCATGACAACGACTCAACCCTTCGAACTACTACACATGGACCTCTTTGGTCCTACTCACTACTCAACTCTTACTACTACTGCTTGTCTCTATGGCTTCGTCATTGTTGATGATTATTCAAGATATACATGGGTGCATATAATTCTCTACAAGACTGAAGTGCAGGATGTCTTTAGACGCTTCGCCAATCGAGCCATGAATAACTATGGTGTTAAGATCAAGCACATCCGAAGTGACAACGGCACTGAATTCAAGAACACCGTCCTCGACACTTATCTTGATACATTGGGCATCACTCATGAGCTCTCAACCCCCTACACGCCGCAGCAGAATGGCATCGTGGAACGCAAGAACAGAACACTCATTGAGATGGCTCGGACGATGCTCGATGAATACAAGACTCCAAGGAAGTTCTGGCCTGAAGCCATTGATACTGCATGCCATGTCATCAACCGTGTTTATCTTCACAAGCTTCTGAACAAAACATCCTATGAGCTCCTCATTGGTAAGAAGCCAAATATCAGTTACTTCACAGTATTTGGTGCCAGGTGCTGGATCAAGGATCCACATCACACTTCAAAATTTGCACCGAAAGCACATGAAGGTTTTATGCTTGGTTACGGAAAGGATTCGCACTCCTACAGAGTCTTCAACCTCTTTCACTATAAAGTGGTTGAAACTGTGGATGTGCGGTTCGATGAGACTAACGGCTCGCAAAGAGAGCACCTGCCAAATGTGCTAGATGAAATTCCACCCAGTGAATCCATCAAGCTTATGGGAACTGGAGAAATCATACCATCTGAAGTACAGCCTGAAGAGGAACTTATCATCTCTGCACCTGATCAACCTGAAGACAATGCTCAGCCTGAAGACAATCCTTCAAATGATGACAATGATCAGCAAGAGCAAAATCTTCGTCCAGTTCATCCTCGTGTTGCAAATGAAGTACAAATTGAGAAGATAATCGACAGCATCAATGCACTTGGTCCACTCACTTGTTCAAGGGCAACACAACTAGCAAATTTCTGTGGGCACTTTGCATTCGTCTCAATATCTGAACCCAAGAAAGTTGATGAAGCCTTCATGGAACCTGAATGGATTCAAGCAATGCAAGAAGAGCTTCAACAGTTTGAGCTGAATAATGTATGGGAACTGATCAAGCGTCCTGATCCTCATAAGCACAATATCATAGGCACTAAATGGATATATCGCAACAAGCAAGATGAGCATGGTCAAGTTGTCAGAAACAAGGCTCGTCTCGTTGCTCAAGGATACACTCAAGTTGAAGGAATTGACTTTGATGAAACATTTTCTCCTGTGGCTAGGCTTGAAGCTATACGCATACTGCTAGCCTATGCAAATCATCATAACATTCTTCTGTATCAAATGGATGTGAAGAGTGCTTTTCTCAATGGCAAGATTGAAGAAGAAGTATATGTTGCACAACCACCTGGCTTTGAAGATCCAAAACATCCTGACATGGTTTACAAGCTCAACAAGGCACTGTATGGCCTCAAACAAGCCCCTCATGCTTGGTATGACACACTCAAGGACTTCCTGAAGAGCAAAGGCTTCAAACCTGGTTCCCTGGATCCCATGCTCTTCACGAAGACATATGATGGTGAACTGTTTGTGTGCCAAATATATGTGGATGACATTATCTTCGACTGCACTAATCAGAAATACAGTGATGAGTTTGGATACATAATGCAAGAGCAATATTAGATGTCCATGATGGGTGAGCTGAAGTTCTTCCTTGGTCTTCAAATATGACAGCAACGCAACGGCATCTTCATATATCAAGAGAAATACCTCAAAGATTGCCTGAAGAAGTTTGGAATGCAAGACTGCAAAGGTTATACGACGCCAATGCCTACCAAGAGTCATCTAGATTCTGACGCCAATGGTAAAGAGTTTGATCAAAAGGTATACCGCTCCATGATTGGTTCTTTGCTTTATTTATGTGCATCTAGGCCAGATATCATGCTTAGTGTTTGCATGTCTGCCCGATTCCAAGCGCCACCAAAGGAATCACATCACTTAGCTGTGAAGCGAATTCTTCGATATTTGGCTTACACCCCAACACTAGGATTATGGTATCCAAAGGGCTCAGAGTTTGATCTAGTTGGATTCTCGGATGCTGATTATGCTGGTGACAAGGTGGATCACAAGTCTACATCAGGCACATGTCACTTTCTAGGACGATCACTTGTATGTTGGTCTTCAAAGAAGCAGAACTGTGTATCTCTCTCCGCTGCTGAATCTGAATACATTGCTGCTGGATCTTGCTGCGCTCAGCTTCTATGGATGAAGCAAACACTCAAAGACTATGACATTCATCTGAAGCAAGTGCCACTCTTCTGCGACAATGAAAGCGCCATCAAGATCGCCAACAACCCAGTTCGGCACTCAAAGACAAAGCACATTCAGATCCGTCATCACTTTCTCAAAGATCATGTCATGAAGGAAGATATTGATATCATTCACGTCAACACTGAAGAGCAACTGGCAGATATCTTCACAAAGCCCTTGGATGAGAAAAGGTTTTGCAAGTTGCGGTGTGAGCTAAATATCTTGGAATCCTCAAATGTCCTGTGATCATGCACACATCCTAACACTTATGCATGTTGATGACTTAGATGTGCAAACACATGAAGTAACGTATATCTTCAACTAATGAATACTTACACTCTAAGTGTGAATACATTAACGCGGAATTTGACTTCGGAGCGCCACGATAATTGTGCGCCGTGTCTGGGTCTAATACTTCCTATATGGTGGGTAACGCCACCACCAAATTTTTGTTTAGAATACTTTCTGTTGGCGTTACATTTGCAAAGTCTTCGCATTTGGTTTGTCTTCAATGTTAACATGGCTTCATGTTTATCTTCAATATACTGATTTGCTTTCTGTCCTCTACAGCATTCACTTGTATCTATGTCTTCTAGTTGAATCTTTTGAACTAAGTGAATGTGATCGGACCATGACCTTTCTATGCTCCCGTCTTAAGTCTATCTATCCAAATCATATGCATTCTATTGAAACTGTCGAATGTCTTTGTTGCATCCTTGTCAACAGAAGATACAGAGACAAACATTAAATCTGTTTTAAATGCTTAATCCTTTTTGCCTAAGACCCGGAGAAGCGGGAACGACCACCCGAAAATCCAGGCGTACGTGAGAACGTGGAACAACCTCCGATATGTTGCATGATCGCCACATGTCCTTCAGATGTGAACCGCCAGGGGCACCTGTGTAATAACGCTGTGCCGCCCCTGTCCCTATAAATACACGCCTCACCCCAGTCATTATCTCTTCTTCCACTCTCGCACAAACCCTAGCGCCACCGCTAGCCCTCGACGACGCCGGCGACGAAGCGCTTAGCTGCCGCGACCTCACCGACGCCGTCATCACGCTGGCCGCGGACATCGTCTTCTCCGCCGTCGCCGTAGGTGCCCTCCGTCGCCAAGTTAGGGCACAGAAGATCAAACTGCTCGGCCTCCTCTCCCACTTCGTCTAGTAGTTCCTCGTGTGGTAAATAAAACCTCTTTTTACAGTATTTTTGATCCGATAGATTCATCCTTTCCAACCACAAGTGGTTTCTGTTGCTACAAAATTGGATCTATCCTGTTCTGCATCTCATAGCATGCCTAGTATGTTCACTTATGCTTCACAAAGTAGTTAGATTCCTCACTTGTACTTATTTGTGGATTCGTACAAATCTGGAACCAACTCACTACATATGAGTGAATGTCTTCGCACTATGAGGTCAATGTCTTCTAAATTGATTTATCTTCAAAATCTTCTAAGAATGCATATGACCTCTTCCCCTTCCCTTGCATCTCTAATGCTGTCACAGGTACATGTCCGTGGGAGAATCCCTTGGTTCTCATAGTTTGCATTCATTTGCAGAGTTCTTACAATGTCACATAAATTCTCCTAAAGCCAGTTCCTGTCTGACCAGTAGATGGAAGACTTCGACAGTGTTGAAGCCTTTCAGTCTAAACTTCATGACAACTCAAAAATCAATCAGGAAGGGCGGCAGACAACGCTGTGGAAACACTGCTAAGGACCCTGCCACTAGATCTCTATGAGTTATACAATTCAGATCCAGAAGAAACCTGTGGATAACGCAAGAACCGAATCCAATGGATTCGAAGTACTCAGCCAAGTACAGATTCATCACCAAGGAGTATGCTGAGAAGAATGCCTTAAAGGGCCCCTGGGGAGATATAATATACAAAGTTCTTCAGCCCAAGTCGAAGTCCGAAGCTATTGCTCAAGGCTTCTACCCCTGCATGATTCGTGGACCTCAGCCTGCTAATGCCGACCCATCTTCTCTGTTATGGTGTCGTGAAGATAATCTGTTCAAATGCAACTATCAGGCTGCAAAGAACTCAGCCAAGGAAAACAAGAAGTCTTTGGGATTAGACTTCAACCCAAGCCCCTCTGCACCACGTGCTGACGACACACGCGAAGCTGAACCCAATCTTATTGGGCCCTTCTACAACTTAGAAGGTCTCATCACTCACATTCAGGTTCAAGGGGCAGCCATGGACCACTCTGCAGATGACACCGATTCTAACGAAGCACTTGCACCACCGAAGCCTGTGAAGCAAAAGAAACCAAAGGCTTCAAAGCCCTCTTCTACACCAAAGGTATCACGGGCGAAGCCTCTGGCCACTGCACCTACTGAATGTTGGAAATATGCCCTAGAGGCAATAATAAAAGCATTATTATTATATTTCTTTGTTCATGATAATTGTCTTTATTCATGCTATAACTATATTATCCGGAAATCGTAATACACGTGTGAATACATAGACCATAATATGTCCCTAGTAAGCCTCTAGTTGACTAGCTCGTTGATCAACAGATAGTCATGATTTCCTGGATATGGACATTGGATGTCATTGATAACGGGATCACATCATTAGGAGAATGATGTGATGGACAAGACCCAATCCTAAGCATAGTACAAAGATCGTGTAGTTCGTTTGCTAGAGCTTTTCCAATGTCAAGTATCTTTTCCTTTGACCATGAGATCGTGTAACTCCCGGATACCGTAGGAGTGCTTTGGGTGTATCAAACGTCACAACGTAACTGGGTGAATATAAAGGTGCATTACAGGTATCTCCGAAAGTGTCTGTTGGGTTGACACGGATCGAGACTGGGATTTGTCACTCTGGATAATGGAGAGGTATCACTGGGCCCACTCGGTAATGCATCATCATTATGAGCTCAAGGTGACCAAATGGTTGATCACGGGACCATGCATTACGGTACGAGTAAAGTGACTTGCCGGTAACGAGATTGAACAAGGTATTGGGATACCGACGATCGAGTCTCGGGCAAGTAACATACCGATTGACAAAGGGAATTATATACGGGGTTGATTAATCCTCGACATCGTGGTTCATCTGATGAGATCATCGTGGAGCATGTGGGAGCCATCATGGGTATCCAGATCCCGCTGTTGGTTATTGACCAGAGAGTCGTCTCGGTACGTCTCGGTCATGTCTGCATGTCTCCCGAACCCGTAGGGTCTACACACTTAAGGTTCGGTGACGCTAGGGTTATGAGATATTGTATGCGTAACCCGAATGTTGTTCGGAGTCCCGGATGAGATCCCGGACGTCACGAGGAGTTCCGGAATGGTCCGGAGGTAAAGAATTATATATAGGAAGTGCTGTTTCGGCCATCGGGACAAGTTTCGGGGTTATCGGTATTGTACCGGGACCACCGGAAGGGTCCCGGGGGTCCACCGGGTGGGGCCACCTATCCCGGAGGGCCCCATGGGCTGAAATAGGAGGGAACCCAGCCCATAGTGGGCTGGGGCGCCACCCCCTATAGGCCCATGCGCCTAGGGTTTCCACCAAGGAAGAGTCCAAGTGGTGGAAGGCACCCCTAGGTGCCTTGGGGGGGAGGGAAACCTCCCCTTGGCAGCCGCACCTAGGAGATTGGATCTCCTAGGCTGCGCACCACCCCCCCTTGGCCCTCCTATATATAGTGAGGAGAGGGAGGGACTTTATACTCAGCCTTTGGTGCTTCCTCTCTCCCCGTTACGTCTCTCTCTCGTAGTATAGGCGAAGCCCTGCTACTGTGACGCCCTGCATCCACCACCACGCCGTCGTGCTTGCTGGATCTTCATCAACCTCTCTTCCCCCCTTGCTGGATCAAGAAAGGAGGAGACGTCATCCGTTCCGTACGTGTGTTGAACGCGGAGGCACCGTCCGTTCGGTGCTGATCATCGGTGATTTGAATCACGTCGTGTTCGACTACATCATCCCCGTTCTTTGAACGCTTCCGCTCGCGATCTACAAGGTACGTAGATGCATCTAATCACTCGTTGCTAGATGAACTCCTTGGATCTGGTGAAACGGTAGGAAAATTTTGTTTTCTGCAACGTTCCCCAACGTTCCCCATCAGTGGCATCATGAGCTAGGTCTATGCGTAGTTCTCTTGCACGAGTAGAACACAAACTAGTTGTGGGCGTTGATTTTGTTCAATATGCTTGTCGTTACTAGTCTTATCTTGATTCGGCGGCATCGTGGGATGAAGCGGCCCGGACCGACCTTACACGTACTCTTACGTGAGACAGGTTCCACCGACTGACATGCACTAGTTGCATAAGGTGGCTAGCGGGTGTCTGTCTCTCCTACTTTAGTCGGATCGGATTCGATGAAAAGGGTCCTTATGAAGGGTAAATAGCAATTGGCATATCACGTTGTGGTCATTGCGTAGGTAAGAAACGTTCTTGCTAGAAACCCATAGCAGCCACGTAAAACATGCAAACAACAATTAGAGGACGTCTAACTTGTTTTTGTAGGGTATGCTATGTGATGTGATATGGCCAAAAGGATGTGATGAATGATATATGTGATGTATGAGATTGATCATGTTCTTGTACAAGGAATCACGACTTATATGTCGATGAGTATGACGATCTACAAGGATGATCATGGAGCCCCAAGATGGAGATCAAAGGAGCTATGTGATATTGGCCATATCATGTCACTATTATTTGATTACATGTGATGTTTATCATGTTTTGCATATTGTTTACTTAAAACGACGGTAGTAAATAAGATGATCCCTTACAACAATTTCAAGAAGTGTTCTCCCCTAACTGTGCACCGTTGCTACAGTTCGTCGCTTCGAAGCACCACGTGTTAATCGGGTGTGATAGATCCTTTCGTTCACATACAACGGGTGTAAGAAGTTTTACACATGCAAAAACACTTAGGGTTAACTTGACGAGCCTAAGCATGTGAAGACATGGCCTCGGAACACAGAGACCGAAAGGTCGAACACGAGTCGTATGGAAGATACGATCAACATGGAGATGTTCACCGACGATGACTAGTCCGTCTCACGTGTTAATCGGACACGGATTAGTTGACTTGGATCGTGTAACACTTAGATGACTAGAGGGATGTCTAATCTGAGTGGGAGTTCATTAATAATTTGATTAGATGAACTTGATTATCATGAACTTAGTCTAAAATCTTTACAATATGTCCTGTAGATCAAATGGCCAACGTTGTATTCAATTTCAACGCGTTCCTAGAGAAAACCAAGCTGAAAGACGATGGCAGCAACTATACGGACTGGGTCCGGAACCTGAGGATCATCCTCATAGCTGCCAAGAAAGATTATGTCCTACAAGCACCGCTAGGTGATCCACCTGTCCCACAGAACCAAGACGCTATGAACGCTTGGCAGACACGTACTGATGACTACTCCCTCGTTCAGTGCGGCATGCTTTATAGCTTAGAGCCGGGGCTCCAAAAGCGTTTTGAGAGACATGGAGCATATGAGATGTTCGAAGAGCTAAAAATGGTTTTTCAAGCTCATGCCCGGATCGAGAGATACGAAGTCTCCGATAAATTCTTCAGCTGTAAGATGGAGGGAAATAGTTCTGTCAGTGAGCACATACTCACTATGTCTGGGTTGCATAACCGCTTGACTCAGCTAGGAGTTAATCTCCCGGATGACGCGGTCATTGACAGAATCCTCCAGTCGCTTCCACCAAGCTACAAGAGCTTTGTGATGAACTTTAATATGCAGGGGATGGTAAAGACCATTCCTGAAGTATTTGCTATGCTGAAATCAGCAGAGGTAGAAGTCAAGAAGGAACGTCAAGTGTTGATGATGAATAAAACCACTAAGTTCAAGAAGGGCAAGGGTAAAAAGAACTTCAAGAAGGACGGCAAGGAAGTTGCTGCGCCCGGCAAGCAAGCTGTCGGGAAGAAGTCAAAGAATGGACCCAAGCCTGAGACAGAGTGCTTTTATTGCAAAGGGAAGGGTCACTGGAAGCGGAACTGCCCTAAATACTTAGCGGATAAGAAGGCCGGCAACACCAAAGGTATATTTGATATACATGTGATTGATGTGTACCTTACCAGTACTCGTAGTAACTCCTGGGTATTTGATACCGGTGCCGTTACTCATATTTGTAACTCACCACAGGAGCTGCGGAATAAACGGAAACTGGAGAAGGACGAGGTGATGATGCGCGTCGGGAATGGTTCCAAGGTCGATGTGATCACCGTCGGCACGCTACCTCTACATTTACCTACGGGATTAGTTATAAACCTCAATAATTGTTATTTAGTGCCATGTCTGAGCATGAACATTGTATTAGGATCTCGTTTAATACGAGATGGCTACTCATTTAAATCCGAGAATAATGGTTGTTCTATTTATATGAGAGATATGTTTTATGGTCATGCTCCGATAGTCAATGGTTTATTCTTAATGAATCTCGAGCGTATTACTACACATATTCATAGTGTGAATACCAAAAGATGTAAAGTTGATAATGATAGTCCCACATACTTGTGGCACTGCCGCCTTGGTCACATAGGTGTCAAACGCATGAAGAAGCTCCATGCAGATGGACTTTTAGAATCTCTTGATTATGAATCATTTGACACGTGCGAACCATGCCTCATGGGAAAAATGACCAAGACTCCGTTCTCAGGAACAATGGAGCGAGCAACCAACTTATTGGAAATCATACATACTGATGTGTGCGGTCCAATGAGTGTTGAGGCTCGCGGTGGCTATCGTTATGTTCTCACCCTCACTGATGACTTAAGTAGATATGGGTATGTCTACTTAATGAAACACAAGTCTGAAACCTTTGAAAAGTTCAAGGAATTTCAGAGTGAAGTTGAGAATCAACGTGACAGGAAAATCAAGTTTCTACGATCAGATCGTGGAGGAGAATACTTGAGTCACGAATTTGGCACACACTTAAGAAAATGTGGAATAGTTTCACAACTAACGCCGCCTGGAACACCTCAGCGTAATGGTGTGTCCGAACGTCGTAATCGCACTTTATTAGATATGGTGCGATCTATGATGTCTCTTGCCGATTTACCGTTATCTTTTTGGGGCTATGCTTTAGAGACTGCCGCATTCACTTTAAATAGGGCTCCGTCGAAATCCGTTGAGACGACACCGTATGAATTATGGTTTGGGAAGAAACCTAAGCTGTCGTTTCTAAAAGTTTGGGGATGCGATGCTTATGTCAAGAAACTTCAACCTGAAAAGCTCGAACCCAAGTCGGAAAAATGCGTCTTCATAGGATACCCTAAAGAAACTTATGGGTATACCTTCTACCTCAGATCCGAAGGCAAGATCTTTGTTGCCAGGAATGGATTCTTTCTAGAGAAAGAGTTTCTCTCGAAAGAAGTAAGTGGGAGGAAAGTAGAGCTTGATGAAGTATTACCTCTTGAACCGGTAAATGGCGCAACTCAAGAAAATGTTCCTGAGGTGCCTGCACCGACTAGAGAGGAAGTTATTCATGATGATCAAGATACTTCTAATCAAGCTCCTACTGAAATTCGAAGGTCCACAAGGACACGTTCCGCACCAGAGTGGTACGGCAACCCTGTCTTGGAAATCATGTTGTTAGACAACGGTGAACCTTCGAACTATGAAGAAGCGATGGCGGGACCGGATTCCAACAAATGGCTAGAAGCCATGAAATCCGAGATAGGATCCATGTATGAAAACGAAGTATGGACTTTGACTGACTTGCCCGTTGAACGGCGAGCCATAGAAAATAAATGGATCTTTAAGAAGAAGACAGACGCGGATGGTAATGTGACCATCTATAAAGCTCGACTTGTCGCTAAGGGTTATCGACAAGTTCAAGGGGTTGACTACGATGAGACTTTCTCACCGGTAGCGAAGCTGAAGTCCGTCCGAATCATGTTAGCAGTTGCCGCATTCTACGATTATGAAATATGGCAAATGGACGTCAAAACGGCATTCCTTAATGGTTTCCTTAAGGAAGAATTGTATTTGATGCAGCCGGAAGGTTTTGTCGATCCTAAGAATGCTAACAAGGTGTGCAAGCTCCAACGCTCAATTTATGGGCTGGTGCAAGCATCTCGGAGTTGGAACATTCGCTTTGATGAGATGATCAAAGCGTTTGGGTTTACGCAGACTTATGGAGAAGCCTGCATTTACAAGAAAGTGAGTGGGAGCTCTGTAGCATTTCTCATACTATATGTAGATGACATACTTTTGATGGGAAATGATATAGAACTCTTGGACAGCACCAAGGCCTACTTGAATAAAAGTTTTTCAATGAAGGACCTTGGAGAAGCTGCTTATATATTAGGCATCAAGATCCACAGAGATAGATCAAGACGCCTCATAGGTCTTTCACAAAGCACATACCTTGATAAGATTTTGAAGAAGTTCAAAATGGATCAGTCCAAGAAAGGGTTCTTGCCTGTTTTGCAAGGTATGAAATTGAGCTCAGCTCAATGTCCGACCACGGCAGAAGAGATAGAAGAGATGAGTGTCATCCCCTATGCCTCAGCCATAGGTTCTATTATGTATGCCATGCTGTGTACCAGACCTGATGTAAACCTTGCCGTAAGTTTGGTAGGAAGGTACCAAAGTAATCCCGGCAAGGAACACTGGACAGCGGTCAAGAATATCCTGAAGTACCTGAAAAGGACTAGGGAAATGTTTCTCGTTTATGGAGGTGACGAAGAGCTCGTTGTAAAGGGTTACGTCGACGCTAGCTTCGACACAGATCTGGATGACTCTAAGTCACAAACCGGATACGTGTATATGTTGAATGGTGGAGCAGTGAGCTGGTGCAGCTGCAAACAGAGCGTCGTGGCGGGATCTACATGTGAAGCGGAGTACATGGCAGCCTCGGAGGCAGCACATGAAGCTATATGGGTGAAGGAGTTCATCACCGACCTAGGAGTCATACCCAATGCGTCGGGGCCAATCAAACTCTTTTGTGACAACACTGGAGCTATTGCACTTGCCAAGGAGCCCAGGTTTCACAAGAAGACAAGGCACATCAAGCGTCGCTTCAACTCCATTCGTGAAAATGTTCAAAATGGAGACATAGAGATTTGTAAAGTACATACGGACCTAAATATAGCAGATCCGTTGACTAAACCTCTCCCTAGGGCAAAACATGATCAACACCAGAATTCCATGGGTGTTCGATTCATCACAATGTAACTAGATTATTGACTCTAGTGCAAGTGGGAGACTGTTGGAAATATGCCCTAGAGGCAATAATAAAAGCATTATTATTATATTTCTTTGTTCATGATAATTGTCTTTATTCATGCTATAACTGTATTATCCGGAAATCGTAATACACGTGTGAATACATAGACCATAATATGTCCCTAGTAAGCCTCTAGTTGACTAGCTCGTTGATCAACAGATAGTCATGATTTCCTGGCTATGGAAATTGGATGTCATTGATAACGGGATCACATCATTAGGAGAATGATGTGATGGACAAGACCCAATCCTAAGCATAGTACAAAGATCGTGTAGTTCGTTTGCTAGAGCTTTTCCAATGTCAAGTATCTTTTCCTTTGACCATGAGATCGGGTAACTCCCGGATACCGTAGGAGTGCTTTGGGTGTATCAAACGTCACAACGTAACTGGGTGACTATAAAGGTGCATTACAGGTATCTCCGAAAGTGTCTGTTGGGTTGACACGGATCAAGACTGGGATTTGTCACTCTGGATAACGGAGAGGTATCACCGGGCCCACTCGGTAATGCATCATCATTATGAGCTCAAGGTGACCAAATGGTTGATCACGGGATCATGCATTACGGTACGAGTAAAGTGACTTGCCGGTAACGAGATTGAACAAGGTATTGGGATACCGACGATCGAGTCTCGGGCAAGTAACATACCGATTGACAAAGGGAATTGTATACGGGGTTGATTAATCCTCGACATCGTGGTTCATCTGATGAGATCATCGTGGAGCATGTGGGAGCCATCATGGGTATCCAGATTCCCGCTGTTGGTTATTGACCGGAGAGTCGTCTCGGTCATGTCTGCTTGTCTCCCGAACCCCTAGGGTCTACACACTTAAGGTGCGGTGACGCTAGGGTTGTGAAGATATGTATATGCAGTAACTCGAATGTTGTTCGGAGTCCCGGATGAGATCCGGACGTCACGAGGAGTTCCGGAATGGTCCGGAGGTAAAGAATTATATATAGGAAGCGCTGTTTCGGCCATTGGGACAAGTTTCGGGGTTATCGGTATTGTACCGGGACCACCGGAGGGGTCTCGGGGGTCCCCCGGGTGGGGCCACCTATCCCGGAGGGCCTCATGGGCTGAAATAGGAGGGAACCCAGCCCATAGTGGGCTGGGGCGCCACCCCCTATAGGCCCATGCGCCTAGGGTTTCCACCAAGGAAGAGTCCAAGTGGTGGAAGGCACCCCTAGGTGCCTTGGGGGGGAGGGAAACCTCCCCTTGGCAGCCGCACCTAGGAGATTGGATCTCCTAGGCTGCGCACCACCCCCCCTTGGCCCTCCTATATATAGTTGAGGAGAGGGAGGACTTCATACCTCAGCCTTTGGTGCTTCCTCTCTCCCCGTTACGTCTCTCTCTCGTAGTATAGGCGAAGCCCTGCTACTGTGACGCCCTGCATCCACCACCACACCGTCGTGCTGCTGGATCTTCATCAACCTCTCTTCCCCCCTTGCTGGATCAAGAAAGGAGGAGACGTCATCCGTTCCGTACGTGTGTTGAACGCGGAGGCACCGTCCGTTCGGTGCTTGATCATCGGTGATTTGAATCACGTCGTGTTCGACTACATCATCCCCGTTCTTTGAACGCTTCCGCTCGCGATCTACAAGGTACGTAGATGCATCTAATCACTCGTTGCTAGATGAACTCCTAGATGGATCTTGGTGAAATGAGTAGGAAATTTTTTGTTTTCTGCAACGTTCCCCATCACTGAAGTCAGTGTGCAGTTTGAAGATCTCTCACGCATCTCCAAGTCTGACAAGTTGAAAAAGCCCATGCAACCCACTGGTCAAGCACTGACTCCTGCTACTGTTTTGAGAAACGAGAATGATGCCATTGATCTGTCCAGCGACGACGATCTTGGCGATGACGCTCTAGAGCAATTGATAAAGAGCAAGCAAGAGGCGGAAATCTTCAATGATCTTCCTCTCTTTGATGTGGAGATCCTGTACAAGTTTATTGATGAGTGGTTTGACAGCCCAAATCTCAGTTTTGATGATCTTCAGCTTCCAATTGGCCTCAGCGTCTCTTTCCACGGAGCCATTGCTCCTGAGCTGGCTCTTGCACAGAAGATTGTTGAGCTGAAGCACAAAATTGACTATGAAAAGGCTCAGTTCAAGAAGCACATGGCCAAGCTCAATGTTGAAGACATTCAAAATTTCAAGGTCATGATGCATGAGCTCAAGGAGGCGTTCCACAAGAAACGAGAAGAAGCAAAAGGTTCTCGTGAGCGCATGAAGAATCTTGCTACCAAATGTATTCAAGGCTACAATGAAGCTGAAAAGCGCAATGCTTTGGGGCGACCAGGCATCGACCCTAGAATGGCTGCCAAGAAGAAGAAGAATCCAGCTGTGGCCAAACCAGAAGCATCAAGGCAGGAAGAACCTCGCATTGTCTTCCCAGCCAGTATGACAGGCTCGAAGCCTAAGGTCCCCACGGTGGCTTCAGAATTCAAGAAAACTAGAGCAGCTGAAGCCGAAGCCGGAAAGCGCAAGACCAAAGCCACCACTGATGATGCTCCCCCAACCAAGAAAACAAAAACAAAGAAGAGAGACCGGGCTGCTTCCACAGAGCCCCTTGTTGTCGAGCCAATTTCTGTTGCTCGTCCTTCCTCTGCACATCGAGACCGTCGTTTGGTAGTTCATGAGCCTGCTTCCACAGAGGCTCCTGAAGCTGAAGAGAATCCAGCTGTTGACCCCACCACAGCTGAAGACATTGGTCCTCATGACAATGTTGAAGATGATGAAGTCCTTCCTCAGATCAAGCACAATTTGGTATCATCGCCTATTCTCACGAACAACGAACTCATCAGCATTGGTCGTCCACTGACGCCAATTGCTCAGGATGACTCATGGGCTGATCACCCTCAAGAATTCCCTCGTGCTGAAGAAACACTAGTCACTCCCCCACCACAGGTCACCACTCCGGTGATTGACAGTGAAGACTTTGAGGCCCAACCAACTCCATCTCCACAGGCGTCGCCAGCATTTCACAGGCTTCGCAAAGGACCAAGGCCATAGGTCACATTGTCAAGTGTTCCAGAAGGAGAAGAGCGCCAATACGTTTCACGCAAGTCTTTCCTGAAGCCTCTCCTACTGCGAACATCCCTGAATCTGAGGCCAAAATGGCTGAAGATATTCCGGCTGCATCAGCCGATGACCATGAAGAAGAACCAAGAGAAGAAGAACGTTTTGGTACACCCCCGTCCAACCCTGAAGTTGTTCTCGAGGAGAACGTGTCCGACCCTCCAGCTCCTGAAGTGGAGGTTACCAATACTGAGGCGGCCACCAACATCAACACTGAAGCCAATGACGTTGTCATGGCTGAAGCTAATGTGGCGCCTGAAGATAATGTGGTGCCAGAAGTGAATGCACCTGAAGCCAATGCAGCACCCGAAGCAAATCCGCTGCCTGAAGCCAATGCCTCTGCTCCTGTACCTCCTCCAAGGCCACACGCCATCGAGCAAGCATATGATCGAGGACAGCTTGTTACCGTCCGCTGGCCAATCCTGGTTCCTCCGCCTGCTCCCGGACCTCAGTTTGCCTATCATGTGGAGCACAGGCCTCAGGTCCAGAAGCCAAAGCCAAGGCTACCATGGTTTCCAGGTACTGCAACTTCACCAAGATCATTTAATCTGAATGGATTCAAGGCACACAACACATTCTTCGACAGTGATAAGAACCCCTACACAAGGCCAAGAATCTCTTCAGACCGATTCTGGAGTTATCAGTAGTGAAGCTATTATTCATGCATCTTGTACAATCAGGGACGCATCTTCCCTCATATGCATCTTGATTGTGAAGCCATTGCTGGACTGCCATGCCTTGAAGAAGCCCTTGACTGCTTCCGTGATGCGGGTCTGCTCAACTTTGTGACTGCAAAGGAACACTGGAATGAAGAATTTCTGCTTCAATTCTATGCTACCCTCCACATTCATGGATACAACAGGGATCCGAAGACTTGGATCCTTGAGTGGATGACAGGCGATGTTCATTATGAAGCTAAAGCCCAAGACATCATTGAGCTCACAGCCCTGGCCACTCCTGGCGAATATTATGAACCAGGTTGTCAACAACACCAGAATGCTTTGGCGAGCATTTTGCAGAAGCCAGAACCCAACATGAGCCAAATGCTGAGCATGATGAAGCCTTTGCCTCACGACGCTAAATACCCAACCGAATTCTTTGTTGAAGACCTAGAGTATCTGCCCCGCACCATTTACCACATCATCAGAAAAACTCTATGGCCTGTCAAAGGACATTCATCTGTAGCGAAGCTTGAAGGAGCAATGAAGACTTTGGTTTTCTATATCTTCAATGGCATAAGCTCCAATGCTCAAGACTTCTTCATCAGGCAGTTGGCTGCATCTGGCTCCGACATTTTTGGTCTGAAGTTCTATGCTCCATGGGTCATGCATCTTATCAAGCTTCACTCTGCCTTCAACTATCAGCCGTCTGCGCGCAATCATCTTGTATTCTTGCCAGAGGTTGATCTGTCTGTTGAAGCTATTTACCTAGAGCCTGCTAAGGATCCAATCTATCTTCACAACGTTGATCGTCAAAGCTTCACCCAGCCCATTGAAGGAGTTCAGGCAGTCTCTCGTGTTTATCCCTTGGCTGGTAACACACGTGCCCCTCGCGCCCAAACTGACGCAACTGGAAGCACCATTGCCCAAAGGCCTCGAAAGCGATCTTGTGTTCTCAATGACCGAGAGTTTCTTGTCGCTCTACATCAGAAACAGGATAAGCATCATGACTAGCTTAAGCGTCAGATGCAAAGCCTCTTGGTGGACGTCAATCGCATTCGCAATCTTGCCACCAAGAATGCCTTTGTTACACATGAAACCTGTCGGAGGTCTTGGAAGAGTTTGACATTGCTTAGTGCTGAAGCTGATCTGCAAGACGATGCCTTCACAGAAAGATTCAAGTTTGACTCAACTCCAAGGAATGATCACTTGCGTCGGACTCCCTCACTTGAAGACTTTGACTATTCGTCCTCAGCTGCGACGGTGAATGCCAGAGTCATCGATGACCAAGATGATGCCACTTCACCACCTCCAACTTCAGCGTGTGTCGACATTGCACCGAGTTCTTCTGCACCACCAAACCTCAACGACGACCCTGCTGCTTCACCTACTCCTCATGGGAACGAGTAGAGGCTCTATGTCTTCAAACCTTTTTGGTCATCACTGACAAAAGGGGGAGAAGCATATGAGTTGATAGTCTTCAAGCGGATCCATATGGGTGGTTGCTTTACTTTTGCTACATTTGCCAAGTGCTTACAACTCTCGCTTTTGAAACATTTGGTTCGTTTGAGTTGTAACACTTAAACTTGATGGTCGTCTGCTACCTTTTTCGACACTATGTGATGCGATGATAAATTCCGCATGTGCGACGATAAATTCCGCATGAAGTCATTTTGCAGACGTCCATTTTTCATTATGCATGTCATTATCTTTGTTATATCCTTTCATGCATGATGAATTGTCTTCATAAGTAGAAGAGGAGCTCCGCAAGTACAACCTGCCATGTGCATTTGCATTCAAAAGCAAAATACTTATATGCACATCTTTAGGGGGAGCCTTCCTGCTACTTACGAAGACAATACTTAAATCCTTTACAATTTCACATACTTTTATCCCTATTGAAAACTTCAACTAGTTTGTCATCAATCACCAAAAAGGGGGAGATTGTAAGTGCATCTAGTGCCACCCCTAGTTGGTTTTGGAGTATTGACGACAAACCTGGTTGAGGGACTAATGTGTTTGTCACAATTGCAGGACAACACAGGTAGTAGTCCCTCACTGATTCGGTTTACCTACCGGAGATGACCCCTAAAAATGTATGAAGACGTTGAAGACAAAGGTGGTATGTGAAGGTATTCACATTGAAGACTATGACAAGAGAAGACATTGTGTGAAGACTATGGAGCGTGAAGACTTAGTTGTTTTGTTATTTCGTTTTCTTCTTTGTTGAGTCATAGGAATCACCGTACTGTTAAGTGGGGTCCAAGTGAACCAGTCAGAATGACTGAAGTGATGCTTAACCAAAATCCTATGTCTTTGAGCGAAGACAATGAGAGCAAATCTTATCGAGAGCTGGATAAGTCAGCTTTGCTTGTAGCTCAAGTAAAGTTGCCGTGTGTGTTTGAAATCTGATCATTGGAACACGTGTCAGTTCCTTAGTGACCCAGGGTCATTTCGGACAAATCAGGTCGGGTTGCCTAGTGGCTATAAATAGCCCACCCCTACACCATAAATTGGCTGGCTTCTCAGAGTTAGTGCACGGCTTTTGTCGTTTGAGAGCAACCCACCTCGAAGCCTTTGAGAGAGAAATCCTTGCGAGGACAAAACCCTAAACACCCGGAGCCAAAGAGTGTTAGGCATCACTGAAGTCTTCCTGTCTGTGTGATCTGAAGACTTATTACACTTGAGGACTGTGAATCCTCCAACTGGTTAGGCGTCCCGTTCTAAGCATCCAAGAGTCATTGTGGATCGCCGGTGAATGAAGTCTGTGAAGGTTTGGAAGTCTACCTTGAAGACTTACCAGAGTGATTGGGCGAGGACTGAGTGTCCTTAGCTCAAGGGGAATAAGGTGAAGACATGGTCTTCTGAGTTGAATATCAGCCTCCCTAACCAGACGTACAGTTGTCACAACAACTGGAACTGGTCCAACAAATCATTGTCTTCAATGAGCCACTGGTTCTATCCTTCCCATCTCTTTATTTGCAGTTGGTCCTTCTGAAGTGATTGCCTGTTTGCATTATCCTTTTGTCTTCACTGTGTGACTGCTTATTCTGATTGGCTTCATACTATCTTCCGTCCTGATCTATACTGCCTAGCTGCTATTAGTCTTTGTGCTTTCACTTCACTGAATACTTGACTATGGCTTGCCTAGTGTGGTCTACCTTCCGCTGCATGGTAATAGGATTGTTTCTGTCATTTTTCTTCAAAACTTCCATGTTTTGAAGACTTTCATAAAAATCGCCTATTCACCCCCCTCTAGTCGATCACTAGCACTTTCAAGATGAAGTAGCGGGTGGATTAGGTAAGAAAGGAGATGATGGGAGGGAAGCGGCAGCAGCTAGGAAGGAGGGGATGCAAGAAGCGGAGGGGAGAGAATACTGGGAGCAAAGGTCATGAAGAAGAAGAAGGTAGAAAGGACTATACTTGGGGTCCGGTGCCCACTTTGGAGGACAGATTCGAAGGTCTAAACTTATGCGGGGAAGAAGAGACTGATCTAGACTTCTCTGAAGAGCTTGAGGACCTAATCAAGGAGGTCAATTGGTTGGCAATTTTCAATCTTCACACCACTCGTTTGTTCAATCACTTGACACCTTTTAATTTGATGTGTACTGCATTCTCACTAGCCCAACAGATTCAACTCAAGCCGAAAGGGGCAAATCTTTTCATAGTGTAGTTCATGTGTCTGCGTGATTGGAAGAGGGTGATGGATCGGGGCTCGTGGCTCTTCTGCAATATAGTTGTTGTTATCAAAGAATACGATGGATTTAGTGATGTCAATGATTACAAGCTAGACAAAAACCCGGTGTGGGCAAGAATTGAGGGGGTTCCAAAGGGGTTGATGAAGAAGAAGGAATTGGCGGATAAGGTAGCAAAAAAAGTAGGGTGGTTGTTAGCGAGGGGTCCATGAACACCTCTAAATTTCTGAGAGCAAGAGTTTTCTAGATGTTCAAGTTCCTTTGGTCAGGTTTGTTCCTATAACCCTAAATAAAGGAAAGCAAAAAGTATCATGTGTATTATGAGAAAATACCAGCCTTTTGTTATTTATGTGGCTGGATGGGGCATGTTGTGGAGGAGTGTGGAGACGGGGTGCATGACCCAACTAACTATGAATGGGGTGCATGTGGCTCTTGTGGAACTTTAGCCCCGCGGGTGGACAAAATAAAGGGAGGGGAGGTGGAAGAAGTGGTGCCGGAAGAGGAGGACGATCAGTGGGAGGTAGACGAGGATGGGGAAGAGGAAGTGATACGTCCATTTTGCATCATGCTTTTATATTGATATTTATTGCATTATGGGATGTTATTACACATTATACTACAATATGTATGCCTTTTCTATCTTATTTTACAAGGTTTACATGAAGAGGGAGAATGCCGACAGCTGTAGTTCTGGACTGGAAAAGGAGCAAATATTAGAAACCTATTCGGCACAACTCCAAAAGTCTTTGAAAGTGCTAGTTATCGACTAGAGGGGGGTGAATAGGCAATTTTTATGGAAGTCTTCAAAACACGGGGGCTTTGAAGACAAACAGTAGAAATGAACCTATTGATATGCAGCGGAAGGTAGACTACACTAGACAAGCCATAGTCAAGTAAGCAATGAAGTGAAAGCACGAAGACTATCAGCAGCTAGGTAGTATGGATCAGGATGGAAGATAGTATGAAGCCAAACAACTACAGTCTTCACACAATGAAGTCAATCAGATCATGCAAGCAGGCAATGACTTCATGAAGACAAACTGTAAGTAAAGAGAGGTAAAGGATAGAACCGGTTGCTTGGGGAGGACAAGGATTTGTTGGACCAGTTCCAATTGCTGTGACAACTGTACGTCTGCTTAGGGAGGCTGAGATTCAACTCAGAAGATCGCGTCTTCACCTTATTCCCCTTGAGGTAAGGACACATAGTCCTCGCCTAATCACTCTGGTATGTCTTCAAGGTAGACTTCCAAACCATCACAAACTTCGTTCAACGGCGATCCACAATGACTCTTGGATGCTCAGAACGTGACGCCTAACCGGTTGGAGGATTCACAGTCCTCAAGTGTAACAAGTCTTCAGATCACGCAGACAAAAAGACTTCAGTGATGCCTAACACTCTTTGGCTCTGGGTGTTTAGGGCTTTGTCCTCGCAAGGATTTCTCTCTCAAAAGCTTCGGAGGTGGGTTGCTCTCAAACGACAAAAGCCGTGCACTAACTCTAAGCAGCTACCAATTTATGGTGTAGGGTGTGGGCTATTTATAGCCAGGAGGCAACCCGACCTGATTTGTCCAAAATGACCCTGGGTCACTAAGGAACTGACATGTGTCCAACGATCAGATTTCAAACACACGTGGCAGCTTGACTTGGGCTACAAGTAAAGCTGACTCATCCAGCTCCGGATAAGATTTGCTCTCATTGTCTTCACTCGAAGACATAGGATTTGGTTGAGCATCACTTCAGTCACACTGACTTTGTTTACTTGGACCCCACTGAACAGTACGGTGGTTCCTATGACTCAACAAAGAAGAAAAGGAAACTACGAAACAACTATGTCTTCGCAATCCATAGTCTTCATACGATGTCTTCTCATGTCATGGTCTTCAATGTGAAACTCTTCATAGACCACCATTGTCTTCAATGTCTTCACACATTTTTAGGGTTCATCTCTGGTAGGTAAACCGAATCAATGAGGGACTACTACCTATGTTATCCTGCAATTCTCACAAACACATTAGTCCCTCAACCAAGTTTGTCGTCAATACTCCAAAACCAACTAGGGGTGGCACTACACTTACAATCTCCCCCTTTTTGGTGATTGATGATAAACTGGTTGAAGTTTTCAACGAGGATAAAAGCATGTGAAAGTTTAGAGATTTAAGGCATTGTCTTCATAAGTAGCAAAAGTCTCCCCTTGAAGATATGCATATAAGTAGTTTGCTCTTGAATGCAAATGCACATAGCAGGTTTTACTTGTGGAGATCCTCTTCAACCTATGAAGACAATTCATTATGCATATAAAGATATAACAAAGATAATGTCATGCATAATGAAAAATGGACGTCTACAGAATGACTTCATGCGGAATTTATCATCGCATCACAGATTGGCACACAAAGTAGCAGATGATATGTCTCCAACGTATCTATAATTTTTGATTGCTCCATGCTATATTATCTACTATTTTGGACATTATTGGGCTTTATTATGCATTTTTATATTATTTTTGGGACTGACCTATTAACTGCAGGCCCAACCCAGAATTGCTGTTTTTTGCCTGCTTTAGGGTTTTGAAGAAAAGGAATATCAAACGGAGTCCAAACGGAATGAAACCTTCGGGAACGTGATTTTCTCAACGAACAAGACCCGGGAGACTTGGACCCTACGTCAAGAAAGAAAAGAGGAGGCCACGAGGTAGGGGGCGCGCCTACCCCCCCAGGCGCGCCCTCCACCCTCGTGGGCCCCCTGTTACTCCACCGACGTACTCCTTCCTCCTATATATATACCTACGTACCCCCAAACGATCAGATACGGAGCCAAAACCCTAATTCCCCCGCCGCAACTTTTTGTATCCACGAGATCCCATCTTAGGGCCTGTTCCAGAGCTCCGCCGGAGGGGGCATCGATCACGGAGGGCTTCTACATCAACACCATAGCCCTCCGATGAAGTGTGAGTAGTTTACCTCAGACCTACGGGTCCATAGTTAGTAGCTAGATGGATTCTTCTCTCTTTTTGGATCTCAATACAATGTTCCCCCCTCTCTTGTGGAGAACTATTCAATGTAATCTTCTTTTTGCGGTGTTTTTGTTGAGACCGATGAATTGTGGGTTTATGATCAAGTCTATCTATGAACAATATTTGAATCTTCTCTGAATTCTTTTATGTATGATTGGTTATCTTTGCAAATCTCTTTGAATTATCAGTTTGGTTTGGCCTACTAGATTGATCTTTCTTGCAATGGGAGAAGTGCTTAGCTTTGGGTTCAATCTTGCGGTGTCCTTTCCGAGTGACAGTAGGGGAAGCAAGGCACGTATTGTATTGTTGCCATTGAGGATAACAAGATGGGGTTTTCATCATATTGCATGAGTTTATCCCTCTACATCATGTCATCTTGCTTAAGACGTTACTCTGTTTTTAACTTAATACTCTAGATGCATGCTAGATAGCGGTCGATGAGTGGAGTAATAGTAGTAGATGAAGGCAGGAGTCGGTCTACTTGTTTCGGACGTGATGCCTATATACATGATCATACCTAGATATTCTCATAACTATGCTCAATTCTATCAATTGGTCAACAGTAATTTGTTCACCCACCGTAGAATACTTATGCTCTCGAGAGAAGCCACTAGTGAAACCTATGGCCCTCGGGTCTATCTTCATTTTATTAATCTCCTACTACTTAGTTATTTCCTTTGCTATTTACTTTGCCTTTATTTTACTTTGCATCTTTATCACAAAAATACCAATCTTATCATATCTATCAGATCTCACTCTCGTAAGTGGCCTTATAGGGATTGGAAACCCCTATTTGCGTTGGTTGCGATGATTTATTTGTTTTGTGCAGGTACAAGGGACTCGCACGTAGCCTCCTACTAGATTGATACCTTGGTTCTCAAAAACTGAGGGAAATACTTACGCTACTTTGCTGCATCATCCCTTCCTCTTCGGGGAAAACCAATGCAGTGCTCAAGAGGTAGCAAGAAGGATTTCTGGCGCCGTTGCCGGGGAGGTCTACGCAAACGTCAACATACCAAGTACCCATCACATACCCTTATCTCCTGCATTACATTATTTGCCATTTGCCTCTCGTTTTCCTCTCCCCCACTTCACCCTTGCCGTTTTATTCGCCCCCTCTCTCTATCCTACCTCTCTTTCTCTATTTGCCTCTTTTTGCCCGCTTGCTTTTTGTTTGCTTGTGTGTTAGTTTGTTTGCTTGTCGTTATGGCTAGTTCCTTATCTTCTCCGTTATCTCCCGAGAGTGAAATTCTAAATTTGAAGCAAAGGGAGGGAGAAAATCTAAAAGATGCTTGGTATAGAATTTGCAATGCTCAAAATAGATCTACTAGGAAGAAATCTACTTCCGTTCTTCTTCGCAATTTTTATGTAGGCATTACTCCTTGGCACAGATATGTTCTTGATACTATTACCAGAGGGAACTTCTTGGGTAGCCATACTTTTGATTCTTATAATGCTATGATAGATTTATTTGGCTCACCCCCTCTTTTGGTTAATGGAACTGTATTAACTTTGGAGCATGTAATGCAAAGGCTTGAAATTATTGAAAATAAGGTTGCTACCGTAGAGTTAATTGAAAATCTGGATAAAAAGATCCACAGCCAAATCTCTCAATATGGATCTAAAGTAGGAGTTACTTTGAAAAATATTAAAGAAAAGGAACCCATAGTTAATGAGAAAATAAATCATGATTCCATTAGGATCGATAAACTTGAGGATATTATTACCAACTTGGGAACCGCCTTTTCTTCCATAAAGAATACTCCAAGTCCTTCCACTAAAGTTGCCAAGCTTATGTACGTTCCTAAAAATAAGGGTGAATCCTCTAGTAAGGATGCGGATCTCAAATCTATAAGTATTCATCCCAATCTTTTTGCTATCATTAAGGAACCATTTGTTACAAATGAATTTTTAGATATTGTGCCTAAAAGTTTTACAATTAATAAAAGTAAAGAAATTCCTAAAGATGGTAGATGCCTAATTGAAGAATTTCCTACCAAAGATGGCAATACCTAGATCTATTCTTGCTTGTTATGCCCAGCTAGGGGCGTTAAACGATAGCGCTTGTTGGGAGGCAACCCAATTTTATTTTTATTCCTTGCTTTTTGCTCCTGTTTAGTAATAAATAATTTTTCTATCCTCTGTTTGGTTGTGTTTTTGTGTGTTTAATTAGTGCTTGTGCCAAGTAGAACCGTTGGGAAGACTTGAGGAAAGTCTTGTCGAACTTGCTGTAAAAAACAGAGACTTTAGCGCTCACGAGAACTGCTGTCATTTTTATTTGGAAAGTTCTATTTAGTTAATTATTTTTGCAGATGATTAATAGATAAATTCCTCACGTCCAGAAATTTATTTTAGAATTTTTGGGGTTCCAGATCTTGCGCTAGCTACAGATTACTACAGACTGTTCTGTTTTTGACAGATTCTGTTTTTCGTGTGTTGTTTGTTTATTTTGATGAATCTATGGCTAGTAAAATAGTTTATAAACCATAGATAAGTTGGAATAAAGTAGGTATAACAACAATATAAATAAAGAATGAGTTCATTACAGTACCTTGAAGTGGTCTTTTATTTTCTTTCGCTAACCGAGCTCACGAGATTTTCTACTTTAAGTTTTGTGTTGTGAAGTTTTCAAGTTGTGGGTAAAGATTTGATGGATTATGGGACAAGGAGTGGAAAGATCCTAAGCTTGGGGATGCCCATGGCACCCCCAAGATAACCTAAGGACACCTAAAATCCAAAGCTTGGGGATGCCCCGGAAGGCATCCCCTCTTTCGTCTACTTCTATCAGTAACTTTACTTGGAGCTATATTTTTATTCGCCACATGATATGTGTTTTGCTTGGAGCGTCTTGTATTATTTGATTCTTTGCTTTTTAGTTTACCACAATCATCCTTGATGTACACACCTTTTGAGAGATCCATACATGATTTGGAATTTGTTAGAGTACTCTATGTGCTTCGCTTATATCTTTTGAGTTATATAGTTTTGCTCTAGTACTTCACTTATATCTTTTAGAGCACGGTGGTGGATTTGTTTTATAGGAACTATTGATCTCTCATGCTTCACTTAGATTATTTTGAGAGTCTTAATAGCATGGTAATTTGCTTAAAATCCTAATATGCTAGGTATTCAAAGTTAGTAAAATTTTCTTAAGAGTGTTCTGAATACTAAGAGAAGTTTGATGCTTGATGATTGTTTTGAGATATGGAGGTAATAATATCAAAGTCGTGCTAGTTGAGTAGTTGTGAAATTGAGAAATACTTGTGTTGAAGTTTGCAAGTCCCGTAGCATGCATGTATGGTAAACGTTAGGCAACAAATTTGAAACATGAGGTGTTTTTTGATTGTCTTCCTTATGAGTGGCGGTCGGGGACGAGCGATGGTCTTTTCCTACCAATCTATCCTCCTAGGAGCATGCGCGTAGTACCGAGGTTTTTGATGACTTGTAGATTTTCGCAATAAGTATGTGAGTTCTTTATTACTAATGTTGAGTCCATGGATTATACACACTCTCACCCTTCCATCCTTGCTAGCCTCTTCGGTACCGTGCATTGCCCTTTCTCACATTGAGAGTTGGCGCAAACTTCGCCGGTGCATCCAAACCCTGTGATATGATACGCTCTTTCACACATAAACCTCCTTATATCTTCCTCAAAACAGCCACCATACCTACCTATTATGGCATTTCCATAGCCATTCCGAGATATATTGCCATGCAACTTTCCATCATTCCGTTCATCATGACACATTCATTATTGTCATATTGCTTAGCATGATAATGTAGTTGACATAGTATTTGTGGCAAAGCCACCGTTCATAATTCTTTCATACATGTCACTCTTGGTCCATTGCATATCCCGGTACACCGCCGGAGGCATTCATATAGAGTCATCTTTTGTTCTAGTATCGAGTTGTAATCATTGAGTTTTAAATAAATAGAAGTGTGATGATCATCATTTTCTAGAGCATTGTCCCAAGTGAGGAATTATATAAAAAAGATAAAGGCCATATAAAAAAAGAGAAGGCCCCCCAAAAAAGAGAAAGGCCATAAAAAAAGAGAAGGCCCAAAAAAATGAGAGAAAAAGAGATAAGGGACAATGTTACTATCCTTTGCCACACATGTGCTTCAAAGTAGCACCTTAACCTTCATGATAGAGAGTCTCTTGTTTTGTCACTTTCATATACTAGTGGGAATTTTTCATTATAGAACTTGGCTTGTATATTCCAACAATGGGCCTCCTCAAGTGCCTTAGCTCTTCGTGAGCAAGCAAGTTGGATGCACACCCACTAGTTTCTTTTGTTGAGCTTTCATACATTTATAGCTCTAGTGCATCCGTTGCATGGCAATCCCTACTCCTTGCATTAACATCAATCGGTGGGCATCTCCATAGCCCATTGATTAGCCTCGTTGATGTGAGACTTTCTCCTTTTTTGTCTTCTCCACATAACCCCCCCTCATTATATTCTATTCCACCCATAGTGCTATGTCCATGGCTCGCGCTCATATATTACGTGAAAGTTTATAGGTTTGAGATTTCTAAAGTATGAAACAATTGCTTGGCTTGTCATCGGGGTTATGCATGATGAGAGCATTCTTGTGTGACGAAAATGAAACATGACTAAACTATATGATTTTGTAGGGATGAACTTTCTTTGGCCATGTTATTTTGAGAAGACATAACTGCTTAGTTAGTATGCTTGAAGTATTATTATTTTTATGTCAATATGAACTTTTGTCTTGAATCTTTCGGGTCTGAATATTCATACCACAATTGAGAAGAATTACATTAAAATTATGCCAAGTAGCACTCCGCATCAAAAATTCTGTCTTTATCATTTACCTACTCGAGGACGAGCAGGAATTAAGCTTGGGGATGCTTGATACGTCTCCAACGTATCTATAATTTTTGATTGCTCCATGCTATATTATCTACTATTTTGGACATTATTGGGCTTTATTATCCACTTTTATATTATTTTTGGGACTGACCTATTAATCGGAGGCCCAGCCCAGAATTGTTGTTTTTTGCCTGTTTTAGGGTTTCGAAGAAAAGGAATATCAAACGGAGTCCAAACGGAATGAAACCTTCGGGAACATGATTTTCTCAACGAACAAGACCCGGGAGACTTGGACCCTACGTCAAGAAAGAAAAGAGGAGGCCACGAGGTAGGGGGGCGCCTACCCCCCAGGTGCGCCCTCCACCCTCGTGGGCCCCTTGTTGCTCCACCGACGTATTCCTTCCTCCGATATATACCTACATACCCCCAAGCGATCAGATACGGAGCCAAAACCCTAATTCCACCACTGCATATCCACGAGATCCCATCTTGGGGCCTGTTCCGGAGCTCTGCCGGAGTGGGCATCGATCACGGAGGGCTTCTACATCAACACCATAGCCCTCCGATGAAGTGTGAGTAGTTTACCTTAGGCCTACGGGTCCATAGTTAGTAGCTAGATGGCTTCTTCTCTCTTTTTGGATCTCAATACAATGTTCTCCCCCTCTCTTGTGGAGAACTATTCGATGTAATCTTCTTTTTGCGGTGTGTTTGTTGAGACCAATGAATTGTGGGTTTATGATCAAGTCTATCTATGAATAATATTTGAATCTTCTCTGAATTCTTTTATGTATGATTGGTTAACTTAATACTCTAGATGCATGCTGGATAGCGGTCGATGAGTGGAGTAATAGTAGTAGATGCAGGCAGGAGTCGGTCTACTTGTCTCGGACGTGATGCCTATATACATGATCATACCTAGATATTCTCATAACTATGCTCAATTCTGTCAATTGCTCAACAGTAATTTGTTCACTCACCGTAGAATACTTATGCTCTCGAGAGAAGCCACTAGTGAAACATATGGCCCCCGGGTCTATCTTCATCATATTAATTTCCTACTACTTAGTTATTTCCTTTGCTATTTACTTTGCCTTTATGTTACTTTGCATCTTTAGCACAAACATACCAAAAATATTATCTTATCATATCTATCAGATCTCACTCTCGTAAGTGGCCTTATAGGGATTGACAACCCCTATTTGTGTTGGTTGCGAGGATTTATTTGTTTTGTGTAGGTACGAGGGACTCACGCGTAGCCTCCTACTAGATTGGTACCTTGGTTCTCAAAAACTGAGGGAAATACTTACGCTACTTTGCTGCATCATCCCTTCCTCTTCGGGGAAAACCAACACAGTGCTCAAGAGGTAGCAGCAGACGACCATCAAAGTGTTACAACCCAAAGAACCAAATGTATCAAAAACGTGAGTTGTAACCACTTAGAAAAAAAGAATATAACAACCAGCCATATGGACCCACTTGAAGACTATCAACTCATATGCTTCTCCCCATTTTGTCAATAAGGACCAAAAAGGTTTGAATACATAGAGCCTCTACTCGTTCCCATCAGGAGTAGATGAAGGTGCGGGGTCAACGTTAGAGTGCGGTGGTGCAGAGGGGCCTGGTGCAGTGTCGAGACGCAGTGAAGCCATGGCTGGTGAAGTGGCATCGTCTTCTTCTTCGATGTCTCTCGCAATAACAATTGCAGCCGAAGATGAATACTCAGAATCTTCAATGGGCGGAGTTCGACGCCAGCTTGCATTGCAAGGAGGAGTGAAGTCAAATTTGAAGCCCTCCGTGAAGCCATCTTTGCTAAGATCTTCTTCAGGGCATAGAAGTGTGAGACTCTTCCAGGACCTCCTTCAGGCATCATGGACAACAAATGAGTTCTTGGTGGCCAAGTTTCTGATGTGATTGACATCCACCAAGATGCTCTGCATCTGATGCTTTAGCCATTCATGGTGCCTATCTTGTTTCTGATGCAAGGCCACAAGAAGCTCTCGGTCATTGAGCACACGAGATCGCTTCTGAGGCCTTTGAGCAATGGTGCTTTCAGTGGCTTTAGTAGTTGCACGATGAGGTCACTACAAAAAAAAGACACATCCGTGACATTTTGGGCCGAACGAAATTTTTTTCTGGCATACATATGACACTTCTATGACGATAATTGTGACAAAACCCGGTATCATCATAGATGTGGTGGGCTCCTACTTCTATGACAAAAAATCATGACAGAAAATGGGCTTTTCGTCCTGGGCGGGCCAGAGACGCAACTGCATGACATTCTTTGGGCCGTCCATGACGGAAAAAACCGTGGTAGAAGCAAGGGGGAGGAAAATTCCGGGGAGTTCCCGGTTACGGTGGGAGGTCGAGGGCCGAGCGATGCGCGTTTCTCTCGTAGACGTACGCGCGTGTGTGCGAGGCGTTGGCTCTAACTGAACCCGAGCGAGGCGTTGGGCTCTAACTAAACCCGAGCGATTGCACTGCAGGCTACGCATTACTGAACCCGAGCGATCGATCGATGGCTGTTAACTGAACCCGATCGAGCGATTCCTTGGCTACTGCTGCTAACTGAAGCCGATCGATGGGATGAGCAGTGAGCGTTGTGTGTGTGTGTGTGTGGGGGGGGGGGGGGGTTTGGATGAACAGTGAGCGGTGGCGTTGCCTCTGGATGAACAGGACCCCGTGGTGTGGTGGAGGGCTGGATGAACAGTAGACGGTGGAGGGGTGCCCGTGGAGGGGTGGATGAACAGGACCCCGTGGTGTGGAGGGCTGGATGAACAGTAGACGGTGGAGGGGTGGTTGAACAGTAGCCGGTGGAGTAGCGCGCGGTGGAGGCTGGATGAACAGGAGCCCGTGGAGGCTGGAGGAGGTCGACGGTGGATGAATAGTAGCTCGTGGAGGCTAGAGGGGGTCGACGGTGGAGATGAACAGTATCCCGTGGAGTCCCGTTTTGCGGTACGCCACACCCCTCCCGATGAACAGGACCCCCGTTTCGACCGTAGCGCTCCAACACAAGTCCGTTTCCTCCGTTTTGCGGTACGCCACACCCCTCCCGATCAACAGGACCCCCGTTTCGACCGTAGGAGGTCCGTTTCCTCCGTTTTACGGTACGCCACACCCCTCCCGATCAACAGGACCCCCGTTTCGACCGTAGGAGGTCCGTTTCCTCCGTTTTGCAGTACGCCACACCCCTCCCGATCAACAGGACCCCCGTTTCGACCGTAGGAGGTCTGTTTCCTCCGTTGTGCGGTACGACAGGCCTCGTTTCCATCGCCTCTTCCGTCCAAGCCCTCCCGATGAACACGACCACGCATTCCATTCCGACCCATGAACACGACGACGACGTTGTTTCTCCGTTCCGACCCAGCCATGTACACGAGCCCTCGCCGTATGTATGCGCGAGTAGGCATTCGAGACCCTGCCCGTATGTACACATACGTGGCCGTATTTTCTTTCTTGCACCCTGGCCGCTGTACGTACGTGTACATGCTACGTGCGTGCCTCTACTACGACACGTGCACGCCTCTACCACGACACGTGCGCGCCTCTACATCCACCAGTATATATGTACGTACACATTCGCGACCAGAATGACAACGCTACGTACGCTTCGACCAGGTGGGTCCCGACTGTCAGGCACTTCCTTGCCTGCGAAGATGTAGCTGGTGGGTCCCAGCAGTCAGGGGGCGAATCATTTTTTTGCCCGGACGCACTTCCTTGCGTGCAAAGATGTAGCTGGTGGGTCCCAACAGTTGGGGGGCTGGTGGGTCCCAGCAGTCAGGGGGGAGAATCGTTTTGGGGTTTTTTTTGCCCGGACGCACTTCCTTGCGTGCGAAGATGTAGCTGGTGGGTCCCAGTAGTCAGGGGGCGAATCGTTTTTTTTGCCCGGACGCACTTCCTTGCATGCGAAGATGTAGCTGGTGGGTCCCAGTAGTCGGGGGGCTGGTGGGTCCCAGCAGTCAGGGGGGCGAATCATTTTGGTTTTTTTTGCCCGGACGCACTTCCTTGCATGCGAAGATGTAGCTGGCGGGTCCCAGCAGTCAGGGGAGCAAATCGTTTTTTTGCCCGGACGCACATCCTTGCGTGCGAAGTGTAGCTGGTGGGTCCCAGCAGTCAGGGGGAAACGTTTTTTTCGCGAAATACGGTGGCCCGTCCGGTGGGTCTCTGCTGTTAGGTGGAGGAAACATTATTTTCCGCGTAATAAGGAGGCACTTCCTTGCTGCGGCCGTGGACCCAGCTGTCAGCCTCTCCACGTACAATCCACGTCCGATGGAACTCGTTCCTTGACCACGTTGACCACGTCGCGCCGAGAGCACCAGGGCAGTGGACGACGACAAGGCCTAGGAAGGGGACGACGCGGAGCCGGGGAAGACGCAGCAGTGGAAGCCCGCACGGAGAGGAGTACGAGGGTTCACTGGTTCGGCTGCGGTGTGAGGCTCCCGTCATCGCAGAATAACAGGGGGTGTGGGTGAGTCGAGGGATGGCCTGGCCAGCGGTGGGAGTAGTACGGGGCGGTGAGGCCTCCGTGGCATCACAGCCGGCCACGGGAGGCGGGAGCACGCGACACGACCGGCGCTGCTTTGGGCGGCTGGAGCAAGAAGACCAGAGGTTGAAGAAGCACTACGGCCGTTGGATGGACATCGTACGATCACTGCAGCTAGAATCATTTATATTGACTAAGTTGACAAAGCCCTTGGTATGCGTCAACTTAGTAGGCCCACAGCTCGGATTTGGCAGAGAACATATAGCCCATTTTCGATTTGTAAGAATGTACAACCCATTTTTTAATTCTAATGGAATTTACTACAGCCCATTTACAGTTTGTTAAAAGTACAGTCGAACTTCTAGCTAGGACAATGATTAATAATTTCAAACAACCGCTCAAAACAGAATTCAAAAAAAATTCCCACATTTTGATGGGATCCGAAATATTTTTATCCAAAATTTCTAGTCAGGTTAAATATAATTTCAAAATAAAGTTGTATTACGTTAAAATCCAACAAAATATTGCGCGCGCAACAAGTAATGAAATTAAAATTTTCAAATTCCAAAAATAATATATTTTTCAAACTAATTACGTGTTTGGTGCATAGTAATTGTCCAGTTATTATAATTACATCCCATTTATTATTTCTTAAAGTCCATTTTCTTGTTAAGCCTAGTGCATACCTCCTAGGAAAGTTTGCAGCCCAGCGGGGCGGAGAATAGCAAGTTGACCCGGATATTGTGTACAACTGTCGGCCCAGTTGCATTGCTGATGTTGAAAAAAACCTATTTTTATACACACATTTAAAAAAAATTGTATAGATAAGGAACATTTTTTATACACACATTTAAAAATTTTTAAATACATAATTAACACTTCTTAAAACATATTTTTAGTCAATAGTGGGCCCACAGTGAGCGGAGGAGGTCACAATACACATATTTTTTAAATACATGATTAACACTTTTTAAAACATATTTTTTTAGTCAACAGTGGGCCCACAGCGAGCAGAGGAGGTCACAATACACATATTTTTTAAATACATGATTAACATTTTTGCTAAAACAATTAGCCCACAGCGAGCCAATTAGCTCTAGTCGGCCCACAGTGGGCCGACAGGACCCAATCAGCCCACAGTGGGCCGACAGGGGCCAGTCGGCCAGCTGTAGGCCGACTGGAATCCAATCGGCTGGCTGTGGGCCGACTAGGCCCAGTGGGCCTACAGCGGCCGACGGTGTATTATTTTTGAAAAAAATTACCCAGCGTAATATTTATGAAAATTAATAAAAAATGTATTATTAAAAAAAATAGCGAAAAAGGCCTGTGTAGTACAGTACAACCTAATATGGTTACTCAGCCCACATTCAGCGACGCCGGAAAGGCCCAAACAAGGCTTCTGTACAACTTTTTGAAGTCACTGAGCTCAATTAATAACTTAAGAAAAAAGTTAGATTACAGTGGAACCTAATTAAAAGCTGTCACGAGCAAATAAATAATTTAACGGGTCCCTCTTGTGCGTGTGCGTGTGTGCGTGTGTGAGAGAGAGAGAGAGAGATAGAGAGAGAGACCCATCGGCTGATGCTCGTAAATACATCATGCATTGCTGATGCTCAGTAAAAACTTATATAGTTGACACAATCATATAGAACATCATAGCACACTGAACTTGCATACAAAAATTTCACGCAGGTGGCACAATCAGGATGGAAGCAGTGGATCGCTACGGGAAGGGCTATGTTGAAACCAACAAAGTCGTACATAACGGTTCATCGTCTTTATCAATGACGGAGAAATATCTTAAATGTTGTGCAAAGAAAACAGACAGACAACACAATAAGTTCTGCTAGCACATTAAGTTGACGTACAGCCCTTTCTAAAAAAAGTTCAGGTACAAAATTAGAACAGGTCACAATCAAATGTACTGGCATATCAGTGCTTCACACCCATAGCTCGGATTTAACTAGTATCTGACAAGATTTAGTTGTTACCTCAAATTAGAGCACATCCAGGCAGCCAGCCCTGCCTCTTCTCCCAAAGAAGCAGTGGCCTCCGCCGCGCGATGGAGTAGGCCCTGTGCCATCCATCGTTCCGAGCAACACGGGAAAAGTCTGACGTTGACTCCTGTAATGGACGTTGTCGACGGACCCTGGCACCAGCGGCGGCGGCAGGACTTCGATTGATGGATTGACCACTTCTTCGACATGCACGAACACTCGATACAGGTAGATCCCTAACGTGGTCCGCGGCAGCCTTGGTGGCGACGAATAGTACAACCCCGGTTCCTGCACCGGTATCTCAACACCAATCACCTTCGGTATGGTGGACGGCTTCTTCATCCATGCCATAACCGTCAGAACCTAGTTGTCTGGAGGAACAAACATACTTACGAGCTCACCTCCAAGGTCGTTGATAAGCTCGTTCATGGACTCGCTGTTCCAAGCACGTCGAGGCGTGCCGTGGAAGGTAAGCTTTGTTAAAAACTCAAGCTCAGAGGGCACCGAGCCCCATCCTGGGTGCCACCGATCAAAGCTCACCAGTGTGCCATCGCAGAACAAACGCCGGGAAGATTCGAACACACGACTGCAGCCGAAAGTTGTCCGGAACCTGACGAAGAAATCAGCCGGTGGCGGACAGACTTCGACGAGAAAGTCACTTATTTGGATGCCGTGCGCAATGCCAAGAGCTTTGACAAGGTCATCCGGCGAGACGGGAGGCTGGTCGCCGTTGATGGTTACCATCAGCACTTTGCCGGCAAACTAGTTGTCAAGCGCCGCCATGCCACTGTTGAGCGACAGCACGCAGCGACCGAAGGCAGGACGGACCTCAGGATCTCCGGCTCGGAGATCCGCGTTGACCGGCGACATGATAGTGTGCTTGAGTACAGGGAGTATAGGAGGGGGATTTGGGGGAACTGGAGTAGGAATCGAGATTCCAGAGGTGGGGAAGGGGCGGGAGACTGGGGATGAAAAGGTAGCATGAAAACACCGATGGCGCCCACATGTCGGCCTAAGAGTCCTTGTTCTTTCTTTTTTGGAGAGCCCAGCCTTTTTTTTCAGGATCTTTTGAGAGCCCGGCCTGAGAGTCATAATTGACCTGTTTGGCATTGCATTACTACTCGGCCCATATTCAACGACACCTCACTGGCCCAAACAAGTGTACATCATCCAAAAGACACTGAGCTCAAATTATATAACTTGAAAAAAGGAGATATACTCTGAACACTGGAGAATGGTGATGCCCTCATTTAGCCCACCAGTAGTTCGAGACAATAAACAGTTCGAAACAATGATATATACAACATTCAAACACTGACTAGTGACTACTATTGACATAAACAGCAAGGCATGATAGTAAGAGTGATCCAGACGAGAATGACATTCTAAACAGAAGCAACTATTACATAGTAAGAGTGACATAGACGAGGATGACCAAATGACAAGGAATATGCATAACAAAAGAAAGAACCACCCATCCAGAACCAGCAGCAAAGACAACAAAGTCATTCGAAGAGATGATCCAACACCATCATAATTTGCAGCCCCGCTTCAGCGATCAGTGATCCGGAGACACCAGTACTCCACCCTTTCGATGCAACAGCCCAATTACCTATCAACCTGAAGGCTCGAACCACATCACTGCCTGTCGTAATTGAGACATCCAAGGATCAAAGTTAATCCGGATGCCTTTGTCATTCTCACCTTCTTTTGGCTGCAGGCTGTATCGTTGACAATCAGGGGAGTTTGCTCCCGAACTCCTAGGGCTCGCCGTGTAGACACAGTTTTCCATAGCAAACAGAGCCTCTCTGCCATCAAGGTCCTTGCCAACGGTGATCTCCTGGTTAATCGGATAATTGAGTCCGAGAAACAGAGAGTGTGAACCAAGGCTGTTTACCCGCCTCCAACTAAAAATCCTAAAGGCCCCAACAAGCTGGTATCCTGCTCATAGACGTAACAGCCACTGTCTGGATACTCACGTATTACACGGTGCTTGTATATAGTGGGGTTTTTGCAATATAACTTTTCCAGCTCATGTGTCCGAATGATCATCAGTCTTTTGCCGTCATCTGATCGAGCGAGGAACCAGTTGTGCTTCGCTGTTTTTGGCAAAGGTGGTGTGATTACAAAGGGCAGTAACTGTAGGTACACTGCATCATATCAAAAAGGACAGGCATTGTTAATGTAAGATCAGCATTGTTCAGAGTATGAGTAGGATAATGCAAGAAACAACATTGATATGTCCCTGTTGGAACTGGGAGGAAAATACAGAGAAATGTATACTGGGTTCGAAAATATAGAAGTGCCATGCATGGTTATACTCATGTTATCTCGCAATCGATTCTTCACAGGAAACTACCATGTCATGCATGTTATGTAATCATGTTCTGTCCTCACAAACAAATTCTTCAAGGTAACTAACAGACCATGCATTGTTATATACTCGTGTTCTGTGGGCAAAAATGTTGTGACGATATTATTCTAGCCATTGATTGCTGAAGGGCGAATATAGGTATGTACACATGGTAAGCATTGAAGGATTTCACTACTTCCAAATATAGAGTTCTCCATATGCACAATTACTTCCCTATTGTATGGTTAGATGAAACCAACAGTGTGGTGCATGTTTCTACATCATGAAAATGAGGAAACTAACATGGGAGGAAACAACTTACACGCGCCGTCCCAGCAATACGTGGTGCCATCTGCTTTGTCGATCGCGTAGATGATGCCATTGTGTTCAATAGCATCACAGAAGTGTGTATCAGCTTTGACGATGATCCACTGCGAGCCGAGTTGTCTCCAGCTAAAGAAGGCACCGGCGTAAAGATAGGCGAGTCCGTGGTCGAACAAGGCAATTAGCTTGAAGTCTGTGTAATTTGCATGTCGTGTGGGCACTTGGCAGATTACAATCTTCTGCAAAACAAGGTCCGTCCAACTGACGTAGTAATCTAGATGACTTGGACCGCGATGGTAATACTCTATATAATCCGATGGAGGAAGGATAATCTCATGGGAGGTCTGGAAGTTCACGAGCACCAACTTTTTACCGTCTTCTCTGAAGGCAGCCATCTAGTGGGAGTTCATGCCGACCCAGTACATACCTGCCAAGAAGTTTCGGGCAATGGTGATCGGATCGATGTCGAGGGAAATGATGTACGGTGACCCACTACATACCTGCAAAGAAGTTTCGGCTAATGGAGATCGGATTGAAGTCGAGGGGCATCATGCACGCCTCCGTATCATGGTGAGCGAATCTCGCAAGACCAGATAACAACAAGAAGGGTGTCTTGAAAAGCTTAGGCCTCGCTTCGACGATGGTCGTGTGCATGTCCCTCGAGCATGCAACCAGCTGCAGGGCGCTCAACATATCCATACACGAACAACAGAGGTCGAGGATGTCACTGGGGAGATTGCTCCAATCGCGGCTCATATGGATGCTGCGCGGTTCGCGTTCGGCCATGGTGGAGTTTGGAAGGGGGCTTGATTTACGGGGGAGAAGGATGTCGGTGCTGGAGCGGCTAGCGAGGGAATAGTGGTACTGGGGAGGCGAGTGAGGCGACGGTACACGGGGGCACAGTGAGATGGAGACGGAGAAGGAGATGGAGATCGAGTGGTGCTACGGGAGCGGAGAGGGAGACGAGGCGAGGCGCCAATGTGCTGTACAGCGGCGGTGATAGACTGCACTATGCACAGGGTGAGGCTGACTTTGGTAACCCGAACACGCCACCTGGACTAGTGTCAGGCGCAGGGTGTTGTCACTTCACTGTGAGGACCGGATGAATAATATTTTGACCATCAAGTGTACCATAGTTGTACTACTACTACTACTAGTAGGTACATGAGTACTCCAGTATTGTATAGCGTAAATAGGTCTCCCGTGCTAGCATGCCTGTTCACTTCATCGTTCAGGTATCATCCATATTGCGAGCAGAACCAAATTCTCGTGCATGCCAAATCAACGCTCTGCCATGATGCATGCAGTGGTCATTCTGGTGCATCAAGGATGGCATGTAGATCGTTCCACACTTGAGAAGAGGAAAAATGGAAAGGTAGAACGCGGCAGTAGAGGAAGAGAACGCTGGCTAACGAGGCTGGGAGGGGATCGAGCAGGAAGTTAATGCTCCACGCCTAAAGGTTTTGGGAAAACCTGATTTTCATGAGGTGACTTATACTCACCTAAACGGAGGGAGTATTCCTTAACCAGAGAATGTTGTGTCTCCCACTCACGCGCTCAAAAAAAACTATGACACATTTTTTTATCTGTTTGCATAGGTCCTACCTATCAGGAAGGATGGGCACGTACACGAACAGGTTCGACTCATCAGTCTACCCGCATAGCCTTTTCGTTTAGTCTACCTAGCCGTCTAATCAACTGCCTGCATGCCACTTCTCCCATTTACTCCTTCTCCATCGGGAACCGATTCTCCTAGGCTTCTTCACCTCCCCTTCGTGTTCATTTGCATCCAAACCCCACTGCGTTCACATTGTTTTAACCTCTTTAAATAATCATCTACTACTTCAGTTAGACTAGCCATCTAATCCTAATTCTCCAAACCATAGCGCTCCGTTCCAGCGGTTCCAAATGGCGAAAGAGATCGAGATGCAGGTTTTTAGTGTCCAACATGTCCTCGTCGAAGGCTCGATGCGCATAGTTGCCACCGTTACCGTCCACCCAAGGGTTGTTCCGCAGTGGATCAACAATGTATCCAACTCCCTCAAAAAGGTAGAGACGAGGGTCATCGGTCTCGACGCAGAGTACACGGAGCGTGCCCCTGGGAAGATCCAGCGCGCCGCCGTCCTTCAGCTGTGCCTCGAAGATGATGTTTTGGTGTACCACATCATACACTCGCCCTCCATACCAGGTGAGCTTCACGATTTCTTGTCTCAGGAGGACGTATACTTCTATGGGGCAGCCATCGAAGGGGACAAACAGAAGCTGGAGCCATACAACCTTGATTTGAAAAGCATCGCTGACCTACAAACCAGAATCAAAATTCCTGTAGAAGTTTGTGATAAACAGACACCATCCCTATTCGACGTAGCAAATTTTGTGCTCGGTACAAATCTTTAGAAGGGTGACGAGACGGTGGCATTAAGGTCGTCTGGATGGGAGAATTATCCCTTGACATACGAGCGGATAAAATATGCTGCCCTCGATGCCCGTGTGAGTTTCGAGATAGCTGCAAGGTCCAAAGAGCTTGTTGCGAAGCCGTCTCCCACAGAGAATGAGAACAAGAAGAAGAGGAATAAGAAGAAGAAGAAGAAGAAGAAAAGGCTGCACCAGCAGGAGGGCATTATGGATGGATGAACTATTTCCTCTCTTGTAAAAAAATTATTCCCTCTCGGTGTATATTGATATTGATGGACTATTTCGATGGTGTGCATGTCTTTGGAACAGAGTAGTAGCGTGGGTCCGCTTGAGTATAAGGAACTATTTATTCGCATATATAGCTTTCTCTGCTACTCCTTCCAGTGATCGGTATGCAGTGCATGTGTCCGTAGACATGACAGCTTGTCCATGGAAGTTCAACTACGGCGACCATCACGTTTCATCTCGCGATTCCCACGACGCCTCTCCAACCCACGACACCACGCCCCCAACGTGCGCCTCACCCCTCTCGGCCGCACCGCCCCTCTGCCTTTGTGTGCATGACATGTGGGCCACCTAAAATGCAGCGAGCATCAAGTTTCTACCAAAGCCACCCGCGATTCCCACAACGCCGCTCGAACCCATGAAACCACATGTCCCCCGACCTGCGGCTCACCCCTCTTGGCCCCACTGCCCCTCTGCCTACGGGAGCATTACATGTGGACCAGTCACCTATCGGGTCCACATGTTATTGACTCAAAGGTAGGTGTAGTAAGGCACTAAAGCTCAGTCCCGACGGCCCTGAGAGGGAAATGTAACTCCTGCGCCAGGGCTTGTGGTGCTCCCGCAGCACGAACTCGTGCCAAACTCAAGATTTGTTTCTTTACTATACATGCACGCAACGATTTAATGGACATTGTAATCTCAACATGTGATGGGGAGCTCTAAATTTGAATTTGAAACTTACAAAACGAAAAGATTCAAAACAAATAAACTGGTAGAGAGGGAGTATATCGTAGGATGTGTCCCATACAAAATAAGTCCCCTGGTTTGTCACCGCGAAGATGCTGTTAGAAAGGAGCACAGGGTCTTCCTACTCGTACGGCATCAAATCGGCCGCAGACAGCATGGTCCGCCTTTGACTGCCATGTGCAAGGTTCATGCTTTCTTATTCAATCTCAGCGTGGTTCCATCGTACCAATTCATGCGGTGGCCCATTGCATGGCTGATCCCAATGTTGGACAAAGGTTCTACGGGAACGGTGTCACCGTTGTAAATGTTGTGCAAATTGATGTTGGTACCCTCCCGTACATATGCAAGCCAATCTCCACTCGCACCGAGCCTAACCTGTGAAACAGTGGGCAGGGGGAGAATTAGGAAATGGACACGGAAGTAGTCTTTAGAATGCATTTACTACGTGATCAAACTCATCTTACCTGCTCATCGGAGGAAATCCGAGTGCCCTTCAATGTCGGCACCTCAAGGGGCGTCAACTTGCAACTACGGCCACGCCGCGCAGGAGAGACCCCCAAGGAAACATGCTCGTGCGTTCCATGGAACATCAAGATGCATTTGTATGAGTAGTTTATCTTGTGGGAGAAAAGGATGAACGAGGGAAGGCCTCTAGAGATAGAGATGGACACTATTACTACCGATGTGCTGGCCCGTGCGTTGCAATGGATCCAAAGTAGTAGAATAATACTTGTTCACGTGCTTGAAATATAAACACTCTAGTTTTGATATACATGTCTCAGCAGACATGACAGCCTGTCCATGGAAGTTGAACCACGGCGACCATCACGTTTCTTGTTTCTACCACTACCACACCCACATGCGATTCCCACGACGCCGCTCCAACCCACGGCACGACGTCCCCGGACGTGGACATGGATCCTCTGACGTGGCTATCACTGCCTTGCCCCGCCTTTCCTTCGCTGACAGGTGGGACCCACGCTTATGGGTCCCACATGTCAGTGACAGAATGGTAGGATTGTCGCGTCAGGGGATCCTCATCCCCCCGACGTGCCCCTCATCCCTCTCGGCTCCACCGCTCCTATGCCTTTGTGTGCATGATATACTCCTAATATATTACTCCCTCCGTACCTAAATATTTATCTTTTTTGAGATTTCAAATGGACTATCACATACGGATTATATAGACATATTCTAGTGTTTCTAGCAAGATGCCCGCGCGTTGCACAAAGTTGATGGAAAAGGTAAGCACAACTTATAAATTGACGGATCGAGTACTAGTTACAGTGATGCATATAATTAAGCAAAGGGATCGCACATGTCGGTATTGACTGGAACGAGAATGCAACAGCACAATAAGAATTAAGACCACGATGATGCGATCGCAGTGGTGGTTATAGAAGGCAAGAAGAAAGATGGATCCACGAACGTACGACCTCCTCCTCCTCAACTTAGTGCACCGGGCCACCGACCGGCGGCTAAGGAGCGGCGGCTTTTGTGGCGAGGTCGAGGTGCTTCTCAGCAAAGGCATCCAAGGCTTCCAGCCGGTTGAGGAAGGCCAACCTCGTAGCGTCCTCACTGGCATTGTAGATACCTATGTACACGATTTGCTCGTACACGTGGATGTGTAGGTCGACGAATTCTTGCAGGGCGAGGCGCCTCGCGGCGAGCACGACCTCCAGGTGGACATTCTTCGTGGCGTCGGCGGGCAGTCGCAGGGCCACCAGTGCTTGAAAGAGGTTCCGGCCATGGAGGCCGATTAGGGTGGCAGGCAATGAGGAGCCTGGGCGTGCGGGCTGGAGGAGTACGGCGATGTCGTCTGCGAGCTTCTTGATGATTGTGAACTTGTTGCTGGTGTCAACGATCATCTGGTCCAACTGAGAGTCGTAGTTGGCGTCGACGGCGACCATCCACCAGCCGGTCTCCAACACCGTCTGGAGACGATCCTCGGCGCCATGCCGTAGACCGGCGTCGTGGACCATCTGGCGCAGCCGCTGGCCGCTCACGCGCGTCGCCGCCATGGGTCTGGAGTGAGCTCTTTTGCACTTAGTGTAGGTGCTTAGGCAAATGCTTAGGTGCGTACGATGTGGTAGATGCATTGGAATGGAGGGGCGCCTTTATATGAGGGCAATGAGGGCAAACTGCGTTGCATTCACATCGTGCGGCCTCTTTTCCCGGACCTCCTCCCATTACTTCCCTCATGCATTAATTGAGGAGGATGCATTGGTCGTTCAACATATCGGGAACCGCTACTCCCTCCCTCATATGCATTAAAGCCGTATCGGGAACTGCGCCGCCCGCTTTCAAATCGAATACTCCTTCCGTCTAAGTGAGTATTAAGTCATCTTACGAAAACCAAATAGTAAACACATAGGCGTGGTGCATTAACTCTCACGTTGTTTCTTAGGCTAGCCATAGTGGGAGTAACTTAGGTAGTAACTTAACACATCCCAAGACAATTTTGCTTATGTGGCAACTATTTAATGAGGAAAGAGGTGCTTGTGGTAACATAATATGTTACTGTAACATAGCGCTTTAGTCGCTTCGAGAGAGACACGAGAAGACGAGGGAGTAGGCTGCTACAAACATAGGGCTATGTGATTTGACAGCGAGTTACTGCTGGACAGGTGGGGCCCCATGATTTGACTTGCCATTATCATTTTAACTGCGGCGCTACGAGCGGCGTGAGTCTCCCAGATTCCTGACCACCTCCATACAGGTGCCTCTCCCAATGCTCCACCATGTAGTAGAGGCTGGCTCTTGCATGAGATCCCACTTCTCTACTTTTTCCTTGCCTCTATTTCCTCCACATATGCAAAAATGCCATGTAAAGCGCACTATTGTACTTACTTTTACTTGCTCCAACAGGTGCTTAATCTTGCCACATAGGCATAAAGTCTGATGTGGCAAGTTATTCAAGAAGAGAGAGACTAGTTTGGTGACCCAAGGAAGAAACGGTGCTGAGCGCGTGTACCTAGGTGAAAAGACAATTTTGAGTCTAGGTAATTAAATGAAGCAAACTTAGCAACACTATTTCATTGGAAGAGGTCACTCCTTGGCAAATGCAATAAATACTAGTACTCCATGTGTCCCATAATATAAGAACGTTTTTGGCACTACACTAGTGTCAAAAACGTTCTTATATTATGGGATGGAGGGAGTACGAAGAAAGAGATAGAGAGGAGTAAAAAAATACACTTATAGCCTACCTTGTTGTAGTATGAGTGACTAAGTGATGACTATGTATAACATGCCAAACATCAAATAGCCTAACGCACTGTGTTAAATCTCCAAGGGCGCGACCGCACGAGCGACGCAACGGTCGTGGTAGGCACGACCACGATACGGGCTGCTGGCAGCCCTTGGATCTGAGATCAAACGGTCGCATGCTAAGTTGCTGATTTTTTTAGAATAACCCTCCAGGATAGGATATTCACCCATAGGTCTAGAATCACGCCATGCAACCGTTCGATCTTAGATCCAAGGGCTCTCGGAAGCCCGTATCATGGGAGAATGGAAAGCCACTACCCTGCCGTTCGCATGCTGGCAGTTCGCTCCTACTCGTCGCCGCACGTCCTTCAATACTACGGTGGTTCGCTCCTAGTCGTCCCGTCCATTCACATTACGGCAGTTCCATTAATCCTAACCCTCCTCCCAAATCCATGGCGTCCCAAATCTCCAGGATCAGCGGTGTGTACAAGGTTAGAACCATCACCGACGATGAGTTCGACGTCATCTACACCCGTTCTTCCGTGACGGTGAAAGGATGCCTTTCTCGCTTCAGACGCATGTTCGAAAACTCAGATGATGAGTGGGTCGCTGGGCTAGATGTTGAGTACACCACAGTCCTGGGACGAGAGAAGGATCTAAAGGACGAAGAGAGGAAGAAGCCCGCCGTGATCTAGGTTTGCGTGCATGACTTATGCTTGGTCTACCACATATCCCATGCCGACATTGAGTGCCAGGATTTTAAGGACTTCCTCGGGAGCAACCTAGTCAAATTCGTTACTGTAGACTTTGGTAACGACAAAGAAGTCCTGCGTCGGGTAGGCCTCGTTGTAGGCAACACCTTCGACCTCCAGAAGAATTGGCTGGTGTCCTCTCTTCAGCCTTCAATGCTGACCCTGGCAGGAGCCATGGTTCATCCTTCGTACGGTAAACTGGAGAAACCTCCATACACGTTTCATCGTCATGCATGGCAGCGGAATGTACTAGATATAGACCACATCCAGTACGCTGCAATGGATGGCTACCTTTGCTTCAATATCTACAAGGGTTGGGTGAAGAGCAACAACCAAGTGTGCGGTTCAAGCAAAGAAGTATCGGCCAAGAGGAAGAGGGACAAGGACGAAGTCGAGGACGTGAACGAGGACTTCGAGTAAGGTGGCAGTGTCATTGCTCATGGTGGTTCTAATGCAGTGTCTACCGGAATAGTTGCAAAGTTTAATTTCAGGTGTGCTTAATTTAATTTGAGGGGTGTGTTGTGCTGAGCCCCCAGCAGAACTATGTTATGTTTCTTCTTGTTACTTTAACTCTTCAGTACGTACATACAAGTATTTCTTACATTTCATCTTTTAGTTGGTACAGTACTACCACTCGTTTCTTCACATTATATACGTACAATATATATGGCCAACATCATATAGCCAGCAGTTTAGTTGTCAAAGAATTTCAGGGTGCTTAGTTTTGTCAAAGAATTCCAGGGTGCTTAGTTTTATTTGAGGGGTGGGTTGTGCACTTGTGCTGGACACCATTATTGTGACAAGCCTTTTTAATAGTACTATATGCATAATTTGGCGATGAGCGCTCTCTATATGTACCACCTTTTTTTTAATTTCAAGTTTTGCTCCATGGCGCAATCCATCGATACTACTACTGTACAAAAGTGGAGTATATACATTTTTTAAAAGGCTAGAGGGCGGGGCAGTCTAGCTCGGTCGGTTTCACGAGAGGCGAGGGCCTTTGTGATTTGACGGCTCATTACTGCTGTCAAATCGAATAGTACTGCGCCGCCCGCTGCACGCCCGGCGCCTCCATTAAACCCCTCCGTTAAACCCGCATGCAAACCGAGAATCCTACTCCGGCCACACGTCCGTTCATGAGCGGGCCGGAATTAAACGCAACACCGGCCGAGCTCCTCCCGTCCGCCCTCAGTTTAAACGAGGCCAGACGCCGGCCAAGCTCCTACCGTCCGCCCTCTATTTACACGAGGCCAGACAGACAGCGGGCAAGAATCGCACCCCTCCGCCGCTCCCCCATCTCCCCGTTCACCATTTTCTCCACTCCTCCGATGGCTTCCGATAAGTCGTTCTCCGGCATATTACCCGGCTGGGTGGCCCGCCGAGCCCTCTGGATACGGGCGAGGCCGCTCCATGCTTCACCAACCTCGCTTGGCCCGACGGAGCCAGTTGCCGCCCCAAGCAGGCGCGTGGGTCAGCAACTCGCCGCTCCAGTTCAGCTCGATGAGGAGTGGCGAGTTGCTCCACGCCGGCACGACGGCGAGCACGCCGGTACGGGCGCCGTTGCTGCCCCGTCGTACCGCGCCACCAGTGTCTGCAGTGGCCGCGCCTCCCGTGCCCGTGGCAGCGCCATGCAGGCAGAGACAGAAGCTAGGTGCGTGGAGAGCGACGAGTCGGTGGCCAGCTTCTCCGTGTCCGCCGCCATCATCGAGGAGAAGTAGAACACGGGAGGCCGCCGCCACTTGGGACCCATGAAGGCCACCGCCGAGGCGATGACCGCGGATTCAGGTGGTTTCTTTGTTGCTTCGTCTCTTCCGAGGACCTTCGTTGACCCCGCAAGTGTCTGAAGGACATGAGGAAGACAAAGGGATCCGCGGGCGGCCATTTAGATTATGTACTCCCTCTCCAGCTTGTGGGGAATTTTTGTTCTAAGAATGGATAAATTGTATGTATCTACAACTAAAATAAGTCTAGATACATCCATTTCTAGGACAAGTATTTCCGGACGGAGGGAGTATTAATTATACAAGAGAGCCGGACTGGCACCTCTTAGTTCATGTAAATGTAATGAAATCCATGATGTTTATATGAAATCAGCCTGTGTTTGCACGAATTTCATCTGGTTGGTTAGAGTTGTAAAAATGTATGTCACTGGCGTTTGATGTCATCCTCTACTTAAGGAAGCGGGAGGAAATTTGCCGGCTGCCGTTGGAGATGCTCTTTATGCTGGAAATAATAGAGTGACATCCAATCCATTTGAGCTAATTTCCTGTATGATTGTCCCTCTATAAAAAGTTAATTGCATGCACAGTGTACACGTGACTTGCAGGATGGCTACAGCTTCGTACAGAAAGTTAAAAAGAAACAAGTCCATCCTTAATCTTGTATTCTAAGTACTCTGTGGGTTCCACTGTCAGTACAGTGGCGAAAGAAGTATATATCAAATAAGTAGAGTAATATATAATATAAAAATATAAAGTTAAAAGACAGAATACGAACTCATGTCATCGCGTTGCGAGCATCCGGCGCTAACCAGCCCAGCACATTTTTGTTGTAGACCATGCTGGAGATATATCTCCATGTCTACTCTTATATATACTCCATTCGTTCCTAAATATTTGTCTTTTTTAGATTTCAAATGGACTACCACATACGGATGTGTATGTAGACAAATTTTAGAGTGTAGATTCACTCATTTTGCTCCGTATGTCTTTCCAGGAAGGGCTCAGATTTGTCCTTGATTTATTTATGAGGTATCCAGATGGCACTGCACCGCCAAGAAAAGAGGGTAACATCAAAATTATGGACTACTTTTTTGAGTATGTTGGTAAGGTCCGGTCATAGTCACTTGTTGAAATCTCTAAAAAGACAAATACTCCCTCCGCCCGGAAATACTTGTCATCAAAATGGATAAAAGGAAATGTATCTAGACGTATTTTAGTTTTAGATACATCTCTTTTTATCCATTTTGATGACTAGTATTTTCGGACGGAGGGAGTAGAAAAAGAGTTGGTGATGATGGTGTGCGTGCCATCCTGCAATATAGGCCGTCGGATTTATATCTAATGGACAGGAAAGAAACTATGGCAATTTTACAAAAATAAACCCACACGTCTCTCCACATTCGCAAATAAGGCCTTCCGTTGTTCAACCTTTTCTCTCACAAGATAAACTACTCATACAAATGCATCTTGATGTTCCGTGCAACACACGGGCAGCTAGCTAATTTCTTTTAAAATAGTTGCTGCGATAATTGGGTTGAAGTGATATATTTTATGTCTGCCCCGAATGACTTCAGATTCACTAGTAGTAACAAAGAAAAGGTTGCCTTGTTAATTAATAGAAAACAGGGTGAAAACTATCACATGAGGCCGGTAAAAACAAGGCACACTGGGTTCAGCGTCATCGTCACTACAGCTGTGCGCGCGCGGGAAGTCTACATATCGACGGTGCTACCAAGCAAGGCACCGAGACACAATGTTTGAGAGACAAACCAATTGACAGATTATGATCAGATCGAGTTGTCACCCTTCTGCTGTCATTGTTGGGGGGGAGAGAAAGACGTATTGAGAGTGTGTGCGGTAGACACAGAGGCACAACTAGCGAGTGTGTGTGTGTTTGAAAGAGGAGTAGATAGATTATTATCAAGATCGATGTGCCACCCTACTCCTTCGGTGCCGGGTAGTGTGTGTGTGTGTATGTTTGAGAGAGAAGCCAGTCGATAGATTATTATCAAGATCGAGGTGTCACCCTACTCCTTCGGTGTTGGGAAGTGTGGGTGTGTGTGTGGGGGGGGGGCAGTGACACTCACATATCTCTACTCTTATAAAAAACAGAGTTGGTGATGATGGTGTTCCTGCCATCCTGCAATATAGGCCATCCGATTTATATCCGACGGACAGGAAGGAAACTATGGCAATTTTGCAAAAAGATACCCACACCCCTCTCCGCATTTGCAAATAAGGCATTCCCTCGTTCATCCTTTTCTCCCACAAGATAAACTTCTCATACAAATGCATCTTGATGTTCCGTGCAACGCATGGGCATCTTGCTAGTAGGGAGAAGGAGTTTGTGTGACACATATCTAGCTATATTAAGGGATAGGTAGATAGCATATGTGTGAGAGACATTAGTGGCTGTGGGTGGGCGGAATTAAAGGGGTGGGCGTGTTATACATAGAGAGCGTGTGTGTTTCTGTGTGAGAGACTTGTAGGACGGGGTAGAAAGACGAATTTAACCCTGACGGAGGGAGAGAAATACACAAAGTGCACGTGTGTGATTCCGATGCCCACAGTGAAATGAGATATGTATGCATGTGAGAGAGATTGCACAATTCATTGACGTATCACTATCTAGCGATCATGGACGTGCATCGCTTGAACATAAGTCAATATCGACTTCGTATCGTGGCCAAAGGTACAATATCGATTCAACGCTATAATGATTGGACACTCACATATCACATTTTTTCTATTTAAATAAGCCTTTTTAGTTGTGCATGCCAAAGTTACAGTGATGTTTCTTCAAACAACCAATGTAGCTATCATGAACATGCACCATTGTTACTCTTGCATTCAAATTCATTAGTCTTGGATGATTTAAGTTTCTATTTTGAAGTAATATATGTAATATTCATATATGAATTCAACGGGAACACAATTTATGAAATGGAGGCTATGTAATCATATGAGGTAACACTTTTAAGTAGCTGACTACAATATCCATTTCTTTTTGTGCGCCTCTACACTAACACGTCAATGCATTATGTTTAAAGTAAATAACCAATGGCACTAAATTATCTATTTACACGAGAAATACATAGGCTGAGCGTTTGATCCCTTTTTTGTGAACGCGCCACTACACCCGTACGATTGGCCGCGCCCGTGTGACCGTCCAAGTTATCGGCGCATCATCCCGAGTTATTGTCTTTTTTCTGGGGTGGACTTCACACCAGTTATTAACTGCTGACGCGTGCCCCGTGTACACAGTCTAGCATGACCTTCCCGCTAGCACGGTCCAAAATTAGTTGAAACTGGATACGAACGATCCCACGGGCGGCAAAATCTCCCGCCTCCTTCTAAAATTTCCGCCACCTTAGTCTTTAGCATGCGAAATCCCCCTTTTGTCCTTGGTGCACGGAGACCAACAGTTACAATACCGCCCTCATCTACATGATAGGTCGGGGCTGCTTTTTTAACTTCCGGTTCCCCCACTACACGGCACCCCCATTTCCTCTCCCCCTCCCGCAAAAATGACTAACTACACGGCACGCCGTCCGTACTTCATCCCCTTTCTCCCCTCCCCTCTCGAAACCCTAGACTGCTCATCCACCAGCGTACCATAGCCCATTCACTGCCAGCGGCGTCCACCTCGCCGGATCTGCTTCTGCGGCCGCATCTACCCCTCCCACCTCCCCTAGAAACAAGTAGACTGCTCATCCACCACTGTACCACAGCCCATTCAGTGTCGGCCTTGTCCAGGGCGCCGGATTTGCTTCGCAGGTACTCTCGTCAACCGCCGCGCATCTGCAGCGGCTCATTCGTACTCCCCACCGGAGACGCTTCGTCCACACCCCCCGGAGCCGCCCCACCGACGCCCCCATCGACGGCCTCTGATCCTCTTCGCCGACACCTTCCTCAACCCTACTGGAGCCGCTTCACCGACACCTTCCTCAACCCTACCGGAGTAGCTTCGCCTATACCATTCTCAACCCTACCGGGGCCGCTTTGCCAGCTCACAAGTCCACGACCTCAGATCTGCTTCCTCGCACCCTCATCCAACCTACCGGAGCAGCTTCTGACGCCCCATCCACGGCCGCAGATCCGCATCGTCGGCACCACCCTTAACCCAACCACCGGAGCAGCTTCTGACGCCCCGTCCACGGCCGCAGATCCGCATCGCCGACACCATCCTTAACCGAACCACCGGAGCAGCTTCACCTACGTCCTCGTCCACGGCCATAGATCCGCTTCGCCCACACCGTAGTCCACCCTACCGGAGCCGCTCCACAAACACCCTACTCGACGGTTCTAGATCTCCTTACCGGACCCCGACAGCCAGCGCAGCGTCATCACCCTCGACATTTCTAACCTGATTCCCACAGTCTGGAGAGATGCCAAGCACCATGGCCTAGGTACTTGTCACCTTTAAACCCGTCCAGCATCACTTGCCCGATGTACTTCAAATATACTAACCGGTCGCTGTTACCTGTTATGCAGCTGGCAAAAACTACAAGGACGATGTTTCTTCTGGATCTAACAGCTTGGCCAACCAAGATCCTGGACTGAGGCATTGCTATGATCTTGTAAGCGCGTCTCTCTCTCTTGTATTGTTCTGTGCCTGCCAGCGTGCTTTGCTAGGATTTTCGACTAGTAATCCCTTTGTGCAGACAATGATTTCTACCACTGGCTGCTAAATTAGATATGTAGATGTCATACATGATACTACCTCGTACCTCCGTTCCTAAATATAAGTCTTTCTAGAGATTCCACTATAGGCTACATACGGAGCAAAATGAGTGAATCTACACTCAAAAATGCATCTATATACATCTTTATGTGGTCCATACTAGAATCTCTACAAAGACATATATTTAGGAACATGGGCAGTACATTACACAAAATCGTAGGTGGCATGTAGGAATTCCAGTGCACTACATTAGGCTCCCTTAGAGTGCCTGCTAGTCCATCATACAGAGTCATGGCTAGTTTATGGTACGCACACAATTGTTAATTGGTAGTTTAAATATGCGCAAGGGATATGCAATGTAGTATCATGTAGAGATGTCTGAAATTAGCCGTGTCAACTTGCAAATAGGGTTACACAATGAAAAAGTACAAGATGTATGTGGCAATTTCACGGAACATCGCAAAAAAAGGCAAGGCAGCGGTGAGCCTATACAGTGTGCTATGGTACGTCACTCCATTGCAATCATCGTGACATGTTATTTGTATGCCAGTTCTATTAGCCAAGTTTCTTAGGGACAGTTATTATGAATTATCCTAAGAAAATAAGCACCTGTGAATATAAGTTCCATATAATAAGCCAACCAGTTCTTTTCATTGCGTTTTTAGCTTATCTTTGGTATGATCAGTGGAAAGTCTAGATTGCATTATATTTTTTTCATTTTGCTGCCCATATGGAAATTAATTTGACTTGCAAACATCACAAATTGAACCCAGTGCAGTAATTAATATGATAGGAAAACAGACCATCACTATTTGCTCAAAATGCAAATACAAAGATACCATCTACTTGGCACAATCTACTTTGGTCAATGTTTTCCATAGAGATCCCATTGCCTAATTTAAACGAAGAACGCATGACCCACATTTAAATGAAGAACAATTATTTATTGAAATTCGATGGTCCAAGTGGCTGGTTATTATCGTATAGCAGCACCACCTGAAAGCATCATATAGCAGCAGCAGCTCATAGCAACTCATCATACAGCAGCAACAGTCTGCAATTCATCATATACCAGTAGCAGCTCACATCAATTCATCATATAGCAGCAGCAGGAGCAGCTCATAGCAATTCATCATATAGCAGGAGCAGGAGCAGCTCATAGCAATTCATCATATAGCAGCAGCAGGAGCAACTTGTAGCAACTCATCATATAGCAGCAGCAGGAGCAGCTTGTAGCAACTCATCATATAGCAGCAGCAGCTCATAGCAATTCATCATATAGCAGCAACTGCATCTCATAGCAACTCATCATACAGCAGCAGCAACTCATAGCAATTCATCATATGGCAGCAGCAGGAGCAGCTCATAGCAATGCATCATATAGCAGCAGCAGAAGAAGCTCATAGCAATTCATCGTATATTGGATCAGAATGAAAATTTGGCAAAAAATCAGAGGAGATCCTCTCCTTGTTGGATGAGCTCATCCTTCAACAGCACCTCAAGGCCATGGCCTGGGAGGAGGGGAGGGGGAATAAGGTGCCTTCTGCCACAGTGTGGCATCAACCGTAGTTGTGCAGCGCCCGCTGGAGTAGTGCGTTGGACGAACCACAGTGGAGCAGCTGCTGGAGACCATGAGAATGAGGGGCGGCGCCAGAGGGAGGAGAAGCCAGGGAGATTTGCCCCTACCCGCCGGCCATGTAGCCTAGCTGGACATAGCATCGTCGAGGACAATGCCAGATGGGACCAGTGGCGACGGCTCGCTGGAGGAACCCTAGTGCTGCAGGCAGGGGATTGAGGTAGAGGGAAAGGGGAGAGGAGATGCAAGCGGGCAGGGCAATGAATGCTTGCGTGTTTGTTTTTACTTGAGGGTCAGGTGTGACACGGGCGTCAGCAGTTGCATTTTGAGTGTAATATAGGCAGACAACAGAGTCATTTCACTATTCCCCTTCCCTTCAATTTTTAGTGAGGTTCTACCCGAAACACCCCCCTCCAAAGCGAAATTAGTTAAGCCCAAGCCCATAACTCAAAAATGACTTCTTTACATCTTTTATGGCTTATTTTGACGATATGCCCTGAAAAGGCGGAATCGAACTGGCCCTTAACCTGCAATTCAATTGTGCGTGCAATGATGAATCACTCCTGCCTGCTATCTGTACATTTAGGCATCATCATACATGGCATAACCTAATACATGTGCATTCCATTGTAGAATCTGGAATATGCAATGTTTATGTTAGTTCATACGTTGCACATGATGTTTAAATGCCCCTTAAATCTGGTCAGTCAAGTGATGGTCTTTAAGCCTCCTTCTTTGCTTCTTTTGTTGATATGTAAGATTTGCTCACACTTCTGTTCAATTGCTTGTTTGCATCAGCCAGCCATACTAGGACTGTTTGCTTTGATTACTTGCTGTTCTTGACCTAACACTCTAACAGAGCTTGTCAATGATTTAAACACTAAGGGCTGCTGTAGTGGGGCCTTGTCTAACTCATAGGTGACATAAAGGTTTGGCTGTACACTACATTAGGCTCTCCAAGAGTACTTGGAGATCCAGTTCGAAGGTATGCCTAGTTTTTACATAGTGAAGACATAGTAAATGCTCATTTCATTGTGTGCAAGTGCAAGAGATGCGGCATGTTTCATTATGTGGTGTTGTTTTGTTATAATATCATCCTTTTGTGTTCACAGACTGGAAAGTATGCATATTTATCTTCCAAGGAGATGAGTAACTAGTTTGTGTCACCTTGCAGAGGGGGTGCAATGAAGATAAGATTGAGGATTTCCAAGTACAAGATGTTAGGAAGGAGCCTTGCAAGAGAAGTAGGAGCTGCGCTGAGCCTCTTCAACCTGCTAAGGTAAGTCACTATATGCAACTCAATAGTTCAATTCCTTGTTTGTTTCAAGCATAGTTAATTTTCTCTTTTCAATTGCTTTATTTGTCCTCAGTTAATGAGATGCCCAAATAATCATGCCTGATGTTCGGTACTTGTATCACTATTAGTTGACATAATTAAAGGCCTTACCATTTAATTACTCTGCCGAAGTGTGCCTGAAGCTTTGAAGTCTATTAACCAACTATTATTGCATGAGGCTCACAATCTAGTTTATACTACGCTAATGATTGCATAGTTTTGCCTGCTGTAGTATGTTTTTATGAAACCCTCTGCTGTTCATTATGCTCCCTAAGACTTTAATTGAGGCACAGAATGGCCAACTGCTTGCTTACTTATACGCAACGTGCTGTCTAAATTTGTAACTTGTCTGTGTTTTCGATCGGGCCCCAACATCATGCTCCTCTGGTGAGCTAAGATGGATTTCTGTACGCAGGCTGCACAGACTATCTTTTTTATAATTTTTAAAATATCACCTGCTTATGCTTCATGACGTGTAACATTTTTGTTAAAGTGACATGTAACATTATTATTAGTCATGTTTTGCCATGTAGTACAAAATAGTGTCTTGTTCGCTTCACTGTTGTAACTATATTTTTGCCCTAGTCATATGTACTTATAGAAACATTTCAGGATGAAGTGACATCAACACAAAGATCTGCGAGCAGTGCGGCATGGCCGTTACCGAATGATTATGGATTGGAATTGGAATGTGCTGATGTTCTCGAGCATCAACTAGAGGTGGCAAGACAACGTGTACATGATTGTCAACGTATAATCAACAAGTTGAGACTGGACATGCAGGTATTAGATGTAGGAGTAAAAAAAATGAAACAAGACACTGAGGTAACCATGAAGGAATTGGAGATTTTGCAAACTGAAATTTGTGCTATGTGAATCCGGCCAATCCTATTTTCTGAAGAGATTATAGTTCAAATGGAGTTAAGTTGATGCGCGTCCATGATGTATGAGTTGTATTTGCCCAGTGTATGTAATTTGATGTTTGTGTATCTTTATTTTCACCTGTGCCGAACCATAATGCACAGTGGGTATAATCGGCTGTAATTTCTTTATTGTATAGTGTAGGATTATTATACCTTTCTATGCCTTGATCTCTTTGTTGTAATAGTGTAGTATTTTTAGAGGTGATAGTATTGAGTAGGATAATTCTTTGAATATGCTATATCGTTCAAACAGGGGCCAATTCGCCCGACCATGGCCCTTCATGGGCCGTCGGATCCATGGGCCTTCTACGTCTCGTAGGATCCATGGGCCTTCTACGTCGCATAGGTTCCATGGGCCTTCTATGTCTCGTAGGATCCATGGGCCTTGTACGTCTCGTAGGATCCATGGGTCGCCGGCACATTTATGGGTCTTATACGGGCCTTTAATGGGCCGTAGATGGGCCTTTAACAGAAATCGTACGTTTTATGGGCTGACCATAATGGGCCGTTAATAGGCCGTATTTGGTGATGCTATGAATATGGCCCAATAGACTAACGGTCCACAAATGGGCCAACTGTAATGACGGGCTGAATTTGGCCCACAAGCAGAAAATGATAGTAACGGGTCGTAAGTAACTGAATGCTGCAATGAGCCCAAGAATAAATGGGCCCTCAGAAGGCCGAAAGTTAACTTGGGCTGGAAACGGCCCAACGGAATAACGGGCCGTTAATGGGTATAAAGTGATACACTGCTCATTATGGGCCAGTTTCACCACATGCCGTTAATGGGTGTAAAGTAATACACTATTCATTACGGGCCAGTTTCAGCATAGGCTGCTAATGGGCCAAGAGTTACAAAGGGCCTCATATGGGCCGAAAGACGTCATGGGCTATACATGGGCCAGAAGTGAAAACGGGCTGGAATCATAGTGGACGGCCCAGATGACGCTACTGGGCCTAATTCGGATAGGGCGTAACGGGCCTTGGGTTAGCGGGTTGTAAATGGGCTATATGCGAACAAGCCGTTAACAGGCTTTCCATGGGCCGGCCCGCCAGCTTTTGACCAAGTCAAACGGGCCGGCCTTTTCACAGGAATGGGCCACTGTTGGGCCGTGCCACGTGTCGACGTATCATAGGCGCCTATCTGACCCGCTGACGAGCTGACACGTGTTTCGTCCGGCCAATAAGAATTTTACACGTGGAAATTTCCCATTGGTCGGGGCTGTTAACGGGTTATCGGATCCAAAACCCGACCCGATAGCTTAACGGCGTTCCGTTACGGTGGATGCCACGTGTCGGTCACCCTTGATGAAAGCACTTCTGTGACGCGTGATTTATCATCATGGAAGTGGACACTTCCGTGATGATAATTTTGGTAATGTCATGGAACACTTCTACGATAGCACAGGTATGACTATCTTGATTCTGTCAGAAATTTGTCATGGATGTACATGCATGACAAAAAAAACGACCTACTGTGACAAACAGGTATCATCACGGAAGTGTATTTTTTTGTAGTGGGTGCACGTGTATTGCCTGCCATATGATAGACATGAGTTGCAGCAAGAACTCCTTCAATTGGTTGCGAGAAGCTTTAGCGATCAACAATATGAAGATAAATTGGCTCGTTGGAAGGATCGGGGTAGATGGCTTCGACAGACATATCAACCTCAGGCAAGAAGATAAGATGGTTGCGTGCAAAGGGCTGATAGTTGACAGAAGAGTGAAGCTTGATTAAGCGCATCACCCATGGAACATAAAACTTCAGGCCAAATAGATCAATTCCAGATGCAGCAAGTTGCCTGATGAAGAAATCTTGAGCATTGAAACTGATGCCATTGAGAATATAGAACACCAATGTCTTCATCGTGCCTTCAAGCTTGGTTGCAGGAGAATGTCCTTTGACGGGCCATAGAGTTTGCCTTACAATGTGATAAATGGTTCGGGGCAGGTACTCGAGGTCTTCGACAAATAATTCCTTCGGATATTCAGCATCTTGTGGCAGTGGCTTCATCATGCTCAGCATCTGACTCATGTTGGGCTCAGGCTTCTGAAATATGCTCTCCAATGCATTCCTGTGTAGCTGACAACCAGGTTCATAGAACTCACCTGGAGTGGGCAGGGAAGTAAGCTCGATGATATCTTGAGCTTTGGCTTCATGGTGCACATCACCTGTCATCCACTCAAGGACCCAAGTCTTCGTATCCCTGTTGTAGCCATGAATGTGAAGAGTGGCATAGAACTGTAGCAAAAGCTCTTCGTTCCAATGCTCTTTGTCAGTGACAAACTGCAGAAGGCCAACATCTCTGAAACAGTCTAGAGCTTCTTCCAAGTAGGGCAGTCCAGCAATGGCTTCACAATCCAGACGCATGTGAGTAAAGATCTGCCCTTGATTGTATAAGATACATGAGTAATAACTGCACTGCTGAAAGCTCCAAAAGCGATCAGATGAGATCTTTGGCTTCGAGTATGGATTCTTGGCACTGTCAAAGAATGTGTTGTGTGCCCTGAAGCTGTTTACACTGAAAGATCATGGCGATGTTGCAGCACCGGGAAACCTCAATAGTCTGGGCTTTGGCTTCTGGACCTGAGGCCTGTGCTCCACATGGTATTCATATTGTGGTCTGGGAGCAGTGGGAGGAACCAGGACATGCCATCTGACAGTGACAGGTTGGCCGTGATCAAATGCCTACTCAATAGTGTGAGGCCTTGGGGTGGAACAGCAGCTGCGGCATTGACCGTGGCTTCAGGTTGCACACTAGCTTCAGGTGCAACATTAGCTTCAGGCGCCACAATATTTTCAGCCATGACAACGTCATTGGCTTCAGCAGTGTTGTTTGTGGCCGCCTCAATGTTTTCAACCTCCTCTTCAGTAATAGGAGGGTCAGGCACTGACACGTTCTCCTCGAGAAGAACTTCTTGAGTGACTGGGGGTGTGGCAACTCTTTCTTCTCTTCTTTCTTCTTCAGCTGATGCAGCCAGAATGTCTTCAGCAGCTTTGGCTTCAGACTCAGAGACATTCATAGTAGGAGTGGCTTTAGGAAACACTTCGTGTGCTACTGAGCTTTGTTGCACTTATCCCTCTGGAATGCTCGACATGGCGACCTGTGGCCTAGGGCCTTTGCGAAGCCTGCGGAATGCGGGCGATGCCTGTGGTGATGGAGTTGTCTGGACCATGTAGTCGTCGTCAAGTACCAGAGTGGTGACTTGAGGTGGTGGAGTACTGGGTGTGTCTTCATTACTTGGGGTCTCTTGTTGAGGGTGATCAGCCCACGAAGCATCCTGAACAATTGGTGTCATGGGACGACCAATGCTGATGAGTTCGCTGTTCATGAGAACAGGCGATGATACCAGTTGGTGCTCGATCTGAGGAAAGACTTCATCATCTTCTACATTGTCTTCAGCTGTGATGGGGTCAACAGCTAGTACTTCTTCATTTTCAAGAGCCTCTGTGGTAGTAGGCTCGTGAACTACAAGTTGACGCTCTTGGTTGGAGGAGGCAGGACGTGCAACTGAGATGGGCTCAACAATAAGTGGCTCTATGGCAGCAACACGCTCTTTCCGCGAAGACTTTGTCTTCGGCTTCTTCTTGGATGGAGCATCATCAGAAGCATCTTTGTGCTTGTGCTTCCTGGCATCAGCTTCAGCTGCCCTAGTCTTCTTCAGTTCTGAAGCTGCTGAGGGGACCTTAGGCTTCGAGCCTGTCATGCTGACAGGGAAGACAATGCTAGGTGCTTCCTGCCTTGGTGCTTCAGTGCGGGCCGCAGCAGACTTCTTCTTCTGTTTGGCAGCTATTCTGGGGTCGATACCAGGACGCCCCAGAGCCTTGTGCTTCTCATCCTCATTGTGTTCTTGAACACATTTCTCAGCGAAGTATTTCATCCGCTCTCTTGAACCTTCAGCTTCCTCGCGCTTCTTGTGAAACTGCTCCTTGAGCTCATTCATCATCACCTTGAAGCTTTGAACTTCTGCCACATAGAGCTTTGCTATGTTCTTGTTGAACTGCACCTTTTCATAATCAAGGCTAGTTCATTTGCAATGGCTCCATGAAATGTGACGCTAATGTCCACTGGCAGCTTAAGATCATCGATGCTTATGCTCTGGTCGTTGAACCATTCATCAATGAAGTTGTTCAAAATGTCAACGTCAAAGAGGGGCAGATCATTGAAGATCTCTGCCTCTTTCTTGCTCTTGGTCAGAAGATCAAGGCATCATCACCGAGCTTGTCATCGCTGGACAGATCAATGGTTTCATCTTCATTCGGCATAACGGCAACAGGTGTAAGTTCATGCCCAGAAATCTTCAGGGCCTTTTTCTTGGGCTTCTCCGTCTTCTTGGAGACACAAGAAAGATCTTCAGATTGCACACTGGGTTTAAGAGGTGGAGTGGCCAATGGCTTCATGCGTGAAGCTTTTGGTGCAGCAGAGGGCTTCGAAGCTTTTGACTTCTTTGGCTTCTACGACTTAGGTGGAGCTGGCGCTTCATCAGAATCTACTTAAGCTGTGTGATCCACAGTAGCCCCTGTATAGCAATATGAGTGATGAGGCCTTCGAGGTTGTAGAAGGGGCCGATTTCATTGGGATTGGCATCACGTGTGCCATCATCCCTTGGAGTAGATGGACCAGGGTTGAAATTGAGTCCCAGATCCTTCTTGTTCTTTGCAGCAGACTCCTTTGCAAACTGGAAATTGCGCTTGAAGAGATTGTCTTCACGACACCAGAACAAAGATGATGGGTCGGCATTTCCAGGCTGTGGCCCTTGGAGCATGCACGTATAGAAACCTTGATCAATGGCTTCGGGCTTGGACTTGGGCTGAAGACCTTTGTACACAATATCTCCCCAGGGGCCCTTGATGGCGTTCTTTTCAGCATATTCAAAAGTTACAAATCTGTATTTGTACCATTCCTCTGCCCAATATCTTTGAATCCATTGGATTCGGTTCTTGCATTCTCCATAGGTTTCCTCAGGATCTGTCTTGTACATTTCAAGGAGATATGGTGGCAGGTCCTTGGCTATATTCCCACGGCGTTGTCTGCCGCCCTTCTTAGTTGATTTCTTAGTGGTCATTGTATTCAAGCTGAAAGGCTTCAAGACTGTGAATGGCTTCCGTCTGCTAGTCAAACAGGAACAGGCTTCAGGAGAATGGATGCGTCACTGTAAGAATCCTAAAAACGAATGCAGACTATGAGAACCAAGGGATTCTCCCATGGACATGTACATGTGACAGCATTAGAGGTGCGAGGGAAGGGGAAGAGGTCATATGCATTCTTAGAAGATTTTGAAGATAAATCAGTTTGAAGACATTGACCTCATAGTGCGAAGACATTCACTTATTTGATGAGAGTTGGGTCCAGATTTGTACGAATCCAAGAATAAGCACGTGTGAGGAATCTAACTAGTTGTGAAGCATAAGTGAATATACTTGGCATGATATGAGATGCAGAACAAGATAGATCCAGATTTGCAAGTTTAGAAACCACTTCTGGTTGAAGTGGATGGTTCTGACGGATCAAAAGGGTAGTAAAAGTAAGATTTAATTACCACACGAAGAACTGCTAGACGAAGTTGAGAGGGAGGCCGAGCAGTTCAATCTCCCGTGCTTTAACTTGGTGGTGGAAGACACCTACGGCGGCGGTGGAGAGGACGAGGTCCGCGGCTGGCGTGAGGACGGCGTCGAAGAAGTCGCAACAGCTAAGCGCTTCATCTCCGGCGTCGTCGCGAGCTAGTGGAGGCGCTAGGGTTTATGCGAGGTGGCGAGGTGGAAGAAGAGATAATGGCCGCGGTGAGTTGAGTATTTATAAGGAAAGGAACAACACGACATAATTACGCAGGTCCCCTTGGCGGTTCACATCTGAAGGACACATGGCATGCATGCAACACATTGGAAGTTGTCCATGTTCCCACACACGCCTGGATTGTCGGGTGGTTGTTCCGGCTTCTCCGGGTTTCAGGCAATAAGGATATAGCATCAAATCAGATTCAATTTTTGTCTCTGTGTCTTCTGCTGACAAGGACCCAGAGAAGACAATCGACAGTTTCAATAGAATGCATATTATTTGGATAGATAGAATCTGAGGTAGAAGCATAGAGGGGGTTAGGGTCCAATCACAGTCACTTAGATCAAAAGATTCAAGCAAGAAGACATGGCTATAATTGAATGTTGTAGAGGACAGAACACAAATATATGTATATACCAGTATGAGACCAAATCAACATTGTGAAGATAAACATGACATCAAGTCAGTGTTGAAGACAAATCAAATGCGAAGACTATGCAAATGTGACGCCAATAAAAATACTTCAAGCAAGATTTTGGTGGTGGCGTTACCCACCGTATAGGAAGTATTAGACCCAGACACGACGCACAATTATCGTGGCGCTCTGAACTCAAATTCCATGTTAATGTATTCACACTTAGAGTGTATGTCTTCATTGATTGAAGATATACATTACTTCGTGTGTTGCCCATCTAAGTCATCAACCTGCATAAGCGTTAGGATGTGTCTCCAATCACAGGACATTTGAGGATTCTAAGATATTTAGCTCACACCGCAACTTGCAAAACCTTTTCTCATCCAAGGGCTTTGTGAAGATATCTGCCAATTGCTCTTCAGTGTTGACATGAATGATATCAATATCTTCCTTCATGACATGGTCTCTGAGAAAGTGATGACGAATTCCAATGTGCTTTGTCTTTGAGTGCTAAACTAGGTTGTTGGCAATCTTGATGGCGCTTTCATTGTCTGTAACATCCCAAATTTTCAATTTGGAATGTTATACATTAGATCATCATTGCTGTAACGCCCTCGATGCGGCTATATCTCCCACGTGTCGAAGCACGACTTAGAGGCATAACCGCATTGAAAGCAATGTCGCAAGTGAGGTAATCTTCACACAACCCGGGTAATACATAAGGGAAAGAGATGCATACTTGGCTTACAATCGCCACTTCACACAATACATGAATAAAGCATTACAACATCCAAATACAATCAAGGTCCGACTACGGAAACCAAATTAAAGAAGAATCCCCAAATGCGACAAGGTCCCCGATCGACCCCAACTGGGCTCCACTACTGATCAACTAGAACGAAACAACACAAAGGACAAGATCTTCATCGAGCTCCCCCTTGAACTTGGTTGCGTCACCTGCTCGGGAACATCGGCACCTGCAAACTGGTTTTGGAAGTATCTGTGAGTCACGGGGACTCAGCAATCTCACACCCTCGTGATCAATACTATTTAAGCTTATGGGTAAGGTAAAGGTATGAGGTGGAGCTGCAGCAAGCGACTAGCATATATGGTGGCTACATATGCAAATGAAAGCGAGAAGAGAAAGCAAAGCACGATCGAGAAACTATGATCAAGAAGTGATCCTAGAACAACCTACGTCAAGCATAACTCCAACACCGTGTTCACTTCCCGGACTCCGCCGGAAAGAGACCATCACGGCTACACATGCGGTTGATGTATTTTAATTAAGGTCAACTTCAGGTTTTCTACAACCAGATGTTAACAAATTCCCATCTGCCCATAACCACGGGCACGGCTTTCGAAAGTTCAAATCCTTGCAGGGGTGTCCCAACTTAGCCCATGACAAGCTCTCACGGTCAACGAAGGATATACCTTCTAGCGGGAAGACCCGATCAGCCTCGGAATCCCGGTTACAAGACATTTTGACAAGGTAAAACTAAACCAGCAACACCGCCCGAATGTGCCGACAAATCCCGATAGGAGCTGCACATATCTTTTTCTCAGGGCACACTCAGATTGTCTTAGGTACGGGTAGGCCAGCCCAGAGTTGCCCCTGGTGGCCACCGGCAGCTGACAGGTTGCACCAACACTCAGAGGAGCACTGGCCCGGGGGGTTTAAAATAAAGATGACCCTTGAGTCTGCAGAACCCAAGGGAAAGAAAAGGGGTAGGTGGCGAATGGTAAAACCAATGTTGGGCATTGCTGGAGGAGTTTTACTCAAGGCGAACTGTCAAGGGGTTCCCATTATTACCCAACCGCGTAAGGAACGCAAAATCCGGGAACCTAACACCGATATGACGGAAACTAGGGCGGCAAGAGTGGAACAAAACACCAGGCATAAGGCCGAGCCTTCCACCCTTTACCAAGTATATAGATACATTAAATTAATAAAAGGTATTGTGATATCCCAACAAGTAAACATGTTCCAACAAGGAACAAACTTCAATCTTCACCTGCAACTAACAACGCTACAAGAGGGGCTGAGCAAAGCGGTAGCATAGCCAAACAACGGTTTGCTAGGACAAGGTGGGTTAGAGGCTTGGTTTAACAACATGGGAGGCATGATAAGCAAGTGGTAGGCATCGTAGCATAGGCATAGCAAAAGAGCGAGCAACTAGCAAGCAAAGATAGAAGTGATTTCGAGGGTATGGTCATCTTGCCTGAAATCCCGCAAGGAAGAAGAACGAGTCCATGAAGAAGACAAACGGACGTAGACGAATAGATCCTCACAAACGCGACGTTACCGGAACCAACCCGAAGAAGCAACACCGGAAAAGAAGCACACACCATAGTAAACAACCACCACATAGACATGGCATGATGCGCAACCAAGTATGATGCATGTCCGGTTTAATGAAGCATGGCATGGCAGAAATGCACATACAATTCTACAAATTAAGTGGAGCACAATATGCAACGGAGTTGCATATTGAAGAAAACACCACATGACTTATTTAGTTCTCTCTCGTTTATGTACCCAACAAGATTAAATGTTGTTAGCATGGCAAGAGATGAACCATAAAGAAACTATCTAATCTAGGCAAGTTTAAATGAGGCCGGAACAACAAAACAACAAGTCCGGAAACTCCTCATATGCATATATTAGGTTTGGTACTGTTCTGCCCTAAACATAATTTTAGAGTTATTAAACATGAAAAACAAGTGCACCATGTTAAACTAGGCATTTTCCCACCCCATTTACATATAAAGTTTGTTACAAACCGAGTTACGGTTAAATAGTTATGAATTAAATCATTTTAGCATGGCATTTAACAAATTAATGCAAACAGCAAGTTAAACATTTTTAACATGGTTGAAAGTTGCATATTATGAAACTACACAAAATTCTAAGCATTTTTCATATATAATTTATTTAATTCTGATGCATGGTTAATTAGTTATTGAATGAATGAACATGAGGGGTTTTTCTGCAAATCTGTCACCCTCAGGATAAATAGACAAATCGTTCGTAGGAAAAAAATAGTGACTCGGGCCAAAACTGCGAGGGGCTGGGGAGCTGCTCACATCGGGCTTGACTGGGCCAGCTCGGATCTGGAAGGAAGCAGGCCGGCTTGGGGCGGTTGCTGGTGGCCCAGGAGGCGAAGGAGCTGGGCAGGCCACGGTCAACGCTCGAACGAGCGAGCCGCTGCTGCTCTCGTTTCGTTTCTGAAGAATAGAAACAACAGCAGGCCATGGCGATGCAGAAGACGAACGGCACGGCAACGGGGCTCCGGCTAGCTGAGGAGTCCGGCAACGAAGGGGATGGTCGGGACCCGATGGATCCGAGGAGACGAGGTGGCCGGAGTTGGAGCTCCATGGCGGCAGTTTCTTGAGACGGCGACGGTGGAGATGCCCGGGACCCTCCTGGTCCAGAACGAGCGAGGCAGGAGGACTCGGGCGCGCTTGGGGTCGAGCTCGTGCGCGAAGTCCTTGGCCACCGGAAGCTGTGTACGTTACAGGCTCGGGGAGGCATCGGGCGAGCTCCATCTCGTTGCAGGGGATGCAGGGGAGAGGTGGAGGCGTGGATTTGGTGAGGCGGCGAAGTTCCTTCGGCGGCCATGGCGCCTGGGTGCTCCCTGTTGCAGCAGTACGAGAGAAAGAGAGAGATGAGAGAGGGGAAAATGGGAGGAGCAAGGGAATAACTAAGCAGAGGGGAAGGGAGGTGCTCATCTCTTCCATGGAGCTCGGCTCGGGAACGAGGCCCTTGGCTGGCTCGGGCGATGGGTGATGCGGAGGCATTCGTCTGCGGGGTGGATCTGGTTGGTGGAGGTTTGGATCGAGAGAGATGCAGGGATTGGTTTGGCATGGAATCCGAGGAAGTGAGTGGCGGCGGTGGGATGGATCCCTAGGAATTAGGGATTTGGTCTTGGTTAGGCTAATATATATAGCAAGTGGGTTTGGTTAGGGGCTATATCGTCCCTCCGATCGCAATCGGACGATCACGAATGGAATAGCTAGGGGTTCCAAATAAGAAAATGGTGATGTTTTGTAGATGTTTGGGGATGATCCGGACACAACGATAACGACTGTCCGGTTCGGGTCCGGGGCAACTTCTCGGACGCGCGCGCGAGGAGGGTTGCGGGCTGATGAGAGAGGTTCGGTTGGGTCTGGCGGATTGTGAAGGGCGGGTTGGTCTGAGAGAAGAGGGGAGAGATGCAGCCCGGCACGGTTTTCGGAGACCGAAAACGTCCAACGATTGGCCGGCTATACTGCCACTATAGTTTAACGGTTGGGCTATCAGACGAACTCTGAATGTGATGAAACTTGACAGGCGGTCTATCTACACTATAATAAGACCGCACGCCAACTTTCAACCCAATCCGAGAACATCTTCCGGCCACTTATAAAATACTATTTCGGACATGCCGCGGGCGCGTGCAAGTGTGGTTGGGCTCAGAACGGACAACGGATGGCACTGGGGGAACCCGGACGGATGCAAGTTTTGAAAACATGATGATGCAATGCACATGATGGCATGACAAGATGCAACACGCAAGCAAAAGACAAGGCAACAACAGCAAATAAGCGGAGGACACCTGGCACATCGGTCTCGGGGCGTTACAACACTCCACCACTACGAGAGGATCTCGTCCCGAGATCTAGAATGGCAACGAAGGAACAAACGGAAGAGAAAAGAGGAGAGGTAAAACTAAGTTGCTTCATTGACAAACGAGTGAAACCAAAGAACCTTGAGAGGTTAAGCCACTTTGAGAGAATAATACAACTGAGATGAACGAAGTTGAAAGCACTCCGTTAAGCAAGAGGGACAAGAAGTGCAACTTTGAGCAGCACTCCGATTGAAAAGAGATGCAAGAAAAAGATAAGTAGAAAGAACTTTAAAAGGGGCACGACACTCTGGTTAAACGGATAAGGACGAAAAGAACACGATCCTGACAAAACAAGAAGATGGGATGCAGAGAGCAACATCACAATGCCTCCGGAACACAGGGAAACAAGATCTTGAGAGAGCACGGTTACAACAAATGCTAGAACGGAGTTGTTGGAAAACCAACAACGAAAAGAATAAATTTGATATGGTCTTATGGAATACATCTCAAATTATGAGGTGACAACCTGCCACTCACGGGAAAAAGAATTGGATTGATATGAACAAGGAGACGAGAAAATATTTCACCGGGAGGGTAAAAGAAGAACTTGGGTCCTTTATAAGCACCATGGATAGCAACAATCCTCAGGGAAGGCTTTTGGTGAAATATAACCCAAGATAATTCCAACGAAGAGGTTGATGGATTTAAAATATCTCATACTTGATAACTTGTGAAACATGAAATCATGAACTCAAATTGTCAAGAATGACATAATACCACCTCCGATGATACGCTAGAACGAATTGCACTCTGGATTGCAAAATGAAGAAACTTGAGCTCCTCTGAAAGGAAAGTTGATGAATGCTTCGAGAAGAAATTAAACCCTTGATGAACCATCATGTAGAACCTCCATGAAGAACTCCGGTAATAAAAGGATGATCAGAACGGAAAGAGAAGTTGAAAACACAAGCAAAGCCTTGCGACGATTTAGATGAATCTCCGTGGTGATATAATTGAAATAGCTTGGAGCTCCGGAAAAGAAAGATGAACAAAAGAAATCAAGAATTTTGATGAACCTCCAAAATAAGGAATTGAATTTACCCGATGGAACAAGAATAAGAATTACATTATGCTTAACCTTCACCAATTAAATTGATGACGAGCAAATGGATTTGGCATACTACTTATTCTCTTTGAAAATGATTAAGATAGATATAGCGTCAACTTGAGAAAGTCTTCAACGAACCACCGGTAGGATTGGAACATCGAATTAAATTGTTACGATAACAAAGGAAGAGAAAATCTTGAATGAACCACCGTAAGAATTGGAGATGAACGAAATAAATGGATGAATCACCGGGTAAGAATTGACAAATGAACGAAGATACATGAGAGAATTCAGATCCATGAGAACGGAGGGATCACGAACTGATTAGAGATCACTTGAATGAAGCACTGGTAAGATTAGGAGAACGATAACTAAAAGCTGGGAATGAATAATTATGAGATGATGGGCTCCGGAGAATCAAACTGAAAATACTCTGAATTACTCCGGATGGGTGAAAAGAATTATCACAAACGAAAACAATTATGAGAGGAAGGCAACAAGCTAGAATCACGAGTCTCTGAGAGTACGGACAAGATTTAGAGGTAAAACTCTTCTTCGGTCTTCAAATGTTGGGAATGACAACGAGAAACACCACCATGAAATGTTGAGACACTCCGGGATGAAAAATTAGAAATGTTGAAACAACGATGAAAAGAATTTGAGAGATTTTGGAGGAAAACACATTTGACCGATGATAAATCATACTTACGTCAAACTTTGACAAGAATTTAGGATAGCTCCGGGAAAATAAGAAGAGTCAGGTAAGATCCTGGAAAATGACCTGTGGGTTAGGGCCCACTCAAAAGGAACATCGTTGAAAAGATTTGAAGAGAGAAAGCACCGGTTGAATTAAATGACTTGAATGAGATAACAACCTCGAAAGATCTTGAATGAATGCAGAGTGGAAAACACAAATCTTCGAGATATCTTGAGCACTCCGGAACAAATGAATAGCGAGAAATGACTGAATATGAGGTGCACCGGCATGAGAAGGTATTTGCAATGAGGAAAGGATATAATTGGCAAAGCTTGAATTGAATTCATCAGATAAAAGAGAACGAAGAATGATGAACTAGAAGCTCCGTTAGCATCTTCCTGAGAATCACCGGATAAGAACATTGATGGAAAAGAATGGAGAGACTTCATATGAATAAAAGGATACTTGATTAAGAATTCCGAGTCCTCGAAGAAAAAGGGGTGGGTGGGCGGGAAAAACAAAGGCAGCTTGGGACGAATGAAACAAACAACGTCGAGAAGAAATGATAATTGATCTTGCTGATGGGGAGAAAGATGGGATCATCTCGAAGAGAAGCGCATCGGTTGGAAAAAAGGATTGACATGACAATCTTGATTATCAAGAAGGATTAGTATTCACATCGGGGTATGAGAACACCACTTAGGAACAGGTATGGAATCAACATTTGACTTCGAAACAACTCGAATACCACAACTCAAAACAAAATAAGGATTGGCTTGCGGAATAAGCCAGAACAAACATATGATAGAGATTTCGTCTGAAGTTTTCGTGGTGGGGCCTACACAGGCTCGATTGTACAACACCATCATGTATAAGGCAGTGCACATGACATACGAAGCGTCCCTGAGTCGGCATAGCCAAGGACTCTTTAAGACACAACGAGACCACTGTAAAACCAACCGTGAATAGGCGGACCACTAGACGTCGAACCCCAATTTCATATCATACATCTGCCGGAAAGATATCCTAAGAGCTACTTGAATTCCCACTTATAAACTCCCGAAATTTTCCGGTTATGCAATCAGGTGTTGGGGATACAGGGGAAGCATAATATCTCACCCAAAACTAGCAAATCCTACATCCAGCTGTATCCATCCTTCAACACATAACCAAGAAACCTTCAGAAATCGTCTACCTCAACCTTCGAAAAGCATCCGTTATACGAGTTATGGCAATACTCCCGAACTCCCGCCCCAGTACTGGGTGGCGTCGAGGTTATCTCACCAACAACTGCATAAAAGAGATTTTCGATGTCGGCAAAACTAAACTCAGGTATTCCAGAACTGCAACGATAAAATTGTGACGACAACACCTCGGAGCTCAACTCCCCGGGACACTGCCACAACCCCTAAATGTCAGGAGGCACCAAGAACAATGTTCTCGTCACAAAACCATCGGAACGATTCCAAGATACCCGCGTGATCCTAAATTTTTTTTGTGAAAATTTGAGAAGAGAAGAGTCAAAACTCTACGTCAGGATGCCTTACCAGAGCGATGAAGGGACTGGGGAGTAAAAAGAATTCCTAAACTCTCCGATATATAATTCCTAAATGACTCAAAACATTTTTCTAGACTCAACAACGGCTGCTAAAAACGATCAATCAGTGGGGGCTCCTAAGGTCGGGGAAGGCTCTGATTACCAACTTGTAACGCCCTCAATGCGGCTATATCTCCCACGTGTCGAAGCACGACTTAGAGGCATAACTGCATTGAAAGCAATGTCGCAAGTGAGGTAATCTTCACACAACCCATGTAATACATAAGGGAAAGAGATGCATAGTTGGCTTACAATCGCCACTTCACACAATACATGAATAAAGCATTACAACATCCAAATACAATCAAGGTCCGACTACGGAACCAAAATAAAAGAAGAACCCCCAAATGCGACAAGGTCCCCGATCGACCCCAACTGGGCTCCACTACTGATCAACTAGAACGAAACAACACAAAGGACAAGATCTTCATCGAGCTCCCCCTTGAACTTGGTTGCGTCACCTGCTCGGGAACATCGGCACCTGCAAACTGGTTTTGGAAGTATCTGTGAGTCACGGGGACTCAGCAATCTCACACCCTCGTGATCAATACTATTTAAGCTTATGGGTAAGGTAAAGGTATGAGGTGGAGCTGCAGCAAGCGACTAGCATATATGGTGGCTAACATACGCAAATGAAAGCGAGAAGAGAAAGCAAAGCACGATCGAGAAACTATGATCAAGAAGTGATCCTAGAACAACCTACGTCAAGCATAACTCCAACACCGTGTTCACTTCTCGGACTCCGTCGGAAAGAGACCATCACGGCTACACATGCGGTTGATGTATTTTAATGAAGGTCAACTTCAGGTTTTCTACAACCAAACGTTAACAAATTCCCATCTGCCCATAACCGTGGGCACGACTTTCGAAAGTTCAAATCCTTGCAGGGGTGTCCCAACTTAGCCCATGACAAGCTCTCACGGTCAACGAATGATATACCTTCTAGCAGGAAGACCCGATCAGCCTCGGAATCCTGGTTACAAGACATTTCGACAAGGTAAAACTAAACCAGCAACACCGCTCGAATGTGCCGACAAATCCCGATAGGAGCTGCACATATCTCTTTCTCAGGGCACACTCAGATTGTCTTAGGTACGGGTAGGCCAGCCCAGAGTTGCCCCTGGTGGCCACCGGCAGCTGACAGGTTGGACCAACACTCAAAGGAGCACTGGCCCGGGGGGGTTAAAATAAAGATGACCCTTGAGTCTGCAGAACCCAAGGGAAAGAAAAGGGGTAGGTGGCGAATGGTAAAACCAATGTTGGGCATTGCTGGAGGAGTTTTACTCAAGGCGAACTGTCAAGGGGTTCCCATTATTACCCAACCGCGTAAGGAACGCAAAATCCGGGAACCTAACACCGATATGATGGAAACTAGGGCGGCAAGAGTGGAACAAAACACCAGGCATAAGGCCGAGCCTTCCACCATTTACCAAGTATATAGATGCATTAAATTAATAAAAGGTATTGTGATATCCCAACAAGTAAACATGTTCCAACAAGGAACAACATCTCCATGTTCCAACAAGGAACAAACTTCAATCTTCACCTGCAACTAACAATGCTATAAGAGGGGCTGAGCAAAGCGGTAACATAGCCAAACAATGGTTTACTAGGACAAGGTGGGTTAGAGGCTTGGTTTAACAACATGGGAGGCATGATAAGCAAGTGGTAGGCATCGTAGCATAGGCATAGCAAAAGAGTGAGCAACTAGCAAGCAAAGATAGAAGTCATTTCGAGGGTATGGTCATCTTGCCCGAAATCCCACAAGGAAGAAGAACGAGTCCATGAAGAAGACAAACGGACGTAGACGAATAGATCCTCACAAACGTGACGTTACCGGAACCAACCCGAAGAAGCAACACCGAAAAAGAAGCACACAACATAGTAAACAACCACCACATAGACATGGCATGATGCGCAACCAAGTATGATGCATGTCCGGTTTAATGAAGCATGGCATGGCAGAAATGCACAAACAATTCTACAAATTAAGTGGAGCACAATATGCAACGGAGTTGCATATTGAAGAAAACACCACATGACTTATTTAGTTCTCTCTCGTTTATGTACCCAACAAGATTAAATGTTGTTAGCATGGTAAGAGATGAACCATAAAGAAACTATCTAATCTAGGCAAGTTTAAATGAGGCCGGAACAACAAAGCAACAAGTCCGGAAACTCCTCATATGCATATATTAGGTTTGGTACTGTTCTGTCCCAAACATAATTTTAGAGTTATTAAACATGAAAAACAAGTGCACCATGTTAAACTAGGCATTTTTCCACCCCATTTACATATAAAGTTTGTTACAAACCGAGTTACGGTTAAATAGTTATGAATTAAATCATTTTAGCATGGCATTTAACAAATTAATGCAAACAGCAAGTTAAACATTTTTAACATGGATGAAAGTTGCATATTATGAAACTACACAAAATTCTAAGCATTTTTCATATATAATTTATTTAATTCTGATGCATGGTTAATTAGTTATTGAATGAATGAACATGAGGGGTTTTTCTGCAAATCTGTCACCCTCAGGATAAATAGACAAATAGTTCGCAGGAAAAAAAATAGTGACTCGGGCCGAAACTGCGAGGGGCTGGGGAGCTGCTCACATCGGACTTGACTGGGCCAGCTCGGATCTGGAAGGAAGCAGGCCGGCTTGGGGCGGTTGCTGGTGGCCCAGGAGGCGAAGGAGCTGGGCAGGCCACGGTCAATGCTCGAACGAGCGAGCCGCTGCTGCTCTCGTTTCGTTTCTGAAGAACAGAAACAGCAGCAGGCCATGGCGATGCAGAAGACGGACGGCGCGGCAACGGGGCTCCGGCTAGCTGAGGAGTCCGGCAACGAAGGGGATGGTCGGGACCCGACGGATCTGAGGAGACGAGGTGGCCGGAGTTGGAGCTCCATGGCGGCAGTTTCTTGAGACGGCGACGGTGGAGATTCCTGGGACCCTCCTGGTCCAGAACGAGCAAGGCAGGAGGACTCGGGCGCGCTTGGGGTCGAGCTCGTGCGCGAAGTCCTTGGCCACCGGAAGCTGGGTACGTCACAGGCTCGGGGAGGCATCGGGCGAGCTCCATCTCGTTGCAGGGGATGCAGGGGAGAGGTGGAGGCGTGGATTTGGTGAGGCGGCGAAGTTCCTTCAGCGGCCATGGCGCCTGGGTGCTCCCTGTTGCAGCAGTACGAGAGAAAGAGAGAGATGAGAGAGGGGAAAATGGGAGGAGCAAGGGAATAACGAAGCTGAGGGGAAGGGAGGTGCTCATCTCTTCCATGGAGCTTGGCTCGGGAACGAGGCCCTCGGCTGGCTCGGGCGATGGGTGATGCGGAGGCATTCGTCTGCGGGGTGGATCTAGTTGGTGGAGGTTTGGATCGAGAGAGATGCAGGGATTGGTTTGGCATGGAATCCGAGGAAGTGAGTGGCGGCGGTGGGATGGATCCCTAGGAATTAGGGATTTGGTCTAGGTTAGGCTAATATATATAGCAAGTGGGTTTGGTTAGGGGCTATTTTGTCCCTCCAATCGCAATCGGACGATCGCGAATAAAATAGCTAGGGGGTTCCAAATAAGAAAATGGTGATGTTTTGTAGATGTTTGGGGATGATCCGGACACAACGATAACGACTGTCCGGTTCGGGTCCGGGGCAACTTTTCGGACGCGCGTGCGAGGAGGGTCGCGGGCTGATGAGAGAGGTTCGGTTGGGTCTGGCGGATTGTGAAGAGCGGGTTGGTCTGAGAGAAGAGGGAAGAGATGCAGCCCGGCACGGTTTTCGGAGACTGAAAACGTCCGACGATTGGCCGGCTATACTGCCACTATAGTTTAACGGTTGGGCTATCAGACGAACTCTGAATGCGATGAAACTTGACAGGCGGTCTATCTACACTATAATAAGACCGCACGCCAACTTTCAACCCAATCCGAGAACATCTTCCGGTCACTTATAAAATACTATTTCAGACATGCCGCGGGTGCGTGCAAGTGTGGTTGGGCTCAGAACGGACAACGTATGGCACTGGGGGAACCCGGACGGATGCAAGTTTTGAAAACATGATGATGCAATGCACATGATGGCATGACAAGATGCAACACGCAAGCAAAAGACAAGGTAAGAACAGCAAATAAGCGGAGGACACCTGGCACATCGGTCTCGGGGCGTTACAATTGCATATCATAATTTATTTGTTTTTGGTTTTGATCCTAGAAATTCTACGCAACTCAAGGACCCACGGAGAGAGTTGGGGATTTCGTTATTTTCATATTTGAGTTTTCTCAAATTTTGAGAATAAGATCATTTGATTTTAATTATTTTATCGTCAATTATTTCTATTACAAAAATATGAGAGAGGGAATAAAATAACTTTCCCAAAATAAAAAAATATTGAGGATTTATTAATAAAATCAAATAAGATTTTATTTCGGAGTTTTTCGTTATTTTATTTGAATTTAGGAAAAATATGCGTTTTTCAAAATTGCATTTAGGTCCCAAATAAATGTTCACCTGGTGCGGCTTGATTTTAGAAGCCCAGGAAAATTTATTTCGGGATTTTTGGAGTCCGCTTAGTATTTGTTTTTCTGCGCGGAATAATTTAAAAAAAACGAAACCGACCTACGGGCTGTGTTAGGCCCAGACTCCTCTGGGGCCGGCCTTTAAAAGCCGGGGTACCCGACCCCGCAGCCCACCGACCGCCGCCACCGCCCGAACCCTAGCGCCGCCCGCCGCCACGCCGCCGCCGCCGCTGCGTCGCCGTGCCGCCGACCGCCGCCGCCGCCGGAGTTCTCGCCGAAGTTGCCGGTAGATTTTTTTTAGACGCCGGTTTTTTTCCTGAAAAACCGTTCGGTTTTTCCGGCGGTTTTGTCGTTTTTTTAGTTTTGGTTTTTTTAAAATAGATCAGTTTTTCCGATTTATTTAATTAGCGAGCGTTCATTCGTTCGTTCTAGCGAACGTTCGTCGTTTTTCTTTTTCTCGGATTAAATCCGCGATTTTTCTGATCGCGATTCCTGATCCGATTTTCATTTTAGTATAACTTTTCGCTCGTTTATCAGAATCAGGCGATTCAAGCGCCTGGAGTTTCGTCTCGAAACTCTCTATCCGTTTAACCAACTTACACAAGTTTTCTCCACTGTAAAATTTCCCTAGATCCAGAATAGTAAATGAAGCCTGTTTCTTTTGCCGTTTGACTTTCGTTGCTTCGTTTGATTTGATTCTTTTTGCAAACCGGAGTTCTTAAGTTGAACCTTCTGGTTAGATCTCTTCTTTGAGTTTTACCCGTCCATTAGATGAATACTTATTTTATGCTTGTTTGTTTGTCTGCGATAGAATACCCGGAGTGTGCCGCCTGTTACTTCGAATCTCTAGGTTTCGCGGATCATCAGCAAGGCAAGTAACACTTTGATCATACCTTCTACTACCCAGTTTTATTGCATTAGATCAATCCTCAAACATTGCATGATTAGGATCTAATTAAATTGTGGGATGGGAAGTAGTTGAGGTAGTACCTATTACCTGTTTATTATTAAACCTTTGGGAGTTACTTCTACGTTTGCCTATTGTGCCATGCTATGCTAGTAGGCGTGGATTGGGTGAGTGATATCCATGACAGATGTGAGTTTGTTAATTAATGGTTTATCTAAGGTGACAACTTAAACACACATCTGGGTGGATTGAGGTACCTGGGTATTCCAGGATTTCCTGTTTTTTATGGACCGCCACCCAGGCCCAAAGGGATCATGAGATTTTTCATACTAGAAACTTCCGTGTGCAGCCACAAGCTATTATGGGCTCTAGCATAGTTGATTAAGTCGTGCGAACTCTTACAGGGTAGACTAGCAGATGTAGGGGAAAGTAGGTGTAACGGTCTATCCATTGTAAGGTGTTAGCGCTTCTGAAAGACTGTGTCTCGGTCATCCGTCTTCTCAAACACCAAGTAGTGCGAGAAACCAAACGGAGGCGATCAAGTCTTGTGGGGAAAAGTGCGCAAACCTCTGCAGAGTGTATAAACTAATCATGGTTAGTCGTGTCCCCGGTTATGGACATCTTGAGTATCTAGTACTTGGATTATCATGTGAATCTCAACATGTTACTCTAAAATTTAAGTTGTTGGGTTTTGTTTAATGATGATGCTTAATTGGGATTGAGGATGTTGTCAACCATTCTCAATGTTTAACAACTACCATGATAGTTAAATAAAATTTATTCCTTTACAGTAGGGAAAAATTGGCTTTACGCAAAACTGTAACCATAGAGCTTTCCACCAGCCAAATATGCATATAGTATAGCTGTTTCATTCCATTACTCTCTATGTGTTACCTTGCCAACATATTCCATGTGCTGACCCGTTTCGGGCTGCAACGTTAATGTTGCAGACTTTTCAGACGACGATTAAGGAGTTTTTAGGTCGTGGTTCTATAGTCAGTGATGCCGTTGGAGTTGATGGACTCACTTATCTTCCAAGCCTTCCGCTGTTATCGTTATTAGATGGCCTTAAGCCATATTTATTGTAATAAGTTCTCTATTGAGACACTCGATGTAATAAGTGTGTGATTGCTACTCTATTATAAATCCTTCAAGTACTGTGTGGTGTCAGCATTACTGATCAAAGGATGACACCTGAGCACAGAGATCAGACTGTTTGAGGTCTGGTCGCTACATTGTCGCAGTAGAGTGGTACTTGCTTCAGATGGATGCCATAGTCCTTGAGAGTTTGCTTCATCCATAGAAGCTGAGCGCAGCAAGATCCAGAAGCAATGTATTCAGATTCAGCAGTGGAGAGAGACACACAGTTCCGCTTCTTTGAAGACCAACAGACAAGAGATCGTACGAGAAAGTGACATGTGCCTGATTTAGACTTGCGATCAACCTTGTCACCAGCATAATCAGCATCTGAGAATCCAACTAGATCAAACTCTGAGCCCTTTGGATACCATAATCCTAGTGTTGGGGTGTAAGCCAAATATCGAAGAATTCGCTTCACAGCTAAGTGATGCGACTCCTTTGGTGCCGCTTGGAATCGGGCACACATGCAAACGCTAAGCATGATATCTGGCCTAGATGCACATAAATAGAATAAAGAACCAATCATGGAGTGGTATACCTTTTGATCGAACTCTTTACCATTGTCGTCGGGGCCCAGATGACTTTTGGTTGGCATTGGCGTCGTGTACCCCTTGCAGTCTTGCATTTCAAACTTCTTCAGGCAATCCTTGAGGTATTTCTCTTGAGAAATGAAGATGTCGTTGCTCTGATAACGAATTTGAAGACCAAGGAAGAACTTCAGCTCACCCATCATGGACATCTGATATTGCTCTTGCATCATGTGTCCAAATTCATCATTGTATCTTTTGTCGGTGCAGCCGAAGATAATGTCATCGACATAGATCTGGCACACAAACAGTTCACCATCGTATGTCTTCGTGAAGAGAGTGGGATCCAAGGAACCAGGTTTGAAGCCTTTGCTCTTCGGGAAGTCTTTGAGTGTGTCATACCAAGCACGAGGGGCTTGTTTGAGGCCATACAGTGCCTTGTTGAGCTTGTATACCATATCAGGATGTTTTGGATCTTCAATCCTAGGTGGTTGTGCAACATACACTTCTTCTTCAATCTTGCCGTTGAGAAAGGCAGTCTTTACACCCATTTGATCCAGAAGGATGTTGTGATGGTTGGCATAGGCTAGTAGTATGCGAATGGCTTCAAGCCTAGCCACCGGAGCAAATGTTTCATCAAAGTCAATCCCTTCAACTTGAGTGTGTCCTTAAGCAACGAGACGAGCTTTGTTTCTGACAACTTGACCATGCTCATCTTGTTTGTTGTGATAGATCCATTTGGTGCCTATGATATTATGCTTCTGTGGGTCAGGACGCTTAACCAATTCCCACAAATTGTTCAGCTCGAAATGTTGAAGCTCTTATTGCATCGCTTGAATCCATTCAGGTTCCATGAAGGCTTCAGCAACTTTCTTGGGTTCAGATATAGAGACAAATGCAAAGTACCCATAGAAATTTGCTAACTGTGTTGCTCTTGAATGAGTGAGTGGACCAGGTGCATTGATGCTATCAACTATCTTCTCAATATGTACTTCATTTGCAATATGAGGATGAACTGGACGAAGATTTTGCCCTTGCTGATCATTGTCTTCATCTTCAGCATTGGCTTCAGGCTGAGCAGAGTCTTCTGGTTGATTTGGTGCAGAAATGATAAGTTCCTCTTCAGCCTGTGCCTCTGAAGGTATGATTTCTCCAGTACCCATAAGCTTGATGGATTCACTTGGTGATACTTCATCTAGCACATTTGGCAGGTGCTCTCTTTGCGAGCAGTTAGTTTCATCAAACCGCACATCCACAGTTTCAACCACTTTATAGTGAAAGAGGTTGAAGACTCTGTAGGAGTGCGAATCCTTTCCACAACCAAGCATAAAACCTTTATGTGCTTTTGGTGCAAATTTTGAAGTGTGATGTGGATCCTTGATCCAGCACCTGGCACCAAATACTCTGAAGTAACTGACATTTAGCTTCTTACCAGTTGGTAGCTCATATGATGTCTTCTTTAGAAGTTTGTGAAGATAAACACGGTTGATGACATGGCATGCAGTATCAATAGCTTCAGGACAGAACTTCCTTGGAGTCTTGTACTCATCAAGCATCGTCCAAGCCATCTCAATGAGTGTCCTGTTCTTGCGCTCCACGATGCCATTCTGCTGAGGTGTGTATGGAGAAGAGAACTCATGAGTGATGCCCAATGTATCAAGATAGGTGTCGAGGCCGATGTTCTTGAACTCTGTGCCATTGTCACTTCTGATGTGCTTGATCTTGATGCCATAGTTCGTCATGGCACGATTGGCAAATCGTCTGAAGACATCCTGCACTTCAGTCTTGTAGAGAATTATATGCACCCAGGTGTATCTTGAATAATAATCAACAATGACGAAGCCATAGAGACAAGCAGTGGTAGTAAGAGTGGAGTAATGAGTAGGGTCGAATAGGTCCATGTGAAGCAGCTCGAATGGACGTGATGTCATCATGATTGTCTTCGAGGGATGCTTGGACCTAGTCATCTTCCTAGCTTCGCAGGCACCGCACAGATGATCCTTTTTGAACTTGACGCCCTCGATGCCTATGACATGCTTCTTCTTCGCGAGAGTGTACAAGTTCCTCTTGCCAGCATGCCCTAGCCTCCGATGCCAGAGCCAGCACTCTGAAGCTTTTGCTAGAAGACATACGGCCAACTATGGTCCTGCTGAGAAATCTACCATGTACAACTCATCTTTTCGGTACCCTTAAAAGACTAGAGATTTGTCAGACTCCATAAGCACAAGGCAACGATATTTGCCAAAAATCACAATCATGTTCAAGTCACAAAGCATTGAGACAGACATTAAGTTGAAACCAAGGGATTCAACAAGCATCACTTTATCCATGTGCTGATCCTTTGAGATTGCAACTCTACCTAGACCCAATACCTTGCTTTTACTAGTGTCAGCAAATGTGATGTGACTCTTGTCATATGGATGTAAGGTTGAGTCCATGAGAAGACTTCGATCACCAGTCATGTGGTTAGTGCATCCACTGTCCATAATCCATTCTGAAGCCTGTGGTGTCATACCCTACAGTGCAGTTAGGGGGATAGGCTTCACCAAGGGTATTGTGAAGCATAAACATTTGACAAATGAGTGGATTATGAAATCTAGATCCAGGTTAGGACTGATAGGATGATTGGCAAGCGATTCGGGAACAAAATACATAGTAAGACCATTTGGGCATTTTATCTTGCGCTCCACAAGATGCTTTAGGTCCCCAGCAATAACATCTGACGCCTTTGATTTCCGGCTTGAGACCCTTCCCTGCAAAAGAGAGTTAAGTTTTCTTAACCACCCACATTTTCAGGGGTGGCTTCGGAGCAATGAGTCTAAGTGCAGCATCTGAGAACTTTGGCTTTGGAGCCCTAGAAAATAGTCTTGCAGGAGGTGAATAATACTCATAAGAATAAGCAGAGTAGTTCTTGGTCTTATGAACATGGCGGTTTGATGAAACACGCTCATATTCATAGGCCTGAGTATGGTTTCCCTACAAAACATTTGTGTTAGGGTGACTCTGGTGAGTCCTCTGTCTGTATGAAGCCTTTGGACCATATGAAGCCTTTGGTCTGGGGTTTGTCTTCTTCCCAGGTGGTGTCATGATGACATTCACCTGAAGATTTTCAAGACAACTCTTGGGCACCCAGATCTTCTTCAAAGGTGGTCTATTCCTGCAGTTAGTACCAATATACCTGGCAAACACTTCACCATTCTGATTCTTAAACAGTTTATAGTTTGCATCAAAGAATTCATCAATGATAATCGGGTTAGCACAAGTGAAGCCAGATAAGGTAGATGGATCCACTAAAGGTCCCTTTGCAGCAACCCATGTGGTTTTGGGGTACTGCTCAGGCTTCCAGTAAGAACCATCAACATTCATTGTCCTCTCGAACCCAACTCCCTCTTTCCTAGGGTTTCGGTTCAGAATCTGTTTCTTGAGGACATCACATAGTGTCTGATGCCCTTTGAGACTTTTGTACATTCCTGTCTCAAGCAATGTCTTCAACCTGGCATTCTCATCATCAATAGTAGTGGTATCCTTAGCAGAGGGGTTAGTTACCACATCAGTAGTTGAAGATATTGCAACAGTAGCAGCAGTAGAACATTCAGCAACAGAAGTAGCGTTATCACGCTCAAGGCATTTTAGACATGGTGGTTCAAATCCTTCCTGAGCGGAACTGATCTATTGAGCGTGGAGTGAGTCATTCTCTTTTTGAAGATCTTCATGAGCCGTGCTCAAGTTCTCAAGCTCTTGCTTCCTTTGAACATAATCATAGGAGGGCTTTTCATGAGTAGTTGAGATCGTTTCATGACGACTTTCAAGTTCTTCGTACTTAACATGAAGATTTTTAATGTCTTCGATTAAGGACTAAGATCGGGTCATTTCCGTGTCCAGCAGGTCATCGCTTTTATCCAGCAATTTTTGAATATGTTCATAGCATTCTGTTGCTGTGTTGCAATTTTAGCAAGTGTTTTGTAGCTAGGTTTAGATTCACATTCATAGTCATCTTCACTTGATGTTTGCTACCTCTTGAGCACTGCGTTGGTTTCCCTTGAAGAGGAAAGGGTGATGCAGTAAAGCAGCGTAAGTATTTCCCTCAGTTTTTGAGAACCAAGGTATCAATCCAGTAGGAGACCACGCGCGAGTCGCCTCGTACCTACACAAACAAATAAGAACCTCGCAACCAATGCGATAAAGGGGTTGTCAATCCCTTCACGGCCACTTGCAAGAGTGAGATCTAATAGAGATAATAATAATAATAATAAGATAATATTTTTGGTATTTTTATGATATAGATTGAAAGTAAAGATTGCAAAATAAAATAGATTGGAAACTTATATGATGGAGAATAGACTCGGGGGCCATAGGTTTCACTAGTGGCTTCTCTCAAGATAGCATAAGTATTTTGGTGGGTGAACAAATTACTATCGAGCAATTGATAGAAAAGCGAATAATTATGAGAATATCTAGGTATGATCATGTATATAGGCATCACGTCCGTGACAAGTAGACGGACTCCTGCCTGCATCTACTACGATTACTCCACACATCGACCGCTATCCAGCATGCATCTAGAGTATTAAGTTCATAAGAATAGAGTAACGCCTTAAGCAAGATGACATGATGTAGAGGGATAAACTCATGCAATATGATATAAACCCCATCTTTTTATCCTCGATGGCAACAATACAATACGTGTCATTTCCCTTTCTGTCACTAGGATCGAGCACCGCAAGATTGAACCCAAAGCTAAGCACTTCTCCCATTGCAAGAAAGATTAATCTAGTAGGCCAAACCAAACTAATAATTCAAAGAGGCTTGCAAAGATAAACCAATCATACATAAAATAATTCAGAGAAGATTCAAATATTGTTCATGGATAAACTTGATCGTAAACCCACAATTCATTGGATCTCGACAAACACACCGCAAAAGAACATTACATCGAATAGATCTCTAAGAGAATCGAGGAGAACTTTGTATTGACATCCAAAGAGAGAGAAGAAGCCATCTAGCTACTAGCTATGGACCCGAAGGTCTGAAGTAAACTACTCACACATCATCGGAGGGGCCATGGAGTTGATGTAGAGGCCCTCCATGATCAATGCCTCCTCCGGCGGAGCTCCGGAAAAGGCCCCAAGATGGGATCGCTTGGGTACAGAAGGTTGCAGCGGTGGAAATAGGGTTTCGTGGTGCTCCTGGATGTTTGCGGGGTATATGGATATATATAGGAGGAAGAAGTACGTCGGTGGAGCAATGAGGGGCCCACGAGGGTGGAGGGCGCGCCCCCCTACCTCATGGCCTCCTCGATTGTTTCTTGATGTCCACTCCAAGTCTCCTGGATCATGTTTGTTCCAAAAATAATGCTCCCGAAGGTTTCATTCCGTTTGGACTCCATTTGATATTCCTTTTCTGTGAAACACTAAAATAGGCAAAAAATACCAATTTGGGCTGGGCCTCCGATTAATAGGTTAGTCCCAAAAATAATATAAAAGTGTAAAATAAAGCCCGTTATCATCCAAAACAGATAATGTAATAGCATGGAATAATAAAATATTATAGATACGTTGGAGATGTATCAATGTTTCATAGCAAGCATCGCGTGAGTTTACCTTGGCACCACGTGCCATGAAGCAGTAGGTGGGTGCAGAGTCATCCTCATCATTAGCATCAGCGTTGGTGACGAGGTCATTGTCTTGAGTGTTGAATATGGACTTGGCGACATATGCTGAAGCTAGAGCCAGGCTTGCCACGCCTAAATCAGATTCCTCTTCAGACTCCATCTCCACCTCCTCAGATGCATACTCCTCCTCTGAATCCATCTCCTTGCCAACAAACGCACGAGCCTTACTGGATGAGCTCTTCTTGTGTGTTGAAGACTTCGACGAAGACTTGGAAGAAGACTTTGACGATTTCTTCTTCTTCTTCTTGTCATCAGAATCATATTCCTTGATCTTCTTATTCTTGTTGTTCTCATTGTCCCATTGAGGACATTCAGAGATGTAGTGACCATGTTTCTTGCACTTGTGGCACGTTCTCTTCTTGTAGTCATAGGAGGAAGCTTCATCATTTCTTGAGCTGGATCTTGAAGACTATCTGGAGCCTTTCTTCTTGGTGAACCTCTGGAACTTCTTCACTAGCATGGCAAGTTCCTTTCCGATGTCTTCAGGATCCTCAGAACTGCAGTCAGATTCTTCTTCAAATGAGGAAACAACCTTTGCCTTCAAAGCACGAGTTCGGCCATAGTTGGGACCATAGATATCTCTTTTCTTAGATAACTAGAACTCATGTGTGTTCAGCCTCTCAAGTATGTCAGATGGATCGAGAGTCTTGAAGTCAGGGCATTCTTGAATCATCAGGGCCAGGGTGTCAAATGAGCTGCCGAGTGATCTCAAGAGTGTCTTGACGATTTCATGCTTGGTGATCTCAGTGGCGCCGAGTGCATGAAGCTCATTTGTGATGTTAGTGAGGCGATCAAATGTCAGCTGAACATTCTCATTGTCATTTATCTTGAAGCGGTTGAAGAGGTTGCGAAGAATACTGATCCTTGAGTCTCTCTGGGTTGAGACGCCTTCGTTGACCTTGGAGAGCCAGTCCCAGACTAGTTTTGCACTTTCCAGAGCACTCACACGACCATACTGTCCTTTGGTCAGATGACCACAGATGATGTTCTTGGCACTAGAATCTAGTTGAATGAACTTCTTGACATCAGCAGGGTGACACCTTCACCGGCCTTGGGAACACCGTTCTTGACGACATACCAGAGGTCGACATCAATGGCTTCAAGATGCATGCGCATCTTCTTCTTCCGGTAGGGGTAATCATTGCCATCGAAGACAGGGCACGCAACTGAGACTTTGATTATCCCTGTAGTCGACATAGCTAAAACTCCAGGTGGTTAAACCGAATCACACAGAACAAGGGAGCACCTCGCTCTGATACCAATTAAAAGTGCTAGTTATCGACTAGAGGGGGGTGAATAGGTGATTTTTATGAAAGTCTTCAAAACACAGGGGCTTTGAAGACAAACAGTAGAAATGAACCTATTGATATGCAGCGGAAGGTAGACTACACTAGACAAGCCATAGTCAGGTAAGCAATGAAGTGAAAGCACGAAGACTATCAACATCTAGGTAGTATGGATCAGGATGGAAGATGGTATGAAACCAAACAACTACAGTCTTCACACAATGAAGTCAATCTGATCATGCAAGCAGGCAGTGACTTCACGAAGACAAACTGTAAGTAAAGAGAGGTAAAGGATAGAGCCGATTGCTTGGCAAGGACAAGGATTTGTTGGACCAGTTCCAGTTGTTGCGACAACCGTACGTCTGGTTAGGGAGGCCGAGATTCAACTCAGAAGACCGCGTCTTCACCTTATTCCCCTTGAGCTAAGGACACACAGTCCTCGCCCAATCACTCTGGTAAGTCTTCAAGGTAGACTTCCAAACCTTCACAGACTTTGTTCACCGGCGATCCACAATGACTCTTGGATGCTCAGAACGTGATGCCTAACCAGCTGGAGGATTCATAGTCCTGAAGTGTAACAAGTCTTCAGATCACGCAGACAAAAAGACTTCAGTGATGCCTAACACTCTTTAGCTCTGGGTGTTTAGGGCTTTGTCCTTGCAAGGATTTCTCTCTCAAAAGCTTCGGAGGTGGGTTGCTCTCAAACGACAAAAGCTGTGCACTAACTCTGAGCAGCCACCAATTTATAGTCTAGTGGGTGGGCTATTTATAGCCAGGAGGAAACCCGACCTGATTTGTCCAAAATGAACCTGGGTCACTAAGGAACTGACACGTGTCCAACGGTCAGATTTCAAACACACACGTGATACGTCCATTTTGCATCATGCTTTTATATTGATATTTATTGCATTATGGGATGTTATTACACATTATACTACAATATGTATGCCTTTTCTATCTTATTTTACAAGGTTTACATGAAGAGGGAGAATGCCGACAGCTGTAGTTCTGGACTGGAAAAGGAGCAAATATTAGAAACCTATTCGGCACAACTCCAAAAGTCTTTGAAAGTGCTAGTTATCGACTAGAGGGGGGTGAATAGGCAATTTTTATGGAAGTCTTCAAAACACGGGGGCTTTGAAGACAAACAGTAGAAATGAACCTATTGATATGCAGCGGAAGGTAGACTACACTAGACAAGCCATAGTCAAGTAAGCAATGAAGTGAAAGCACGAAGACTATCAGCAGCTAGGTAGTATGGATCAGGATGGAAGATAGTATGAAGCCAAACAACTACAGTCTTCACACAATGAAGTCAATCAGATCATGCAAGCAGGCAATGACTTCATGAAGACAAACTATAAGTAAAGAGAGGTAAAGGATAGAACCGGTTGCTTGGGGAGGACAAGGATTTGTTGGACCAGTTCCAATTGCTGTGACAACTGTACGTCTGCTTAGGGAGGCTGAGATTCAACTCAGAAGATCGCGTCTTCACCTTATTCCCCTTGAGGTAAGGACACATAGTCCTCGCCTAATCACTCTGGTAAGTCTTCAAGGTAGACTTCCAAACCATCACAAACTTCGTTCAACGGCGATCCACAATGACTCTTGGATGCTCAGAACGTGACGCCTAACCGGTTGGAGGATTCACAGTCCTCAAGTGTAACAAGTCTTCAGATCACGCAGACAAAAAGACTTCAGTGATGCCTAACACTCTTTGGCTCTGGGTGTTTAGGGCTTTGTCCTCGCAAGGATTTCTCTCTCAAAAGCTTCGGAGGTGGGTTGCTCTCAAACGACAAAAGCCGTGCACTAACTCTGAGCAGCTACCAATTTATGGTGTAGGGTGTGGGCTATTTATAGCCAGGAGGCAACCCGACCTGATTTGTCCAAAATGACCCTGGGTCACTAAGGAACTGACATGTGTCCAACGATCAGATTTCAAACACACGTGGCAGCTTGACTTGGGCTACAAGTAAAGCTGACTCATCCAGCTCTGGATAAGATTTGCTCTCATTGTATTCACTCGAAGACATAGGATTTAGTTGAGCATCACTTCAGTCACACTGACTTTGTTTACTTGGACCCCACTTAACAGTACGGTGGTTCCTATGACTCAACAAAGAAGAAAATGAAACTATGAAACAACTATGTCTTCGCACTCCATAGTCTTCATATGAATGTCTTCTCATGTCATAATCTTCATCATGAAAGTCTTCACGAACCACCATTGTCTTCAATGTCTTCACACATTTTTAGGGGTCATCTCTGGTAGGTAAACCGAATCAATGAGGGACTACTACCTGTGTTATCCTGCAATTCTCACAAACACATTAGTCCCTCAACCAAGTTTGTCGTCAATACTCCAAAACAAACTAGGGGTGGCACTAGATGCACTTACAGTCTTGAAACATCACAGAGAATTTTTTTGGAATATACAAAATATATTGGGCGAAGAAAGCACCAGAGGGGGGCCACCTGCCATCCACAAGGGTGGGGGCGCGCCCTATCCCCCTGGCCGCTCCCCCTGCCTTGTGGGCCACTGTAGCGACCAGACCTCAAACGGTCCAATATCTGTGCTCAGGTGTCATCCCTGGATCAGTAATGTTGACACCACACAGTACTTGAAGGATTTATAACAGAGTAGCAATCACACACTTGTTACAACGAGTGTCTCAAAAGAGAACTTATTACAATAAGTATGGATTAAGGCCATCTAATAACGATAACAGCAGAAGGCTTGGAAGATAAGTGAGTCCATCAACTCCAACGACATCACTGAGTATAGAACCACGACCTAAAAGGCACCTTACTCGTCGTCTGAAAAGTTTGCAACATGAATGTTGCAGCCCGAAACGGGTCAGCACATGGAATATGCTGGCAATATAACACATAGAGAGCAATGAAAGGAATAAGACTATACTATATGCATATTTGGCTGGTGGAAAGCTCTATGGTTACAGTTTTGCGTAAAGCCAATTTTTCCCTACTGCAAAGGAAATAATTTTATTTAACTATCATGGTGGTTGTTAAACATTGAGAGTGTAGACACGCTCTCAATCCCAATTAAACATCATCATTAAAAACCCAACAAAATTGATTAGAGTAACATGATGAGATTCACATGATAATCCAAGTACTAGATACTCAAGATGTCCATAACCGGGGACACGGCTAACCATGATTAGTTTATACACTCTGCAGAGGTTCGCGCACTTTTCCCCACAAGACTCGGTCTCCTCCGTTGGGATTCTCGCACTACATGGTGTTTGAGAAACGGATGACCGAGACATAGTCTTTCATAAGCGCTAGCACCTTATGATCGGGTAGACCGTTACACCTACTTTCCCCTACATCTCCTAGTCTACCACTGTAAGAGTTCGCACGACTTACTCAACTATGCTAGAGCCCATAGTAGCTTGTGGCTGCACACGGAAGTTTCTAGCATGAATAATCTCATGATCCCTTTGAGCCTGGGTGGCGTTCCAAAAGAAAAACAGGCAATCGCTGGAATACCCAGGTGCCTCAATCCACCCAGATGTGTATTTAAGTTGCCACCTTAGATTATCCGCAAAACCTAGCGATTCAAAGTAGCAAGCGGCACACTCCGGGAACTCTATCGCAAACAAACAAGCATACAATAAGTACTCAACTAATGCAAAGGTAAAACTCAAATAAGAGATCTAACCAGAAAGTTCAACTTAAGAACTCCGGTTGGCAAAAAGAACCAAATCGAACGAAGCAATGAAAGACAAATGACAAAAGAAACAGGCTTCGATTACTATTCTAGATCTAGGTCAAAATTTACAGAAGCAAATACTTGTTTGAGTTGGTTAAACGGAAAGAGGGTTTCGAGATGAAACTCCAGGCGCTTGAATCGCCTGATTCCGATAAACGAGCGAAAAGTTATACTAGAACGAAAATCGGATCAGGAATCACGATCGGAAAAATCACGGATTTAATCTGAGAAAAAGAAAAACGACGAACAGATTAACGAATGAACGTTCGTTATCTGGATCTAAACGATGAACACTTTCATTAAAACGAACGAGCGAGCAAACGCTCGCTAATTAACTAAACCGAAAAAACGATCTAACGAAAAAAACAGATCTAAGTTTAAAAAAAACGATCGGTTTTCTTCATGAAAACCGAGGCAACGGCGGCTACCTCGGCGGCTCTGGCGAACGATGGCGGGGCGGCGCGACTCCAGCGAACGACGGCGGCGGCGGCGGGTGGCGGCGGGGGGTGGTGGCGTGGGGCGGCGGCGGCGCGACGCGGCTAGGGTTAGGGTTTGGGGTGGGGCGCGGTTGGGCTGTTCGGGCCTCGGGGCGGCGCTAGTTAAAGGCCTTGGCCAGGGAGTCCTGGCCGGATACGGCCCGTAGGTCGGTTCAGACTTTTTTTTTAATAATTACGCTCAGAAAAAAACAAAAGGAATACTAAACGGACTCCAAAAATCCCGAAATAAATTTTCCCCGGCTTCTAAAATCAAGCCGCACAGGATGAACATTTATTTGGGGCCTAAATGCAATTTTGAAAAATGCGTATTTTTCCTAAACTCAAATAAAATAGCAAATAAATCCAAATAAAATCTTATTTGATTTTTTATTAAATCCTCAATATTTCTTTATTTTTGGGAAAGTCATTTTATTCCCTCTCTCATATTTTGATGATAGAAATATTTGAAGATAAAATAAATAAAATCAGATGATCCTATTTTCAAAGTTTGAGAAAACTCAAATATGAAAATAATGAAATCCCCAACTCTCTCTGAGGGTCCTTGAGTTGCGTGAAATTTCTAGGATCAACCAAAATGCAATAAAATATGATATGCAATGATGCTCTATTGTATAACATTCCAAATTGAAAATTTGGGATGTTACAAACCTACCCCCCTTAAGATGAATCTCGCCCTCGAGATTCGGGTTGGCTAGAAAATAGGTGAGGGTAGTCCTTCAACAGATCTTCTTCTCGTTCCCAGGTGGCTTCATCCTCCGTGTGGTGGCTCCACTGAACTTTGCAAAACTTGATAACCTTGCTGTGGGTGTCTCGGCTGGCATACTCAAGTATCTTGACTGGTTTCTCCTCATAGGTCAAATCACTGTCCAACTGAATCGCTTCCAGCGACACTGTGTCTCTCAGTGGTATATCAGCCATCTCTGCGTGGCACTTCTTTAACTGGGAAACGTGGAACACGTCGTGAACTCCTGACAATCCTTCGGGCAGTTCCAACTTGTAGGCTACTTCTCCCATACGCTCCAAAACCTTGTATGGTCCTACAAAACGTGGCGCTAACTTTCCCTTAACTCCAAAGCGCTTCACACCTCGAAGTGGAGATACTCAAAGATAAACTCGGTCTCCGACTTCGTAAACTGCCTCCTTGCGTTTAGAATCTGCGTAGCTCTTCTGCCTGGACTGGGCTACCTTGAGCCTATCGCGAATCAATTTCACCTTCTGTTCAGACTCCTTAATCAGATCCGGTCCAAACAACTGTCGGTCTCCAACTTCATCCCACGACAATGGGGTCCTGCACCTCCTTCCGTACAAGGCTTCGAAAGGGGCCATCTTCAAACTAGATTGATAATTGTTGTTATAAGAGAACTCTGCGTATGGCAAATTCTCGTCCCAACTAGATCCGTAATCTAGCGCGCAAGCTCTCAGCATATCCTCCAAAATCTGATTGACTCTGTCGGTCTGTCCATCTGTCTGCGGATGGAAAGCTGTACTGAACTCTAGCCTGGTACCCAAAGTTTCATGCAACTGATTCCAGAACTTTGAGGTAAACTGGGTTCCTCTATCTAATACAATGCTCCTTGGAACTCCATGCAAACATACGATCTTGGTCATGTATATCTTTGCCAACTTGGCACTGGTATAGGTAGTCTTCACTGGGATGAAATGAGCTACCTTTGTCAAATGATCGACTACAACCCATATTGAGTCATAGCCTGGACGTGTTCTGGGCAATCCTGTGATAAAATCCATGCCTAGCTTATCCCACTTCCATTTGGGTATTGGCAATGGCTGTAGCAATCCCGCTGGCTTCTGATGCTCTGCCTTTATTCTCTGACAAACATCACAAACTGCTACATACTCCGCAATATCCTTCTTCATTCCGGTCCACCAGAATGTATCCTTCAAATCCAAATACATCTTGGTATTTCCTGGGTGAATCGAATATGGTGAATCATGGGCCTCTTGCAGAATCAACTTCCTGATCTCCGGGTCGTTGGGCACATAAATACGGTCTTCAAACCATAAGGTATTGTGCTCATCCTCACGAAATCCTTTAGCTTTTCCTTTGCTCATTTTCTCCTTAATAGAAGCAATCTCCTTGTCAGTCCTTTGAGCTTCTCTGATCTTATCCATCAGAGTAGACTGAATCTCCAATGTAAATCTCCCGTCATTAGGGTGTTGACATGGCTCTTACGGCTCAGCGCATCTGCTACTACGTTAGCCTTTCCAGGGTGATAATGCAATCTCATATCATAATCCTTGATGAGTTCCAACCATCTCCTTTGCCTGAGATTCAACTCCTTCTGCGTGAAAATATACTTCAGACTCTTGTGATCCGTGTACACCTCACAATGATTTCCAATGAGAAAGTGTCTCCAAGTCTTCAATGCATGCACTACGGCTGCTAACTCCAAATCATGCGTAGCATAATTCAACTCATGAGGCTTATGCTGTCGTGAGGCATATGAAACAACTCTTCCTTCCTGCATAAGCACTGCTCCAAGTCCTCAACGTGAAGCGTTGCAATACACCTCATAATCCTTGGTCTGATCTAGCAAAATCAACACTAGTGATGTAACCAAACGTTTCTTCAACTCCTGGAAACTGGCCTCGCATTCCTCGGTCCATATGAACTTAGTATCCTTCTTCAACAACTCCGTCATAGGCTTTGCAATCTTCGAGAAATTTTCAATGAATCTCCGGTAGTATCCTGCAAGTCCAAGAAAACTCCGGATCTCTCTAACTGTGGTTGGGGCTTCCCAATTTGTCATAGTGTCAACCTTGGTGGGATCTACCGCTATACCTTCTCTAGATATAACGTGTCCGAGAAATCCAACTTCCTTCAACCAAAACTCACATTTGCTAAACTTGGCATATAATTGATGTTCTCTGAGCTTACCCAGTACCAAACACAAATGCTCCTTATGCTCCTCTTCATTCTTCGAGTAAACTAGGATATCATCAATGAACACTACGACGAACTTATCCAAAAACTCCATAAACACTTTGTTCATCATGTTCATAAAATATGCGGGTGCGTTAGTCAGTCCAAACGACATGACCGTATACTCGTACAACCCATACCTGGTGGTAAAAGTTGTCTTAGGTATATCCTGTTCTCGAATCTTCAACTGATGGTATCCTGATCACAGATCCATCTTGGAAAATACCTTAGCTCCTTGCAATCGATCAAACAGATCATTGATCATCAGTAGTGGGTTCTTGTTCTTGATGGTTACTTCATTCAATCCTGGATAATCAACAACCATCCTTCTTCTCCACTAGAAGTACTGGCGATCCCCAAGGCGAAGAACTTGGGCGAATATAACCTTTATCCAGTAACTCCTTAATCTGCTTCTTAATCTCCACCAAATCCTTTGCAGGCATCCTATATGGTCTCTTAGATATTGGCCCTATGCCTGGCAAAAGCTCAATCAAAAACTCAATATCTCTATCCGGTGGCATGCCTAGCAACTCTTCTGGAAATACATCAGGGAAATCCTTCACTACTGGTACTTCCTCCACCACAACTCCTGTTAAGCAATTTACTTGAGTCCTTTTTGGCACATGCCGGGATACATACTTGATCCTTCTTGCTTCTGGGGTGGTAAGCAAAATCGACTTACTGGCGCAATCGATGTTTCCTCCATACATCGACAGCCAATCCATACCTAGAATTACATCCAAACCTTGTGATTCCAAAATGTTTAAATTCGAGGGAAACACATGCCTACCTATACTCATTGGCACTTGAAAACATCCCTTACTAGCCATATACTCCGCTCCTGGTGAGCTCACTAACATAGGTGTTATAAGAACTTTAGTGGGCAGGTTATACTTATCCACAAATCCCCTTGATATGTATGAATGCGATGCACCGGTATCGAAAAGAACGAGTGCAGTAAATGACTTAACCAAAAACTTACCGATGACTGCATCCAACTGCTCTTCAACCTCCTCCATGTTAACGTGGTTCACCTGTCCCCTATTGAAAGGGTTCGGCTTCTTCCCAGAGCTTCCATTTCCATTTCCATACTGTGATTCAGGACATTCATTGGCATAATGTCCGGTCTTCTGGCACTTAAAGCAAGTGACTTGGCTCGGGTCTCTCTTGGCTGGGGTTGATGGGTTGGTGCGGTTCTGGCCGTTGCTTCCTCCATTCCCATTACCATTCTTGGTGCCATTGTGGTTGTGCGAGCTACCTCCTCCATGGGTATGCTGAAAATGTCCTCCTGGTCTAGGGGTAAAACGTGGCTTCTGCTGAGCTCCTGAATTGTACTTCCCTTGTCCATACTTCCTCTTGCGATTCTCAATATGCTGCTGCTTCCCTTCAATCATGAGAGCACGATCTACCAACTCCTGGTAGTTGTTGAAGGTTGCTACCATCAACTGCATACTCAACTCATCATTCAGTCCTTCCAGAAACTTCTCCTGCTTAGCTGCATCCGTAGCAACGTCATCTGGGCATAACGTGCTAGCTTACTAAAGTCCTCCACATACTGGCCAATTGTCCGTCCTCCTTGGCGCAAGTTGCGAAACTCTCGCTTCTTCATGGCCATAGCTCCTGCTGAAACATGGGCAGTACGGAAAGCCTGCTGAAACTGGTCCCGTGTGACAATATCGATAGGGAAAGTGGCTGTGAAATTCTCCCACGATGATGCTGTTGGTCCTTCAAGCTGATGTGCGGCAAACTTCACCTTTTCCGCATCTGTGCATCATGCTGTGGTCAACTCCCTTGCTGTCTTGCGGAGCCAATCATCTGCTACTATCGGCTCGGTGCTACTAGAAAACACCGGCGGATTTAGCCTAAGAAAATGGGCTAAGTGATCAACAGGTGGTGGTGGTGGTGGGTTGTTGTTGTTACCCTGATTCTAATTCTGGACTAGCAACTGCATCAATGTGTTCTGCTGCTGGATCAACTGGGTGAGCTCCGGTGGGAAGGTAAATCCGGGGTCACGTCTCGGAGGCATCTGAGGTTTTAGAAAAGATGAGATTTAAGAATAGAGAGGGGTCTAGAGAGAAAACACTACCCATATGCACATGAGGCAAAAGCAAACAATTCACTTCATTCAATCAAACAAGGGCATACAATCAAGCTAACTATCGCAAAAAGTGCTTGGACTACTATATTTACATGGTGGACTACTACTACTAGTGGGGTGGTCTACTAGAAATATTCTTTGGTTGCAGACTCCATGATATTTGCTCCAGCTTCATCAACATAGTCATCATCACTATCATTTGGATCCGAGTCGGTGTCGTCGATGATGATGTAGTCTTCCGGGCGAATCTCCTTGGGTTCTTCGTCTTCATCTACTGGTGTAGGGCCTCCCATAAATATTCCAATCTTCTTGATTAGATTGTCATTCTTCTCCACTAATACTTCGATTTCCTCTTCATAATCCTCACGTGTAGCCTTGAGTTCTTCCTCCAGTTCCTTGATTCTTGTCCTTGCCTTCTTCAGGTCTATCATGTCGGCGCACATCTGGTTCTCCTGACATCGAATGTGTTGGTTTAACTCCTGGATAAAAGCTGCAATTGATCTATCCTTGCTGGTGTTGATCATCTCCCAGTGCTCATCTCGGCGCCCACAAATCTGGTAGATAGTATCCTTGAGATCATTGCGGTAAACTTCTCCAATGCATCCCATGGCGATGTGAGCTGCCATGCTCTTTCCTAGACTCCGGGTTGGTGCATCAAAGGAAAACTCTATGGGCTCAGTGACTGGCATGAATGTCCTTCCAGGAACTTGAGCTTGAATCATCCAGCGCTCCTCTTCAGGTAAAGTGGCGTTGTAGGTTTCGGTGAAGCTTGGTACTCCTATGTTCAGATATCTAGTGACTTCCTTCAAGTGACGTCCAAAGGGTGTATCTTCATCTGGTTGCATGAACTTGTTCCTTGCATCCGCCATCCTAAAAGAGTAGAAAAGATGAGGAGTCAGAATGAAAAGAGAGTGAGTAGTGATCTAGGGTTTTAGCTTAGTGGTCATGTCCTACAGTCAGCGTGTGCTCTGATACCATCTTGTAGCGACCAGACCTCAAACGGTCCAATCTCTGTGCTCAGGTGTCATCCCTGGATCAGTAATGCTGACACCACACAATACTTGAAGGATTTATAACAGAGTAGCAATCACACACTTATTACAATGAGTGTCTCAAAAGAGAACTTATTACAATAAATATGGCTTAAGGCCATCTAATAACGATAACAGCGGAAGGCTTGGAAGATAAGTGAGTCCATCAACTCCAACGGCATCACTGAGTATAGAACCACGACCTAAAAGGCACCTTACTCGTCGTCTGAAAAGTCTGCAACATGAACGTTGCAGCCCAAAACGGGTCAGCACATGGAATATGCTGGCAATATAACACATAGAGAGCAATGAAAGGAATAAGACTATACTATATGCATATTTGGCTGGTGGAAAGCTCTATGGTTACAGTTTTGCGTAAAGCCAATTTTTCCCTACTACAAAGGAAATAATTTTATTTAAATATCATGGTGGTTGTCAAACATTGAGAGTGTAGACACGCTCTCAATCCCAATTAAACATCATCATTAAAAACCCAACAAAATTGATTAGAGTAACATGATGAGATTCACATGATAATCCAAGTACTAGATACTCAAGATGTCCATAACCGGGGACACGGCTAACCATGATTAGTTTATACACTCTGCAGAGGTTTGCGCACTTTTCCCCACAAGACTCGGTCTCCTCCGTTGGGATTACTACAAGACTCCCAAAGGTTTGATAATATCAGGTAATGGGTACTATCTCATCTACTTCCCAAACCCACAATTTAATTAGATCCTAATCATGCAATGTGTGAGGGTTGATCTAATGCAATAAAAACTGGGTAGTAGGAAGTATGATCGAAGTGTTACTTGCCTTGCTGATGATCCGCAAAACCTAGCGATTCGAAGTAGCAAGCGGCGCACTCCGGGTACTCTATCGCAAACAAACAAGCATACAATAAGTACTCAACTAATGCACATGTAAAACTCAAATAAGAGATCTAACCAGAAAGTTCAACTTAAGAACTCCGGTTGGCAAAAAGAACCAAATCGAACGAAGCAACGAAAGACAAACGACAAAAGAAACAGGCTTCGATTACTATTCTGGATCTAGATCAAATTTTACAGAAGCAAAAACTTGTTTGAGTTGGTTAAACGGAAAGAGGGTTTCGAGATGAAACTCCAGGCGCTTCAATCGCCTGATTCCGATGAATATGCGAAAAGTTATACTAGAACGAAAATCGGATCAGGAATCGCGATCGGAAAAATCGCGGATTTAATCCGAGAAAAAGAAAAATGATGAATAGATTAACGAACGAACGTTCGTTATCTGGATCTAAACGATGAACACGTTCGTTAAAACGAACGAACGAGTGAACTCTCGCTAATTAACTAAACCAAAAAAACCAATCTAACGAAAATAAAACAGATCTAAGTTTTTTTTTAAAAACCGATCGGTTTTCTTTGTGAAAACCGAGGCAACGGCGGCTACCTCGGTGGCTCCGACGAACGACGGCGGGGCAGTGCGACTCCGGCGAACGACGGCGGCGGCGGCGGCGGGTGGCGGCGCGGGGCGGCGACGGCGGGTGGCGCGGCGCGGCGGCGGCGGTGCGCCGCAGCTAGGGTTAGGGTTTGGGGCAGGGCGCGGTTGGGCTGTTTGGGCCTCGGGGTGGCGCTAGTTAAAGGCCTCGGCCAGGGAGTCCTGGCCGGATACGGCCCGTAGCTCGGTTCGGACTTTTTTTAAATAATTACGCTCAGAAAAAAAACAAAAGGAATACTAAACGGACTCCAAAAATTCTGAAATAAATTTTCCCCGGCTTCTAAAATCAAGCCGCAAAGGATGAACATTTAATTTGGGCCTAAATGCAATTTTTAAAAACGCGCATTTTTCCTAAACTCAAATAAAATAGCAAATAAATCGAAATAAAATCTTATTTGATTTTTTATTAAATCCTAAATATTTCTTTATTTTTGGGAAAGTCATTTTATTCCCTCTCTCATATTTTGATAATAGAAATATTTGAAGATAAAATAAATAAAATCAAATGATCCTATTTTCAAAGTTTGAGAAAACTCAAATATGAAAATAACGAAATCCCCAACTCTCTCCGAGGGTCCTTCTGTCGGATTTCGGGTCTCGGCAGACCCTTGAGATTCGAACACTGGGGTGCGCGCGGAGATTTCGCCTTCTACCTACCTGCACCCCTCCGCCTCGCTAGGATCTAAGCTATGGAAAGAACAGCATAAGAGACACAGGGTTTATACTGGTTCGGGCCACTGTTGTGGTGTAATACCCTATTCCAGTGTGTGGTGTGGTGGATTGCCTCTTGGGATGATGATGATGAGCAATACAAGGAAGAACAGCCTCACGAGGGTCTGTTCTTGGCTGGGGGGATGAACTGCTAGGAGGAGTTCAGTCGCCCTTCTCTCACTCTCTCTGTGTGATGCTACTCGATCCGATCCTAGCTAGTTTCTCTCTTGGCTTCTAGATTCTCCCTTCTTCATTGCCCCTCTACCCTGGGAGTGGCTAGTCCTATTTATAGGCAAAGGCCCTGGGCCTCTTCCCAAATATTGAGCGGGAAGGGCGCCAACAATTGGCCATTTTGAAGGGGAACATCTGGTACACTTATCCTGACTAAAGTTGGTCCTCGCCTGCCAAAGGCTCTGGTGGTGACGCTGGCTTGGGCTCCACAATGACTTCCTCCCTACCATTGGACTGGTCTTGGTCTTGTTGCACCGAAACGGGTGCCTTTGCTTGATGCTCTCGCCTGCGCTTGCTCCCTTTGCACCAAAGAGGAAAGGAGGACACTGCGTGGCTGGCGCCCGCCTGGCGCCTTTGGTCGTCATGGCTTGTGTCACGGGCACCTCGTGAGGTACCCCGCCTTGATCTCTCCGCCTCCTCGCGAGCCAGCCTGATGAGGCCGTGCCTGAGGAAGCTTTGTGTCGTCCGCCCCGCGAGGCTTGGCCCCTCGCGAGGGTCTTGGGTCTGTGTTGATGAAGATGGGCCGCGCTGGGCCCCCTTTTGAGCCACGCCGCAGGCCGCAGGCAGGCAAGTCTGGGGACCCCCGTTCCCAGAACGCCGACAGTAGCCCCCGGGCCCAAGGCGCGCCCGGACTTGGCCGTGCAGGGAGGCAAAAGGGCAAGAGTGAAGCACCGCGGGCCCTAACAGCCTGCGGCCTTGGGCGCCGCGTGGCGGTTGATTGGACGTGGGCGTATCCACTTCCCCACGGTGCCTCGGCAACTGCACGGATTGGACAAGTCCCTGCATGCAAAGCGGGTCATGATTACCTGCGATCGTGGAGGTCGGCAGTTGGCCTTCGCCGTCCATAAGTACGGAACGGCGCGCGCTCTTCCAGTCCATCCCTTCTTGCTTCTCCTTCTTCCCGGTCCTTGCTCCGTCTTGCTGCGATGGCTCCGATCCGCCGGTTCTCGGCGGTAGAGAAGGGAAAGGCTCCCCGAGAGGAACCAGACCCGCTCCCACCGAAGAAACGGCTCGCCCTCCGCGGCCGGGACGAGGGGGCCCATCAGGTGGTGTCGAGGCCCTGGTGCGAGCGGCCACCGCCAGGGTTCCCGCTTCCCTTGTATTCTCACATCGAGGGCTCTGAAGTGGTCGATGCCGATCACCACGGGCGGCGCCGCCGTCGGCGCCGACGGGTCACGAAGGTGTGGGTCGTCCCCCCTGGGGTCCACACCGAGGGCTCCTCCCGAGAGTTCGTGCTCCATGCCGCCATGCCTCCTCAGTCTTGGATTCACATTCCTCCCTTCTTCGCCTCCATCATCCCGCAGGGAGAACTCCTGGAGCTTTGGCTGTAGCACGCCGGCTGCAGCGCCCTCGCGACCGAGGCAGAGGTCGCGGTCGTTGCCCCGGGCGAGGTCTTCATGACTCGAGGCTGGGGCGAAATCGCCCGGGTTTGCAGGACAAGAGGCGCCTTCGCGATCCACTTGGAGTACGACGGTGCTTCAGTGATGTTCTTCAAGGTCTTCGATGCGAACGGGCGCCGGCTGGAGTGCTGCCCCGGGAGAGGTGGTCGGGACCCTGCTACGGCGAGGACTGGGCCCGCCGACCGCTCCGTTGGTGGCTGCTCAGGCGGCGGAGGTGTTGGAGGGTCCAGCGACTCCGGCGAGCTCTTCGCGACTCCGGAGACGAGCGACGACAGCTACGAGCCCCCGAGCCGGCGCCGCTCCTGGAGCAGGGCGGGCTCGTCAGGCCGTCACCGACTTTGATCTGGATGGGGTTGGTGCCGGTGCTTGATGGCCCGCTGTTGACGATGGCGTCTTTTGCAGGGGCGCGTGTAGTTAGCGTCCTTTTAGGATCTGTTCCCTGCAAGGAATCAAAGACGCGTCCCGTGGGGGCTTGTAAGGGGCCTGTGATCCTGTTTGTTAATATAACCCTTGTCATAGAATTGTGCGAGTTGCTAATTCCGTCTTAGCTTAGTTCTCCCTTTCGAACCTCACGAGGGCTTGGTGCTCTGCGCCGACAGGTCCCAGTCCCAAGGCGGCTTCAGCCGTCGCTGGTATGCCAGGTCGCGATGCCGTGGTCAAGGCCAGGAGGTGAGCGACCCGGGGTCCGGTAAGAGCCCCTGAGTCGCGATGCTCAGGAGGTCCCCTTTGGCGCTCAAGCAGCCGTCGTTCGGTGAGAAAGGAGAGCGGTGTCGCTAACACGGGATTGCATTAGGTGCGGGGATGGTGCCACGGTAGCTGGTGCTTCCAGGTGGTGACTTATTTCGAGAATCAGGGACCGCTCTCTGGTGTGTCACCGGGTCCGTGCATCGGCAGGCGTGAGGTTGCTCGATGAGGTCCTCGCGTGTCCCTCCCCTCTTGCCTTTGCTCCCCTTTCTGCTCTACGTCCTCGGGTCCCGGCCCTCGAGCGAGTCTCAGCCGTCGCTGGTATGCCAGGTCGCGATGCCGTGGACAAGGCCAGAAGTTGAGGGCTGGAGAGCCAGTAGGAGCCCTGAGTCGCGATGCTCAGGCACCCCCCCTTTAACGTGCAAGCAGTTCGCGCAGATGAGAGTGAAGGAGACACCGCAAGGGCCTCGCCTGACGCAGCTCCTTTAGGAGATCCTGTAGACCCATCATAGAAAGAACGAGGGGTTTCCATGACAATTGACAGTCAGCCATTGGTTGCTTCCGAGGGGCGATGAGGCACTGAAGGCTTGACGAGGTGGCGCCATGCGGGGCTGCCGCAGCTAGAGCTCAGCCATTCAGGTTTGTCGGCGTTGCAGGGACGGACCCATGCGCAAGCGTCGTGCCATTTGGGAGCAGCTCCGTCAGTTGGCGTCAGTTGAGCGGGCAACTAGGTCAAACACATTAGCCGCGAAGGAGTGGATTCATTCAAATAGATGCTGGGAAGGCGGACGTCACTAGGTCAGGCCCGAGCGACTTGGGGATGATGCAGCCCGTGGGGCGCCCCCAACAAAGTAAGCTAACAACATGAAATAAAAGGGATACATGCCGCAGGGACGGACCCACGCAGCCTGGGAATAATGCAGCCCTGGGGGGCGCTCCCAGCTGGAAATGAAACTTGAAAGATGTCACCTGATGATGTTGAGGACGAAGGAGTGTTGGTGTAGCAGACTCGGTGGGCTGCGGAAGCCGATCCTCACGAGCCCCCAGGCCCAGGGGCTTCGGGAGGCTCCGGAGGTGCTGGTGGCTCCTCGCGGACCATCTCCATCTCCGCCAGGGCTGCGGAACGCCTGGCCTCTTGAGCCTCCATGATGCCCCTCATGAGGCGCTGGTACGTGGCAGCCGCGTTCGGCAAGCCGTAAGGCATGCGAACATAGCTGTGGGATGGACCTTCGCAGCGCCCCACTCGCGAGGGCCAGAGGCGCTCCAGAGAGGCGACTCGATTGAGCCCTGGTATGTCGATGCAGACGCGCAGCCCACCATCCTCGCCTGGATGGGGAGCCACAGCTGGTAGGCGGCGGCCGCCTTTCATGACTCTTGACTCCTGTAGCTCCTGAATGGCCTTGCTGACACGAACTCCTGAGGGTCTGGCCCTCCTTGCCTTACTCCTTCTTGAGGGAAACGTGCTTCGAAACACGCCTCCATGTGGTGCCCAAGCGCCTCCCTCGTGACCTTAGCTAGGTCGGTGGCCCTCCAGGGGAGAGCCCCCGAGCCCTGCCTGAGGAGAGCGCCGGGCACGCTTTCCTATGCGATGGAAGGAGGTTCCCCCTGGGCAGGCACGGGCCCTGAGGGGCCTGCCTCCTGAGGGGCCGGGCCGGACAATGTCTTCTTCTTCTTGGGGGCGCTCTCGGGAAGCCTCCTGCTTCCGCGATCCGGGTCTTCCAGTGATGCGGCCTGAAAGGCTCGTTCCAGGGAACACACCGCGTCCTTCTCTTCACAGGGCACCGTGATGACTCCGCCACTTCCTGGCATCTTGAGGACGTTGAAGCCGTGGTGAGTTACGGCCATGAACTTGGCCAGCGCTGGGTACCCAAGGATGGCGTTGTACGGCAGGCGAATGTGAGCGACCTCGAAGTCGATGAGCTCGGTGCGGTAGTTGTCGCGTGCCCTGAAGATGACAGGGAGGCGGACCTGCCCAATTGGGACCGTGGAACCGTCGGTGACTCCGGAGAAAGGCTTGGTTGGCTGAAGCTGGTTGTAGGGCACTTGGAGATTGTTGAATGTTTCCACGGACAGGACGTTGAGCCCTGCCCCGCCATCGATGAGGGTCCTGATAACCACCACATTGCTGATGATTGTGGCACAAAGCATCGGGAGGACTCCGGCTATGGCCGCACACTTGAGCTGAGCTGAATGTGATGGCGCACGCCGACCACCTGAAAGGGCGCGTGGCTTCGAGCTTGGGGAGGACTGCATTCACTTCACAGGCGAACTGCTTGAAGATGCGTTGAGAGGCTGGGCCTTGAGCCCCGCCCAGGATGCAGGCGATCGCGTGCGGCTCCTGGAAGCCCCCAGCCCCCTCGTCCTGATGGCGGTCCTCGTTTCTCCTTGGCTGCGGCGGCAGCGGAGGGAGGCCTGCGTTGCCTTGCGGGCGATCCTCGCGAGGCTGATCCCTCTAGTCTCCCTCGCGAGGCGGGTCTTGCCAGCGATCCTCGCGAGGTCGATCGCGCCACCCTTGGCGCGGGCAACGGTCTTCCCAGCGTCCTGCGTTCCTTCCTCCTCCTCGACCGTAGCCCCGGTCACCGTGGTCGAGGCCACGGCCGATCCTTCCTTCTCGCACGGCTCGGAGCTCTGGACATTCGTTGGTGTTGTGGGTGTGGAGGTCGTGGTACACACAGTACTGACTGCCCTTGGAAGATTCGGGCTGATCTCTGCCCCGCTTGGTGTCTGGTTCTGCCGCGAGCACGGCAGCCCCCTTGCGCTTCACATCCTTGGCCTTGGGCTTCTTCTCTTCTGGGTCCGCGATAGGCAGCTCGAGGAGGGAGAGACGCCCTTCCTCAGCCCTGGCGCACTTGGTTGCCAAGTTGAACAACTCCAAGGAAGTGCACAGGTCTTCATGCATCGCCAGCTCCTCCTTCATCTTGACATCGCGCACGCCGTCGGAGAAGGCTGGGATGATGGCCTCCTCGGTCACCTTGGGAATCTTGAGGCATGCGTTGTTGAAGCGCTGGATGTACTTCTGCAGGGTCTCTCCGGGTTGTTGCTTGATGCGGCGCATGTCGCTCACGGCGGGTGGCCGGTCGCGAGTACCTTGGAAGTTGGCGATGAAGCGGGTGCGCATCTTGTCCCAGGAGGAGATCGTGCCTGGAGCCAGGTTCAGGAGCCAGGTGCGGGCCCCGTCCTTGAGCGCCATGGGAAACCAGTTCGCCATGACCTTCTCGTCTCCGTTGGTAGCTTCGATGCCCAGCTCATAGAGCTGGAGGAACTCCGCAGGGTCGGCCGTGCCGTCGTAACGAGGAGGCAGGTCTGGCTTGAACTTGCCGGGCCACGCGACGCTGCGTAGCTCGGTGGTGAAGGCACGGCAGCCTGCTGTGGCCACGGGAGGCCTTGGGTGATGGAGAGCTTGGTCTTGCATGTCCCCACGCGCTGCAGCTGGGAGCAGCGCGGGGTCTTGACGTGCGGGAGCAGGAGCATGGTCGCGACGTGCTGGAGCAGGGAGTGCCCGGGCAACTTCTTCCGGGCGAGGGACTTCTTGGCAGCTCTGATCTTGCCGCGCTAGCACCTGACGGAGTGGGTTCCGCCCAGGGCCACGCGCCTTGGAGCCATGGCGCCTTCTTATGGAGGAGGTGGTTGGGGCGCCCCCGGAGCTTCGTCGCCCGCGCGGGGCGGGGTGCGGTGCAGCGGAATGGACGGCCCAGGAGAGCCCCCTGCGGCGCGGACGAGCTCGGCGACGCGGTCGAGCCATTCTTCATAGACGTCGTCGACGAGACGGTAGCGCAGGAGCTCGTTTGCCGCGATGAGCGCAGCTTGAGCCTCCATGGGTGCGCGGAGTGTGCGGGACAAAGAACCAGCTGGGGTGAGCGAGGGAGTAGCGGTGCGGCCGTCTTGCCGCACTGACGGATGCTGATACGACACTTGCTACTCGTTCCCCGCCGGGCCGGTGGCGGCGTTGACGGCAGGTGATGGGGAACGGCGAGGACGCCCGCCGACAGGAGCCGTCTGGGCGACGTGGAAAGCGAGAGCGGCCCGGCGCTCGGCGCGGGCCCAACGAGCGTCAGACATGGACGCGATGGTCGGAGGAGAACGGGGTGGTGGAAGACGAATTCTGGCGCACCCCTACCTGGCGCGCCAAATGTCGGATTTCGGGTTCCGGCAGACCCTTGAGGTTCGAACACTGGGGTGCGCGCGGAGATTTCGCCTTCTACCTACCTGCACCCCTCCGCCTCGCTAAGATCTAAGCTATGGAAAGAACAGCACAAGAGACACAGGGTTTATACTGGTTCGGGCCACCATTGTGGTGTAATACCCTACTCCAGTGTGTGGTGTGGTGGATTGCCTCTTGGGCTGATGATGATGTGCAATACAAGGAAGAACAGCCTCGCGAGGGTCTGTTCTTGGCTGGGGGGATGAACTGCTAGGAGGAGTTCAGTCGCCCTTCTCTCACTCTCTCTGTTTGACGCTACTCGATCCGATCCTAGCTAGTTTCTCTCTTGGCTTCTAGATTCTCCCTTCTTCATTGCCCCTCTACCCTGTGAGTGGCTAGTCCTATTTATAGGCAAAGGCCCTGGGCCTCTTCCCAAATATTGAGCGGTAAGGGCGCCAACAATTGGCCATTTTGAAGGGGAACATCTGGTACACTTATCCTGACTAAAGTTGGTCCTCGCCTGCCAAAGGCTCTGGTGGTGACGCTGGCTTGGGCTCCACAATGACTTCCTCCCTGCCGTTGGACTGGTCTTGGTCTCGTTGCACTGAAACGGGTGCCTTTGCTTAATGCTCTCGCCTGCGCTTGCTCCCTTTGCACCAAAGAGGAAAGGAGGACACTGCGCGGCTGGCGCCCGCCTGGCGCCTTTGGTCGTCATGGCTTGCATCACGGGCACCTCGTGAGGTACCCTTCCTTGATCTCTCCGCCTCCTCGCGAGCCAGCCTGATGAGGCCCTGCCTGAGGAAGCTCCGTGTCGTCCACCCCGCGAGGCTTGGCCCCTCGCGAGGGTCTTGGGTCTGTGTTGATGAAGATGGGCCGCGCTGGGCCCCCTTTTGAGCCACGCCGCAGGCCGCAGGTAGGCAAGTCTGGGGACCCCCGTTCCCAGAACGCCGACACCTTGAGTTGCGTGAAATTTCTAGGATCAACCAAAATGCAATAAAATATGATATGCAATGATGCTCTATGGTATAACATTCCAAATTGAAAATTTTGGATGTTACAGCCACCTGGCAGGCTGTCGATGCCCATCTTCAGCTATATGGTGTGTTTTGGCCTGGAAAAAAATCAGAAGGAAGCTTTCGGGGCGAAGCACCACCGTCTCGAGGTGGAACTTGGGCAGAACCAATCTAGGGCTCCGGCGGAGCTGTTTTGCCGGGGAAACTTCCCTCCGGGAGGGGGAAATCGAAGCCATCGTCATCACCAACTATCCTCTCATTGAGAGGGGGTCAATCTCCATCAACACCTTCACTAGCACTGTCAGTGTCAAAACTGGCGGATCTCGGGTAGGGGGTCCCGAACTGTGCGTCTAGGCGGATGGTAACATGAGACGAGGGACACGATGTTTTTACCCAGGTTCAGGCCCTCTTGATGGAGGTAAAACCCTACGTCCTACTTGATTGATATAGATGATATGGGTATTACAAGAGTAGATCTACCATGAGATCAAGGAGGCTAAACCCTAGAAGCTAGCCTATGGTATGATTGTTGTTCCTACGGACTAAAACCCTCCGGTTTAAATAGACACCGGAGAGGGCTAGGGTTACACAGAGTCGGTTACAATGGTAGGAGATCTACATATCCATATCGCCAAGCTTGCCTTCCACGCCAAGGAAAGTCCCTTCCGGACACGGGACGAAGTCTTCAATCTTGTATCTTCATAGTCCAGGAGTCCGGCCGAAGGTATAGTCCAGCTATTCGGACACCCCCTAACCCAGGACTCCCTCAGTAGCCCCCGAACCAGGCTTCAATGACGACGAGTCCGGCGCGCAGATTGTCTTTGGCATTGCAAGGCGTGTTCGCCTCCAAATTTCGTGTACCTGTTGAATAATGTCCGGTTTCTTGTAAATGTAGCGCTCCTTGGCTTCTACGCCCAATAATGGCCATCTTCCATGTGTCAAACGAATACGAAAAGTCAGGGTATTTTTACATTTACACCCCTAGCCGCGTGAATGAGCTGCCTATTTAAGGGGACGAGGATTTAGATCCAAACCACACCTTCTCCCCTCCGCGAGTATTCATCAGAGCGTATCCGACAGAGGTCCATTCTATCATGGCCGGCCGCCGCAGCTCCTCCTCTCGCCCTTCCAGCCCTCAGCCTGGAGATTGGGACAGATGCTCCATCCCGCACAGCGAGCTAGTGACGCTCCAGACCAAGGGATTTCTCCCCCCGGCCTATATGGTCCCGGTTCGAGCTGGACTTGCCACCTATAATGGCGGAAAGCAAGCGGAGAGCGCCCCCAATCCCTCCAAAGGAGAGCGGGTATGCCTTGTCCCTTACTTAATAAGAGGGCTCGGATTTCCAATTCATCCGTTTCTCCCTGGGCTCCTAGAGTTCTATGGCCTCCAGCTGCACAACCTCACGCCTGCCTCCATATTGCATATTGCGGGCTTCGTAGCCCTTTGCGAGCTGTTTTTGGGCTGCGAGGCTCATTATGCGCTGTGGAAAAGGCTATTCTGCCTTGTGCCCCGTTCTCAGAAGGGGTCAATATATCAAGTGGGCAGAGCCGAAGTGTGGCGCATCGCCGGGACCGGATATCTATCCGGAACCCCAAAGAAGGCGTCCGAGGACTGGCCTTCAGAATGGTTTTATATAGAGGATGTCCCACTGCTGGATCCTGTCCGGATCGGCATCCCTGAGTTCGACAGTGCTCCCCTAAAGAAGCGCCTAAGCTGGTGTCCACGGATCCCTCAGAGGGAAAGTGACAAGGACGTTCTTTACCTGATGGGCCGGATAAGATTGTTAGCTCATTCCGGACTGACCATGATCTGGGTCATGGCCGCATGCATCATGCAAGGCGTGCAGCCGCTTCAGTATAGAGGCCACCCCATGTGGGACTTCAACAGGGAGGACGACGCCACCCGCCATGGCCGTAAGGGGCCGGATTCGGCTCCCGCTCTAATAAAGATCTTGTCCGCTTTGTACAAGGGAGAAGAGGAGGAATTTCTCCGCGTCAACCCATAGGGTGGATTTTGTATGTACAATCCCCCAAGTTGGGTAAGTGGACACTTTTACTTGCCCATCCATTTTATCTTCCCATCATTAAATATTCAGTCTAACGACTTCAACATAGGAACTGTGCCAGGCTGTTAAAGAAATAAACAGCCCTCCTCCACAACCCGAGGATCCGGGACGGTCCCTCGACCCGGCCTCTCAAGAGGATCCGGACTTATCTGTGGAGCTGATTGATGGGGTGTTTCATCAATTGAGCAAGGATAACACCTTGGTGGCCATTACAGCCGATTACCCCGGGCTACTCCCAGCCTCACACGTAACTGAGACCGAAGTCCCGGCACTTTGAAAAGGGATCTATCCTCGCGTGTTTTCGATTGCCGTGTGACAACCGTGTTTTGCACGGGAGGCCGAGCCTACGGCGACTAGCCAACGAGGGGCGGCAAGGCCCCGCGGCTGAAAAGAAGTGTGGTCTGGACTAAGACGCCAGCGCAAAGGTATAGTGCGCCATCTTATTCCCAAGTGTTATTCCTTCAAGGCGTATTAACGCTTGTGCTCTCTTCAGGACGAAGAGGCCTCGCCGGACTATATCTGGAGAGGTTGCCAATCGCGCCTCCACCAGCAGGCTCCAAAGCCTGGTCCGGAAGCGGAGGCGAGCACAAGGCGCGCACCGGACGCTCCTCCGACAGAGGATGCGGATAGGCTGTCTGCCACCAATTCCGAGGTGGAGAGTGCCATGAACCACAGGCGTCGCCGGACAGTTCTTCGCGACCCTTGTTTCTCCCAAGAGGCATTGGATGCCTTCAATTCGGGAGATGCATACCTCCGTGCCGCTCAAAATGGTCTAGCCAGAGCCATGGAGCAATATGTAAAAGACATACGGGTAAGAAAATTTTGGTAATTAAATATATACCAATAGCCCCCGAGACTTGAAAAAGTTAGAATAACTGATTTAAGGATCATTTGTTATGCAGGTTCTTACACAAAAGAATACCCTACTGTCCCAGGAGCTGGAAGAGTGCAAAGCCCAACTTGAGGCCGCACTAGTCGCGGCAGGGGAGCCCACGGAGACCCCCTCTGGTAATATATGCTTCGAAAGATAAGTATTTTGCGAAGTGCGGCGTGGGTGCAAATCTGACAAATGAAATTGCAGATGGTTCCGGATTAAATCCGGAAAAGCAACAACTCCTACGCCAGCTGAAGGCTGGTGAGAGTGTGCTGACAAAGGTGAGGCGGGAGAAGAACGATCTCCAAGATGCCAACACCAAGCTGGGCGTTGAACTGAAGGATGTTCGTGCCCAGCTGTTGGACTCCGTTAAGGAGAATCAGCGGCTTCGACGCGGCATATTTAGTAAGTGCTTAAACAAACTTTGAAAAAAAGAGTTCGGCGAGGAAATCGACTAGCAGAGTAATGTCTGTAGGTATGCTAACAGGTCGTCCTGGAGAGGAAATGCCCGGTTCTACGGGTGACCTTCTTCCCGAGCTCTCACAACTGCACGAGCGAGTTCGCCAGGTGATGCAAGGCGTCGCCCATGCCTTGTGGCCATCCGTCTCCATGCCCGGAGGCCTTGGAGAGCTTGTAGAGAAGCTGAAGGGAGCGCGGTGGCGCTTCTCATTGTGGAAGATGTCGGCCTGCCGTCAAGGCGCCAGGGAGGCCTGGGCCATGGTGAAGACGCGGTACACGAAGGCTGACCCAAACCGCATGGCCGAGGTCGGACCCGTGGGGCCGATGGGAAGGAGATCCCTGTGAGCTTAGTATACGGCCAAGTAGAATTGGCCGCAAAGTATTCCCAATAGGACTGTAAGCTAGACAGCCTGTTAGATGGTATTGAAGAGGAATCCAATCAGTGAGATTGACTATGTAATTTTAATTGACATGTGTAATGCCTTCTAGCCGGATTGTAGATCGTTTGTCATGGCCGACCTTTTCGCTTCAACCTCGGGACCTGACGGTCCGGAGTGTGTCCGAATACCCTCGCGGTTATATAAGAACCGGGGTATGCATGGAGACCAGGCGTAGGGGTCATTAGTGCTTGAACAGACAAGTGCCCAACTAGTTATGTTATATTACATGGTTAGTAAGAAACATCTTCCAGGGAGAATAGTTCCGTTAGGGGTTCCTTTCCCTGGGAGGCATGCCCTAAAGTGCATGTCCATTCTGCGAAAAGAGACGTAGGAAAAACATCTGGGGGCGTATAGATAAATAAGTGAAAAAAAGATCATCTTTAGTTCACCGACCAAATATTCCCTTAAGAACGCTAGCTTTCGGCTTCAGTCTGAGGTACACATCCGGCTGACCCGGCAGTAACAATCGCAGAGGTGCTCCCTTTACCACCTAGCCGAACAATCGGGAACGTAGGGGTAAGCACAGGAGCCAGGCAACCCAGCTTGGCCAAAACTTAAGTCATATCGATGCATATAATGGTGAATAAAAGGTACATGTGGAAGTGTGACACATGTGTTGGGCATGAAGCCCGTATAAATAAGCTTCTGTTTAAAGAACCCCCAGGTTTAATGAGCGCGGATAGCGCGTCACTTTATGAGCCTTTAAAGGCTATAAGAGAGAGAGGGAGGAGAAGGAGAGAAATGTAAGACAGAAAGTATATAAAAAATGGACAGAGGAAGGAGACGAACACAGAGTCCGGCGCCAGGCATAGAATCTTCGGAGATGGGCTGCATTCCATGGGTTCGGCTCGAGTCGGTTATCCGATGCATCTCGCAGGCGGTACGCTCCACCAGTCAGGACTTGGTCAATTATGAAGGGACCTTCCCACTTGGGCTTGAGTTTGTCCTTTTTCTTGTCCGGCAGGCGTAGAACTAATTCGCCAACGTTGTAATTTTTGGCCCGTACTTCTCTGCTTTGGTATCTTTGAGCCTGCTGTTGATAGAATGCGGAACGGGCTTTTGCCACGTCACGCTCTTCCTCCAAGGCGTCCAAATTGTCCTGCCGATCGAGCTCGGCTTCTCTTTCTTCGTACATGTGCACTCGAGGTGAGTCATGAATTATGTCGCAGGGCAAAACTGCCTCTGCGCCGTACACCATGAAGAATGGTGTGTATCCGGTGGTACGATTCGGTGTGGTCCGCAGCCCCCAGAGTACGGAGTCGAGCTCCTCTACCCAGTGCATATTAGATTCCTTAAGGGACCGCACTAATCTGGGTTTGATGCCGCTCATGATAAGACCATTTGCACGTTCGACCTAGCCGTTAGTTTGTGGGTGATAGACGGAAGCATAATCGAGCTTGATGCCCATGTTTTTGCACCAGAGTTTTACCTCGTCGGCCGTAAAGTTCATGCCATTATCAGTGATGATGCTATGGGGGATGCCGTAACGGTGTACAACCCCGGATATAAAGTCTATCACCGGTCTGGATTCGGCCATCTTAACAGGATTGGCTTCTATCCATTTGGTGAACTTATCCACCATGACCAGTAAGTATTTTTTCTTGTGGGTTCCGCCTTTAAGGGGTCCAACCATGTCAAGCCCCTAGACCACGAAGGGCCAAGTGATGGGGATAGTTTGGAGGGCGGTGGGTGGCATATGGCTTTGGTTTGCAAAAAGCTGGCAACCGACGCATCGTTGGACTAAGTCCTGGGCGTCTGCCTAGGCCGTCGGCCAATAAAATCCTGTACGGAAGGCCTTGCTTACAAGGGACCGAGCTGCAGCGTGATGACCGCTGAGTCCGGCATGAATTTCAGCTAGGAGGTTCGCCCTTCCTCTTCAGAGATGCACCTTTGAAGGACTCCGGTAGTGCTTTTCTTATAAAGGTCTCCCTCATGGACTTTATAGGCTTTAGATCGCCGCACTATGCAGCGTGCCTCATTTTGGTCCTCGGGGAGTTCCTGCCTAGTGAGGTAGGCGAGGAATGGTTCTGTCCATGGGGCAATGACGGCCATTATTACGTGGGCTGAAGGTGTTATTTCATTGGCAGAGCCTCCAATTAGTTCAGAGTGTTCGGTGTCGGGCAGTGCGGTTGGCTCCGGGCTGTTATTGCCGGGTTCCCCTTCCCATACTACGGATGGCTTGAACAACCTTTCCAAGAAGATGTTGGGGGGGGGGACTACATCGCGTTTTGCGCCGATGCGTGCCAGGACATCTGCCGCCTGATTATTTTCCCAGGCTATATGGTGAAATTCGAGCCCTTCGAACCGAGCTGACATTTTTAGGACGGCGTTGTGATAAGCTGCCATTTTTTGATCCTTGGCATCAAAGTCTCCATTTATTTGGGATATTGCGAGGTTCGAGTCCCCGCGCACCTCTAGGTGTTGAATGCCCATGGATACTGCCATCCGGAGACCATGTAAAAGGGCCTCATATTCGGCTGCATTGTTGGAGTCTGTGTACATTATCTGGAGTACGTATTGAACTGTGTCTCCTGTGGGGGACGTCAAAACGATGCCAGCCCCTAGACCGGCCAACATTTTGGAGCCGTCGAAGTGCATGACCCAATTTGAATATGTGCCGTACTCTTTAGGGAGTTCGGCCTCCGTCCATTCTGCGACGAAGTCGGCCAAAACTTGCGACTTGATAGCTCGCCGTGGCTTGTAAGTTATGTCGAACGGGAGGAGCTCAATGGCCCATTTTGCAATCCGGCCCGTCGCGTCACGGTTGTTTATAATATTGTTAAGTGGCACTTCCGAGGCTACTGTTATTGAACACTCTTGAAAGTAGTGTCGCAGCTTCTGGGGTGCCATAAATACCGCGTACGCAATCTTTTGATAATGCGGGTACCGTGACTTGCACGGAGTAAGGACAGTGGACACATAGTAGACCGGCTTTTGAAGGGGGAATTTGTGTCCGACAGTTTCTCATTCGACGACGAGCACTGCGCTTACGACCTGATGGGTTGCTGCAATGTATAATAGCATTGGTTCGCCAATGTTTGGCCCGGCCAGGACTGGGTTTGTTGCCAAGATGGCTTTTATTTCGTCGAGTCCGGCCGTGGCTGCATCCATCCACTCGAAGTGGTCGGTGCGCCGAAGGAGGCGGTAAAGGGGTAGGGCCTTTTCTCCCAAGCAGGAGATAAAGCGGCTTAGAGCCGCCACGCATCCGGTTAATCTTGGCTGGATTTGCTTCAATTCCTCTACCGGATACAATGAAGCCCAAGAGCTTTCCAGCTGGAACACCGAAAACGCATTTTTCCGGGTTGAGCTTGATGTCGTATGTTCGGAGGTTATCGAATGTTAGCCTCAAGTCGTCTACTAGAGATTCGACATGTCTTGTTTTTAACGACCACATGATCTACGTATGCCTCCACTGTTTTGCCGATCTGGTTTGCCAGACATGTCTGAATCATGCGCTGATATGTTGCGCCGGCGTTTTTGAGCCCGAAGGGCATTGTGTTGAAGCAGAATGGGCCGTATGGTGTGATGAATGCCGTTGCGGCTTGGTCTGACTCTGCCATCTTTATTTGATGGTAGCCGGAGTATGCGTCGAGGAAACACAACGAATCATGTCCTGCGGTAGCGTCGATAATTTGATCGATGCGGGGGAGAGGGAAGGGATCCTTTGGGCAAGCCTTGTTAAGGTCTTTAAAATCAACGCACAGGCGCCAGGATTTGTCCTTCTTTGGTACCATCACCAGGTTTGCTAGCCAGTCCGGGTGTTTTATATCTTTGATGAATCCGGCCTCCAATAGCTTGGCTAGTTCCTCTCCCATGGCCTGTCTCTTAGGTTTAGAAAAACGCCGAAGAGCCTGTTTGACTGGCTTGAACCCTTTTAGGATATTTAAGCTGTGTTCGGCCAGGCTGCGTGGGATTCCTGGCATGTCTGAAGGGTGCCAGGAGAAAATGTCCCAGTTCTCTCGTAGGAACTCTCGCAGTGCGGCATCTACATCAGGGTTTAACTGTGCCCCGATGGAAGCTGTTTTATTGGGGTCCGTTGGATGGACCTGGAATTTGACTATTTCGTCCACCGGTTTAAAGGAGGTGGACTTGGATCTTTTGTCGAGTATCACATCGTCCGTATTCACCATGGAGCGCAGCGCAGTCAGTTCCTCAGCCGCTAGGGCTTCGGATAGCGCCTCGAGGGCCAGTCCGGCTGTCTTGTTTTTGGCGCGGAGTGCTATGTCCGGATCACTAGCGAGAGTGATGATTCCGTTAGGCCCGAGCATCTTGAGCTTCATGTACCCGTAATGGGGTATTTCTTGGAAGATTGTAAACACTTCCCGCCCTAGCAGAGCGTGATATCCGCTACTGAACGGGGCCACTTGGAACGTGACCTCTTCGGACCTATAATTATCCGGCGTGCCGAACACCACATCTAGTGTAATTTTTCCTGTATAGCGCGCTTCCCAACTGGGGATTATTCCTCTAAAGGTTGTGCTGCTTCGCTCAATGCGGTTCCAGTCTATTTCCATTTTGTGAAGGGTTTCCTCATAAATGAGGTTCAATCCGCTGCCGCCATCCATGAGTACCTTGGTAAGACGAAAGTCGTCCACTATTGGACTGAGGACCAATGCGGCTGGTGCTCGGGCTGTTCGGAATTTAGGTTCATCACTGGCGTTAAAAGTAATAGCCGTGTCACTCCATGGGTTTATTGTTGCTACTTGGTAGACTTCGGCAAAGCTGCGGAGTGTTCTTTTTCGCATATTATTTGATGCGAAAGTCTCGAAGACTGTTAATACCGTACTGGTGTCTCTAGGGTGGCTTTCTGTGGCTTCTGGAATTAGAAGATCTTTGCCAATTTTTGCCACCTGCCGGAGTATCCAACATGCTCTAAGGCTGTGAGTTGGTGTGGCGCCCTCTGCACTGTGAATTTTACAGGGTCCATTAAGCCATCCTTCCAGTACAGTTCCGTGCCCTATAGAGGGCTTTTTCTTTTTGGTATTGAACCCGGGTGTCTGGCGATGATGCACCCTTTTATTTTGGACTGGGTTTGTATTCAGGGCCAGATTGTCCCAAAATTTTATTTCGGTTTTCCAGGCGCTTTCCATCGCACAGTACTTTCGTACTATGGACGCCAAGTCAGCGAAGCGTGTAATATCACGGCGACTTATGGCATTAAGGATTCCCTTGTCCATGCAATTATTGCAGAAGAATCAAATTGCGTCTTCCTCGCGGCAGTCCTTTATCCTGTTCATAACCAGGAGGAATCTGGCCCAGTAATGATGTACTATTTCTTTGGGCTCTTGCCTAATTTGGGATAGATCGCTTATGTATGAGTGGGTGGGTGGAATCAAATCCGAAACCTCACCCAATCTGAGACCCAGGGGCCAAGGAGTTTCTGAACTCGGAAGTTTGGATTCTTGGATGCTGTCCAATGAATCTAGCCCGTCGCCTGACTTTAAGTTCAGGTCTTGAGTGATGTCCTCCATGTAAGTGCATCTAGTGCCACCCCTAGTTGGTTTTGGAGTATTGACGACAAACCTAGTTGAGGGACTAATGTGTTTGTGAGAATTGCGGGATAACACAGGTAGAAGTTCCTCAATGATTCGGTTTCACTACCAGAGATGACCCCTAAAAATGTACGAAGACATTGAATACAATGGTGGTTTATGAAGATATTCATATTGAAGACAATGACATGAGAAGACTCCCTATGAAGCTTATGGAACTCGAAGACTTAGTTCCTTCGTAGTTTTATTTCATTCATGTTGTGTCATAGGAACCACCGTACTGTTAAGTGGGGTCCAAGAGAACCAGTCAGAATGACTGAAGTGATGCCTAATTCAAATCCTATGTCTTCGAGCGAAGACTATGAGAGCAAAACTCGTCCAGAGTCGGACAAGTCAGCTTTACTTGCAGCTCAAGTAAAGTTGCCATGAGAGTTCGAAATCTGACCGTTGGAACACGTGTCAGTTCCTTAGTGACCCAGGGTCATTTCGGACAAATCAGGTCGGGTTGCCAAGTGGCTATAAATAGCCCGCCCCCACAACCATAAACGGTTGGCTGCTCAGATTTCAGTGCACGGATTTTGTCGTTTGAGAGCAACCCACCTCGAAGCCTTTGAGAGAAAATTCCAAGTGAGGAGAAAAGCCCTAACCACCTAGAGCCAGAGTAAATTGGGCATCACTTAAGTCTTCTTGTCTGTGTGATCTGAAGACTTATTACACTTGAGGACTGTGAATCCTCCAGACGGTTAGGCGTCGCGTTCAGAGCATCCAAGAGACATTGTGGATTGCCAGTGAATGAAGTCTGTGAAGGTTTGGGAGTCTACCTTGAAGACTTACCAGAGTGATTGGGCGAGGACTAAGTGACCTTAGCTCAAGGAGAAAACGGTGAGGACTGGGTGTCCTGAGCTGCGTGTTCAGGACTGGGTGTCCTTTGGTTTAAATACCTAGCCGCTCCAACCAGACGTACAGTTGTCACAGCAACTGGAACTGGTCCAACAAATCATTGTCTTCAACGTGTCACTGGTTTCATCTTCACTTCCTTTGACTTACTGTTATTCATTGTGAAGCCATTGCATGCTTGCTCTATCTTTTGTCTTCACAACGTAACTGTATGAGTTGTTTGGCTTCATAACTTCTTCCTACCTGATCCTTATTACACTGAAGCTGTTTGTCACTGTGCTTTCACTCTATTGAATGCATGACCATGGCTGGCATAGTGTAATCTAACTTCCGCTGCATAGTAATAGGCATAATCTTCACTGTTTGTCTTCATAACTCCCAAGTTTTGAAGACTTTCATAAAAATCGCCTATTCACCCCCCCTCTAGTCGATATAACACACTTTCTCTCCCCTCCGCGGGTATCCGGCTTGGAGGGATCGGGAATCCGGACATAGCTAGTCCATAAGATAGATGAAGGGTCGCTGCACTGTCCTTCTACCACGGCAACGTGATGGGTGAACTGGGGAGAGTTAATCTCTCTCAGATCGGGTTTAGGCCCAATCTGGTCATAATCCGTAGCGACTCCCAGGGCGGCGAAGCGATCCAAGAGCTCGTTTAGGGAAGAGAGCTCCATTGGATCTAGCTGCTCGGCGAATTCCGAGCTGACGTGAAGATTGCTTTCGATGACCCGAGAGGTCATCGTCGGCGCAGCAGCCGAATGGGCGGTCATAAGGAAACCACCTAGCCTGAGAGTTTGGCCGGCAGCCAACGCTCCCTTAGCAACGGTGCCGTCTTTAAAGGCGGGATGAGGCATCCTTCCTGATGGCGACGGCACAGAGGAACTCACAATGAAAGCACCAATGTCGGTGTCAAAACTGGTGGATCTCAGGTAGGGGGTCCCGAACTGTGCGTCTAGGCGGATGGTAATAGGAGACGAGGGACACAATATTTTTACCCAGGTTCGGGCCCTCTTGATGGAGGTAAAACCCTACGTCTTGCTTGATTGATATTGATGATATGGGTATTACAAGAGTAGATCTACCACGAGATCAAGGAGGCTAAACCCTAGAAGCTAGCCTATGGTATGATTGTTGTTCCTACGGACTAAAACCCTCCGGTTTATATAGACACCGGAGAGGGCTAGGGTTACATAGAGTCGGTTACAATGGTAGGAGATCTACATATCTGTATCGCCAAGCTTGCCTTCCACGCCAAGGAAAGACCCTTCCGGACACGGGACGAAGTCTTCAATCTTGTATCTTCATAGTCCAGGAGTCCGGCCGAAGGTATAGTCCGGCTATTCGGACACCCCCTAACCCAGGACTCCCTCAAGCACCATCTCCTCTCAAACCCTAGTTCATCTCTTGTATCCGATCTTTGTCTCAAAACCTCAGATTGGTACCTGTGGGTTGCTAGTACTGTTGATTACTCCTTGTAGTTGATGCTAGTTGGTTTATTCGATGGATCCTCTCGGTGTTACGGTATCCATCATCGTCTGACCAGACATATTGTGATTTGATCACAGCGATGCCGGAACACGGGAACGAGAAAAGAGAACAAAACTGGTAACAGGAAAATTGGCACAATGAACAAGTTGTTGATTCATGGGGATGCCACTAAATCTCACCGCAGGTTTTTATACCATATCACGAAGCAACAGGAAAACATTCAATAACCACAAGTTCATTTGAATATTTATTCGTGTGGGTATAGTGATCAAAATGGATGACCATGGTTCTGTTATTGATCATTGATTGGAAAGAGTTTCGGTCATAAATATATTTCACCGAACCTACAGGGTCACTCACTTAAGGTTCATCTATCTATTGATTACTATACAGGGAGTCAAAGAGAAAGTCAAAGCTTCGGAAAAAACGAAAAAGTTTCAAAGAGAAAGCATGAAATGTTTCGGAGTAATCAGAAATGTTTCGGAGAGAAAAAAATCATCCTACCAGAAATGTTTTGGAACGGCTCCAAAATTAGTTTAGGGGGTGCTGGAAATATTGTGGACCTTCGAGATTTTTTTGGATAAAACGGTAAGGGAAAAATATTTCATGAAAATATCTCATGAACAACAGGATGAATAGTGGCAACACTATTAGGGGAAAATATCTGGTGAATAGTGGGATGAACAGTGGAAACACTAATAAAGGAAAATATCTCATGAATAGTGGGAAAATATCTGAGGGCTTTTTGGTATTTTCCACCAAGCCTCTACCCCTTGCTTACCTTATAAATAAAGGTGGAGAGGGCTCTTCATTTCATCCAAGTTTCTCTTAACACAAGCCATGCAATGATCTGGCTTTATTTCTCTCACTCCACAAAATAGTTTCGTAGTGTCGGAAGGTTGTCTAGTCTCCGGTAGGACCTAGTCCTGGACGACAAAGCCCTATTGAATAGTTGACACCGGATGTGTGCAACCTGGTTGAGAAGTCGTAGTTTCAATCTTAGTTCAAGGAACACATCGAGGTTTTGTCTGAGAACCTCCCAAAGGGCTGTCCGAGGAAGAACATCCTCGGGGTTGGGAGGGTGTAAAATCCTAGCTGCCGGGATCTGTCCCTTTCTGCATCTCATATCATTCCAAAGGTATTCACTTATGCTTCATAACTAGTTAGATTCCTCACTTGTACCTATTCATGGATTCGTACAAATCTGGAACCAACTCTCTTCAAATAAGTGAATGTCTTCGCACTATGAGGTCAATGTCTTCAAACTGATTTATCTTCAAAATCTTCTAAGGATGCAGATGACCTCTTCCCTTCCCTCGCATCTCTAATGTTGTCACAGGTACATGTCCGTGGGAGAATCCCTAAGTTCTCATAGTTTGCATTCATTTGCAGAGTTCTTGCAGCATCATATTCACTCTCCCGAAGCCGGTTCTTGTCTAACCAGTAGACAGAAGCCTTTCACAGTTCTGAAGCCTATCTGCTTGAATATCATGGCCACTGAGAAGTCGGCCAGGAAAGGTGGCAGGCAGCACCGTGGCAATACAGCTCTAGATCTGCCTCCAGATCTGTATGAACTATACAAGACAGATCCTGAGGAGAACTGCAACCAGCGCAAGACCCGGATCCAATGGATCAGAAGATATTGGGCAGAACTGTGGTTCAAGTACAATTTCGTCACTGCGGAATATGCAGAGAAGAATGCCATCAAGCGCCCGTGGGGCGATATTCTCTACAGGAATTTGCAGCCAAAGTCGAAGCCGGAAGCTATTGCTCAAGGTTTCTATCCTTGCATGGTCAGAGGACCGCAACCTGAAAAAGCCGACCCATCATCTTTGGTATGGTGTCGTGACGAGAATTTCTTCAAGTGCAACTATCATTTTGCCAAGGAGTGAGCTACGAAGAACAGGAACGAACTCGGACTTAACTTCAACCCTGGTCCGTCTGCTCCAAGGCCGAATGGCACACATGACGCAAGTCCCAATGTCATCGGCCCCTTCACAAGCCTCGATGGGCTCCTCTCCCACATTGCTGCTTAGAGGGCCATCATGGATCAATCTGCTGATGACGCTGACTCTAAAGAAGTGCCAGCACCACCAAAGCAAAAGAGGAAACCAAAGGCTTCAAAGCCCTCTGCTGCACCAACCGCTTCAACTATGAAGCCATTGGCCACTGCACCTCCTGAACCCAGTGTGCAGTCTGAATACCTGTCTCGCATGTCCAAGAGGACCAAGAAGCCCAAGAAAGTTTCTGGGAATGACTTGACTCCTGCTGCCATTCTGCGCAACGAGGAAGACACCATTGATCTGTCCAGCGATGAAGATCTTGGTGATGAAGCTCTAGAAATGTTGATCAAGAGCAAGCAAGAGGCGGAGATCTTTAATGATCTGCCTTCTTTGATGTTGATATCTTGAACAACTTCATCGATGAATGGTTTGATGACCAGAGCATCAGTATTGATGACCTTCAGCTGCCCGTGGACATCAACGTCACATTCCATGGAGCCATTGCCAATGAATTGGCCTTGGCTCGGAAAAGAGTCGAGCTCAAGACCAAGATTGATCATGAGAAGGCGCATTTCAAGAAGCGCATGGCCAAGCTCAGCGTGGCTGATGGGTGAAGATTGATCGTGAGAAGGCGCATTTCAAGAAGCACATTTGAATGTTGAGGTTCATAGCCTCTCAAGACAACAACTACTTTACCTTTTTGTAAGTGCATCTAGTGCCACCTCTAGTTGGTTATGGAGTATTGACGACAAACTTTGTTAAGGGACTAATGTGTTTGTGAGAATTGCAGGATAACACAGGTAGTAGTCCCATATTGATTCGATTTACCTACTAGAGATGACCCCTAAAAATGTGTGAAGACAATGGTGGTTCGTGAAGACTTTCACGATTAAGATTATGACATGTGAAGACATTCATATGAAGACTATGGAGTGCGAAGACATAGCTGTTTTGTAGTTTCCTTTTCTTCTTTGTTGAGTCATTGGAACCACCATACTGTTAAGTGGGGTCCAAGTGAACAAAGTCAGAGTGACAGAAGTGATGCTCAACAAAATCCTATGTCTTCGAGCGAAGACAATGAGAGCAAATCTTATCCAGAGCTGAATGAGTCAGCTTTACTTGTAGCCCAAGTCAAGCTGCCGCGTGTGTTTGAAATCCGACTGTTGGGCACGTGTCAGTTCCTTAGTGACCCAGGGTCATTTCGGACAAATCAAGTCGGGTTGCCTCCTGGCTATAAATAGCCCACCCCCTACACCATAAATTGGTGGCTGCTCAGAATTAGTGCACGGCTTTTGTCGGTTGAGAGTAACCCACCTCCGAAGCATTTGGGAGAGAGAGAGATCCTTGCGAGGACAAAGCCCTAAACACCCAGAGCCAAAAAGTGTTAGTCATCACTGAAGTCTTTCTGTCTGCATGACCTGAAGACTTGTTACACTTGAGGACTGTGAATCCTCCAGCCGGTTAGGCATTGCGTTCTGAGGATCCAAGAGTCATTGTGGATCATCGGTGGACGAAGTCTGTGAAGGTTTGGAAGTCTACCTTGAAGACTTACCAGAGTGATTGGGCAAGGACTGGGTGTCCTTAGCTCAAGGGGAATAAGGTGAAGACGCGGTCTTCTAAGTTAAATCTCAGCCTCCCTAACCAGACATACAATTGTCATAGCAACTGGAACTGGTCTACCAAATCGTTGTCTTCACCAAGCAACTGGTTCTATCCTTCACTTCCCTTTACTTTACAGTTTGTCTTCGTGAAGTCATTTCTTGCTTGTATGATCTAATTGACTTCACTGAGTGAAGATTATTTACTGTTTGGTTTCATACTATCCTCCATCCTGATCTATACTACCTAGCTGCTGATAGTCTTCGTGCTTTCACTTCATTGCATACTTGACTATGGCTTGTATAGTGTAGTCTACCTTTCGCTGCATATCAATAGTTTCATTTCTATTGTTTGTCTTCAAAGACCTCATGGTTTGAATACTTGCATAAAAATCGCCTATTCACCCCCTCCCTCTAGTCGATAACTAGCACTTTCAACTGGTATCAGAGCAAGGTGCTCCCTTGTTCTATGTGATTTGGTTTAACCACCTGGAGTTTTAGCTATGTCGACTGCAGGGATAATCAAGGTCTCCGCTGCGTGCCCTGTCTTTGTTGGCACTGATTACCCCTACTGGAAGAACAAGATGTGCATGCATCTCGAAGCCTTTGACGTCGACCTCTGGTATGTCGTCAAGAATGGCATTCCCAGTGTTGGTGAAGGTGTCACCACTGCTGATGTCAAGACGTTCATTCAACTGGATTTGACTGCCAAGAACATCATCTGTGGTCATCTGACCAAAGGACAGTACGGCCGTTTGAGTGCACTGGAAACTGCAAAGCTAGTCTTGGACTGGCCTTCCAAGGTCAACTAGCTGGTGTCTCAACTCAGAGAGATTCAAGGATTGATGTTCTTCGCAACCTCTTCAACCGCTTCAAAAGAAACAACAATGAGAATGTCCAGATCACATTCGATCGCCTCACTAATATCACAAATGAGCTTCGAGCACTTGGCGCCACTGAGATCACCAAGCACGAAATCGTCAAGAAGCTCCTGAGATCACTTGACAGCTCATTCGACACTTTGGCCTTGTTGATTCAAGAATGTCCTGACTTCAAGACTCTCGATCCGTCTGGCATGCTTGAGAGGCTCAACACACATGAGTTTCAATTATCCGAGAAGAGAGATATCTATGGCCCCAACTATGGCCGAACCTGAGCTTTGAAGGCAAAGGTTGTGTCCTCATCTGAAGAAGAATTTGACTGCAGTTCTAGGGATCCTGAATACATTGGGAGGGAGCTAGCTATGCTCGTGAAGAAGTTCCAGGAGTTCTCCAAGAAGAAAGATTTCAGAAAGTCTTCAAGATCCAGCTCAAGAAATGATGAAGCTTCTTCTCGTGACTACAAGAAGAGAACATGCTACAAATGCAAGAAACCCGGTCACTACATATCTGAGTGTCCTCAATGGGACAATGAGACCAAGAAGAACAAGAAGAAGAAGAAGAAGAAGAGCAAATAATATGATTCTGATGACAAGAAGAAGAAAAAATCCTCAAAGTCTTCATCAAAGCCTTCATCATACAAGAAGAGCTCATCAAGCAAGGCTCGTGCGTTTGTTGGCAAGGAGATGGATCCAGAGGAGGGGTCTTCTTTTGAGGAGGCGGAGGTGGAGTCAGAGGAGGAGTCAGATTCAGGCGTGGCGAGCCTGGATCTAGCTTCAGCCTATGTCGCCAAGTCCATCTTCAACACTGAAGACAATGACATCATCGCCAATGCTGATGTTGATGATGAGGATGACTCTGCTCCTACCTACTGCTTCATGGCACGTGGTGCTAGGGTAAACTCACGCGATGCTTACTTTCAAACATATAGTGAAGATGACTCTAAATGTGAATCTAAACCTAGCTACAAAACTGAAGGAAATATGCCCTGAAGGCAATAATAAAGTTGTTATTTATATTTCCTTATATCATGATAAATGTTTATTATTCATGCTAGAATTGTATTAACCGGAAACTAAGTACATGTGTGAAAATAC